>NC_140230.1:36043315-36080815 GCF_951802725.1 Rutilus rutilus
AAGGCATTATTGTCTCGCGAGATCTGATGCGATGTTTTGGCTGTCGTGGACGGTCATTATAATAATGCAAATGAGGGGCGCGTTGATTGGTTGCAGGAATGTATTTTACTACTTCCAAGCGGTACAAAAACATAGACAAAATACTGCAATAGCTCAATAAATGTGACGGTACTTATTGTTAGTGAAATTATAATCACAACCAAAGAAAAAAGAAAAAATACACCATTGGCAGATACATTCTTACAGAAGCCCCACTAACTGAAAGCTATTTTCAAACTGCATGTTTTGCATGAGTTTGGCTAATAATGTTTAGTGGTATATTGTTTTCATACTTGCATTTAAACAGTTTTAGCCACTGAGCATGGACTCCTGTACCGTCACTACTGTAGCTGCTAGTGTAAAACAAAGTGGAAAGATGTGGCTAGCATTCGTAGAGTCCATTCCCCGTGTTTACCTCGAAGGTAACGTTACATACAATAGCCGCATTAGCTGTTAGCTGCTATTTGTTAACCACAGTAGAGCAATAAAAACACAGTCTTACCTTTTCAATTTCTGGCAAGTCCCTGATGGTTGGGATGGCACCTTTTCCCAAACGGAGCTTCGAGGCCAAGTTCGCCTGATACTGCCCCAAATTTGTAAAAGATTCCGGTGTAAAATGTTTAGCACACACACCTAACGATACGCCACTTGAAAGAGTTGTTGGGACAGCGTCATTAAAAATGAATTTCATCCACTGTTCCCTGATAGTTTCGTCCGTTTTTGGTAGATAAAACACATTTGCATGTTTGTGGCAGTCACCCACAGAGCATCTCAGGTGTGCACTCGATTTCTCCATCTTTCTCGAGTCGACTAAACTGAATCTGAGGGGGAGAGGGGGAGAGGGGCGGGCTTCCCGCGGCATAGGTTTGCGGTGTCCATATTTGGTATATCCTCCTCCGTCTTGACGTCAAGAGGGGGAAGAAATCAAAATCTCGTTTTTTCGTGCGCGTGCACGTGGCCTATTTTACAAACCCCGAGGTAAACAAACGCTTCACTTTTAAATATCGGCTTCCCGGCCAGTGTATAATCATTATGCAATCATAACATACATTGATTCTCGTGGAAAAGTGAAATTTCTACATTATGACTCCTTTAACAAAATGCTCCTCTCTAGAGTTAATTGTTCTACGAGTTTATGGTCACATGGTTTTTCTGAGGTAAATGTGACGTTACATGACATTGTTTACAAGCTGTTTTACTGACGTCTTTCCACGGTTGAAACACTGAGCGACTCCATGTCACATGATACGGACTTCGATAAGTTGTACTCCATCTTTTAACACACTTTCAGAAGCTCATTCATGTTTATCTCGCGCTGTAACTGGTGTTATTAAGGCGGAAGAGAAGATCATGTGCTTCTCTAGAGCTGAGCCGGAGCGATCTCACGCCACAGCGCCGAAACACTATTTAGGTTTTTGAATTTCGTAAGAAAATGGCCGTAATTTGAAATCTGAGACTTTGTTTCATATCAATAGTAACAAAGCACAAAGATTATTGAGATTTATTGGATGGGATGCGCTACAATGTTGCATTCATTCATCAACTGAAAACAGGATGACTAATCGATTCTTGGGATTTAAGAACGATATCGTTTCGTAAAAATGAGAATCGATTAAAATCGAGAAATCGGGATTTTAAATAAATATAAGTCACTTAATTTATGTTTTTTTTTCCTTTAAGGCAGAAATTGGCTTCCATGTGGAGGATTAAAAAAATAGGCTAAATTGTGTGTTTTTGCAGAGCTTTGTTAGTCATGTCGTGCTGACATTGTAATGACTGTAATTCGCTGTTTGTGAAGTAAAAAACACTGCTCTACCTGTATAACGAGCCCTGAACATTGTCCGGTCACTAAGAAATTAGGATATTGGAATGATTAACATGAATATGAAAACAGTTTCTGCAATGCTTGATTCATGCGTCATTCTGTGAGTAAACACAGAGCGATCACGGCCTGAGCTGCCAAAACCAATCGCCCAGGGGTGCATTTCCCAGTAAAGGCTAATTCAAAATATGAACACATTAATAATACTAAAATAACAAACAGGTCAGTGTCATATTAATCACAGCTTTGGTTTAATATTCTCCATCCCAGTACAGTTTGAGTCCAGATAAAGCATTCTGATCTGAGTTTGGGAGTCAAACTGCATATTAAAAAGAGCATCCATGTATCATTAATACCAAACATATGGTATATAACATTCATAAAACTCAACCTGGTCTGTCTGAAATCTTATTCTAATGCGGTAACTAATACTAGAGTCTGCTGTAGGTCTACAACTAGACATGACAGTTTTTATATTATTATTTTTTTATTAATAACATGAACCAGAACAATACAATGAGATATCGGGCCCTATCTTGCACCCAGCGCAATTGCCTTTGTACACCGACGCATGTATCATTCCAATTTTGCACCCGACGCACAGCAGACTTTTCCCTCCACAGACGCACGTCGGTAAATTAGGGAATGAACTTGCGCTCCCGGGGGCGGTTCAGCGAAAAGAGGAGGCGTGTTCCGGCGCAAACGTTCCCTGGTGCTATTTTGCAGTTTCAGAAAACAATTCCTCCACAGACCAGGAGAAACCCAGTCTAAAGTCAGCGGCGCGTTCAGATGCTATTTTAAGGGCGCATGCTTGGCCATGATGTAGCGTGTGCACAACGCACATACACTTTGATTCTCTCATCTACACACACACGCAACAGTTTCCATTTTTGTGGTCAGTCCATGAAGGTGTCCATGAAGATGTGAAAAAATAGGCATAAATCTAGCTTGCACATTTACCCAAATTATTATACGCCTGTTTAACCGAAGCTAATTTGTGTGTATTTCTCCATCCCCAATGTCACTTCTCTGTGTTTTACGGCCCTGACGAGAACGTCGGTCTCCTCGGCTGTGAACCGCTCCTGGTGTGCGTCTGGCAAATCCGCCGTTATAATAGCAATCCGCCATGGAACAAGCACGCCTGCTCTTAAAGGGAATGTGAGATGTCACTCTGATTGGTTTATTTCACGTTACGCCCAAACCACACCTATGAGTAATGAAGCTTCTTCAGACCAACATATTTTAGATTTGCATCGGGCGCAAGAGTCATTTATCCCGCCGGTATAATAGTAACAGCGCCCGAGATCCGCCCACAACGTTACTTGCGTTTCACGTTTGATACTTGCGTTTCAGATCGTTAAAATAGGGCCCATAGTCTTCAAAGTAAAAATACAAAGTTAACTACTATAGTACGATGCATCGTTGAAGAAATCAACGTTGAAGAAATCAACTATAGTCACGACTGTTTCCCCGAAACCGTATTGTCCCAAATTGGTCGTTCAACCACGTTGGTTAATGATGTCACGCAGGTTATGGAGTAATAACTACTGTTAATGAATCTGTTTGAGATCGAATTAACGCGAGATGTTTCGCTATAAATTACAGACATGCATCTGAGGACTATTTCTCATTTTTCTCAGTTATTTTGCTTTATTTCCAGATTCAATCATAGACTCGTTCTTACACACTAGAGCTCGTTCACACATGCGCACTCTTCAGAAACGACGCTTTAAATCTCTTGACAAACTAAAAGACGTAAATTACATTTGTATGTATTCTAAATAAAAGATACCCTGGTAATCCAGAGTTCTCGCGAGAGCACAAGTTGAATTTGCTCAGCGAGATACTCTGGTGTCGAGTAATGATGCTCATTAAATATGCCCCTCGATCTGAGCTGCACCAATCACATCGGGTTATCTGATATAGGCGGGGCAGAGGCGAGATGACGACAGCGCTGTGACGTCGAAGTCATTAGTAAACATTGCAAGATGGCTATGGATGAACACCAGTTGTTTGAAACGGCTTTGGCCGCTACAATGAACGAGTTAGACTTGACTTTTTATCTAAAAGAGGAACAGAAGACGCCGCTCGAATCCTTCCTTTGCAAGAAGAACGTTTTTGCTGTTTTGCCGACCGGATACGGCAAGAGTCTAATCTACCAGTTACCTCCGCTGGTAGCTAAGGTATGGGGCTTGTTGTGATTGGTCGTAGTGTTATCCAATTGCGTGCAGTGAGATTTTCAAATGCATGCTTGGTGCCGCCCCTCGAGCTGGCCGATCTTCATTACTCGACGCCAGACCATTAATCTTTTAGATTTAGGTCTGGATTTCCAGGCTAAATAAAAGACAAAGGTTGTACTGAATGTCAGCTTGCTTATTTTGCTCAAGATAAGGATTTATTGAGTCCACATGTCATGCAAACTAGAAACTCTTCTTCTAAACACAGGTCGAGATCTGTCACTCAAACACACGACTCTGCGATGCTGTTTGAGAATTTTCGTTGGAACGATGGTTTCGGGAAACACCGACTCGTTGAACTGCTGATAACGACAGAACTTGTGACTATAGTTGGCTGACGATGCTTTCGGGAAACACACCCCTCTATGAAGCTCCTCCTTCTGAAAAGCACACTGTGCTCTGATTGGTCGGCTGGATCAGTGTGTTGTGATTGGTCGAGCGCTTCTTTGGGAAATGACCATAACCACCAGTTTAACACACTATTAGGCCCCGCCCCTTAATTCTGACGCGATGTGAAATTTAGTCCGACTATGGGAGAATCCGATTTATGCTTTGAATTATGTCAACATCTGTATCTTGTTTCTTGAAAGCAGTTTTTCTACTTGGATTTATTCAACTATAAAGGCTGGGAATGAGTCAAAAAAAATCATCAAACTCTTTCTCACTGGATCATGACGAGAGAGATTTAACAAAGTTGACCAAGTTAACCAAGCTAATAAATCAACGTAGATTAGACCGTTTGAAGCACACAGCGTAACCCAATTAGAGCTCGAATAAGATTACCGTAACGCGATCGCATCAGGATGCCGATAACAAAATCAGCAAAGTGTTGTGCATGAGAGAAACACTCAACAATGTCTCAAACTGTGCTCAACAAAGTCAAAGGCAGTTCAAGTTGCCGCAAGAGAAACATCAAAGTAGGAGCTTCAATGAAAACGCCATTATGTTCCCTGAGCCATATAATTTTCCTCTGGCATTAAATATTTAGTATGTAGTTAGAGCTGAAGGTAAAGTGTGAAGGTCAGCGCAGTCACTGGAGCAGTGTGATATCTAGACTGTAGATAGGCCATTAAAACACGTCCTTTGGCAACGTAACCTTTAAGGCTCCTGTGGAGGTGAGGAAAACATGCGACCTGCCGTTTCAAAGAACACTTTTCTTTGTCTGTGTGAATGTGGCTGAACTACACGACTCGGAAACGGATCAGAATCAGATTTCCAAATCTTTCATTAGCAGTGGGATGAGTGTGTTTCCACATGAACCCAGTTTTTGGCAACTTTATGATGTGCGAGATGAGTGATTTTAATGCGGGCGGTTGCTGTCAAATGTCAAACCAAAACTTTATTCAGACACATTTCTCACATTATCACAGTTTATTCGCTATAGTTCGGAAAATGGTAATCAAATATGATTCAGAGTTATCAAATCGGTTGATATTTCACTGGTTTTGTTTCATAGCCTTTCATATCATAATACAGGGACGCAATGAAAGATTATTAATAGCCGTTCTTGTTCTGTCCTATCTGTCATATGTTGATACCTCATTAAACAGCTGTGCTATACATTTAAAAAAAGTCTTAATTTTATAGTAGGCTATAAAATAAGTGATATTTTTGTTTATCTTGTTTTTCATGAATGTATTTTACAACAAAACACAAAGGGCAATGTGTAAAGGTTTACCAGATTTAGTGTTACGCTTATTGTCTCTAGTTTGTCCCCCACTTTTTTTTCACAAAATGTTCAGATTTTATACAATTATTGTGCACTCGTGATTTTTCTAGACTAAATTTTACTGCTGAATTATCCACTAATCTAGTTTATAATAGCATTTATGTCAGATATTTTTTCTTGTTGTTGTTTTTCTTTATAATGAAGTTGTCTGTATTTAGTAGATTGTGTTTAACACACAAAATAGTGATTATCAGTTCAACACAGAGTTATAGAAATTCTACTTGATTAGAAAGAAAAAAACGGCGCTGGTATCGGATCGGTATCGGGTCGATACTCAGAATTTTTGGTATCGGATCGGATCGATTCTGAAAAAATGGTTCCGTTGAATCCCTAAAAAAGGTCACATTAGCAATTAAAGAAAAAACACTTCAGCAAAACATGATCAGGTCAAAGTGTCGGAATGATTTGAGGTCCCAAATTTTGAGTCACTGTATGAAGAATTTTTGGGTTTATGTCACACTTTACTTTATTTTGCTCTCCTCACTTACATAAATGAACTATAGTGTCCTGCACACACTAGTAAAACAATATATCAAATATGATATCTGTTCTGGTGTCTGAATCATTTTTGGTTTGACTGTATATAGCGAAGCACAGGCAGCTGAACGTCTGCGACAGACACGGTGGACCCCGGGTAGAAAAGTGTGATATAGGTGTAAAATAAAAAGCTATTTTTGGTTGTCGAGAGTGGAAGTGTGTGAGCTGAAATCTGCTTCTTTGACTGAGAAGGTTAAACACAGAAATAGATCTCTCAGAGCTTTGATATTTTCCCCATCATGCTTTGGAGGAAGTTTGGGGTTGGTTGAAGACTCTTTCTGCTCACTAAGGCTGCATTTTGATAAATATAGTAAAAACAGTGATATTGTGAAATATTTTTGCAATTTAAAATACTGTTTTCTATGTGAATATATTGTGAAATGTAATTTATCATTAGGGCTGGGTATACGAACTGCCTCCATACCATCGAGTATCAAAACATCTCTTGTCGTTCAGAGCCAACACTAGCCGCGTTTCCATTACCCTTCAAATTGCGCAAATTGAAATTGCGAATTGAAAATACGCCCGATGGAAACGCGTCAATTTCGCAAAAACTCCCATTTATCGCAAAAAAGTTTTTCCGCTCGTTTGAGGAGGTTTTTCAGGCAATTCGAAAAAGAAATATTTCGCAAAACTGCAATGGAAACAGTTTTTGCGCATTCACAGGTCAGCTGACGTAGATGAGGCGGTGTGTTTGGACAGAATACGAGACAGAGCTCTTTATTAAACTCATAAAAGACAAAAGAATTACAGGAATAATGGATTCTACACCTCAAATAAATGCCACAATCAAGACCTGGAAGCAGAAATGAGGGAGAAACACCCAGAAACTCCTCATATGAGCCGCTCACAGTATAATAAGGGTCTTTCCTTACCATTAATGATTGGATAACACACATACGTCTCCTTTGATTAATAATAATGGCCAGTGCGGCGGCTGGGATATACATAAACCTATTGTCCGTTGCCATGGTCTTTGGAATGACTTATCGCGAAGTTTTAGTCAAATAACATCGGTTAATGGAAACGCTGTCATTTCGCAATAGTTTTTTGTTGACATTTAGAAAAATATCGCAAAAGTTTTGCGCAAATCTGTAATGGAAACTCGCCTATTGACTCTAGTTTATTAACAAACAATTAAAATGTCTCCTTGCTATTTTTTCCCCCGACATATTCATAATCATTAGGCTACGTTTGTTTTGCGGCAAGGTTTATGCGTGCGCTTGAGCGTGAGGTATATATTCCGGCCCCTAGTGGCCTTCATGAGTATTTGAGTCTGTAAAAAAACAAGTCAACAACATGAAAAAATAAAAGCAAAGGTTTTTTTTTAGGTAATATGTAATGTAATCTTGTTAAAACGGATTTCATAAAATTGGTATCGGAAAAAGTATCGTTCAGGAACCGGTATCGAAGTCAAGGTATCGGTATCGAACATTTTTGAACGATACCCAGCCCCTATTTATCAGTGCTGCTTTTGAAAACACCACAATGTTGACACTTACACAAAGTCAACCAACAAATGACGTACATGTATACGTATTACAGTCCTCTAAATATAGAAACACACACATCAGCTTCAAAGTCAACATGAACTTACAACTGACCCTATCTAAGTTCTTAATATACACTCCTGGGGCCGGTTTCACAAAGCTATTTTAGAGCGGTCTATAGTCTTAGACAAGTCTAAAATGTGCTCATACACTAGGCTAATGCAAGTTAGACTGTTTCACAAAAATAAAGACTGACTTAATTTAGAGCAAAAACATTAGACACCTCTTACCCCCAGGCTAACTCAGGTCTAAGACTCTGTTACCTTGGCAACCAGCAGTAACAATCAGTTACATTACAAACAGCCAAAAGAAAAGGGAAAATGGCTCATAATTTAAACATTTCTTCTTGTTTCTACATTCTCCGCTAAATTTCCCAAGTAAAATGTCCTTGTAACTGTTATACTCCTCCAACAAACACATATTCTCCGCTGGGGTAAACTGCACTGAGCGGTTGAATGCGCTTACTCGATCCGCCATGTTCTTTGTTTTGAAAAGTGTCTTATTTTACCCAGAATGCATTGCAGTGTAGTCCTCCTTAAGATAGTCAGAGTCTTCAGTGCTTTGTGCAACGGTCTGATTTTGATGTCTATCTGAAGTCTGACTATCTACTATATCTAAGCCATAGTCAAAGTCTTTGTGAAACCGGCCCCTGGTCTTATAATTAATGATCCCTGCACATTATTAAATGTTACTCAATACTTTATCTCACAATCCAATCAATTACAGATCAAGTTTTGTCTCATTAATCATCCTTCTTCACTCTGAAATGCTCCACATTACGAAAGCTGACTGTTATATGTTGACTTTACGACTCTTTATTTTGCTGAGGAGTCTTGGTTCTGCTCTAGTTCACTCACCTCCATGATGAAAGAGTGTAGCACTTCAACATCATGTAGATGTTCACACAATCTCGCAGCAACGGAAAGCCATTAAACAGACCATATTTTCTCAATTCTCCTCCACTTTTAAGTCTGCGGAGCCGTTAACAAGGTCCACTACTGGGACGTCTTCCAACAAAAACCTCTTCTCACATATTTGGATTCCCCACAGGATTGGCCTTGGCCAATGAAAATACCCCAAAAAACATTTCGACAGAAACCCGGGCCTCTCAACACACGATAGACAACAATGTCATCCAATCTAGGCAAAGGGGCTTCATAACTAGGAAGGGTGTTGAAACACAACCTCCACAAAAGACTAAACTAGGAGTCTGGCTCTTTCCCAAAGACTACGTGGGCAGAGATTCTGTAGGCTGTTGTGAAAGGTGATTTTGAGGCAGCATCACATGTGTTCTGTACACTGAAGGCATTCCCACCAGGGCTCGCAAAATGGCTAGCCCGACGTCCCGGGGCTACACCGGGGCAACCAAACTGCATAACCGGCCTGCCCGACAGGCTATCTGAAATAGTGTAATCAGATTCCTCCCTTTATTCACATTATTGACTAATTATTTTAAGGGAAAATATGACCTTGGGGGGGGTATGTGAATGTAAAAAAATAACATTATGATGTCTAGAAATCAATTTCAATAGTAACGTTACTTTGGGTTTAATTAGTCTTTTAATGAGATCTACTAATATTGTTAGTGCCGAGAATTTTCACTTGAATAAATGTATAGATCCGCACACAATGTTGTTTGATTAACATTAAAAACAGGTATATTAGGCTGCTGTCACTTTAAGACAATGCACGCGTATTCCAATATATAATGATGCTGTTATACATCCATTGTCTTTCTTGACAGTTTACGTTCACTTAAAGTCCGCGTGAACCGGAAGTTGCAAACGACTTTTCTCCAGTGCTGTGACGTATTTCCCAGTGAAAAGGAATATTGAACAGAGGGCAGGGTTTTACTCTAGCGCTCCTCCTCTCCATCTCTCGCTCATTACAGACTAACGGTTTTAGGGGAGTGGTTAAGCGTTTCCCAAACCAAGCCGTCAAACATACGTCATCAGGGAAGGTCCTCCAAGGCAGAGGGGAGGGGCATTTTCAGATTTTGATTAAAGATTACAAAGCCAAAAAAAAATTTTGTGTGGATTGACTTGCACGGATGAATTGTTCACCACAAAACTAACAATTTAGGCAAACAAAGTAAATATGGTCAATTTTGAATTCATGTGGACTTTAAGACATCACCGATTACGGCTTTCTGGGGTTTCTGTCAGACGCGTGTGAGGTTTCTTTCGCGTCTTCTTGCGCTTGAACGTTTTTTCGTTGGGAAAAAAGAATTCTTCATGCCTTAATATAGCTTGAATGTAACTCGACACCCTCGCCTCATTTAGTATACGCGGTTCTATGAATATGCAAATGAGCCCCGCCTCCACTCACTCACTCAGCTCAGAGATCCACTGGTTGACGATCACACGTTGATCTGATTGGTTACAAGGTAGTTTGTGACATCAGAAACACCAGCGATTTTAAACCGTTGTTTTTTTTTAGACTATCTTTGGTTCACTGCAGTTTTAAGGAGAAAATACTCAGCTAAAAGCACATTAAAAACACCACATAGACATAAACAACATTAAAAGCTGGATTTTCACCAACAGGGGGACGTTAAGACAATTAAAAGCTTAGTGTTGTTTAGCCATTTTAGGCTTGGCCCCTTTTTTGCCCAGTGTGTGTGTGTGTGTGTGCATGTGTGTATACATTCAGTTCTTAAAAGCATCAAGTAAACAAATAAATAATATTTAAACCAATCTACCTAATAAAACGTTTTACAAAAACAGCCACTTATTAGGAAGGTTCGACTGGGTTAAGTTGTTGTCTTAGGCAGTCAAAGGGAAGTCATCATTTTGTTATCTATTCTGAACTTTCCAGAGTGACTCACATATAGGCTAAACGAACCGTGTATTCATGCAAAACCTGTGGCATATAATTGCGAGTGAAGCATTGTCATCTAGCGCTGTCTGGTGTTATCATCATGAGTGTGCGCGCGTGCCTGACACACGACATGGTTTCTGTTTGAGAACCGCCGTTAAACCGCACTGCCTTCCTGAAATTAGGGCACAAGCTTTCTCTGTAAAACCACAGCACATGCCTAACTGCTCAAAACAACCCTGTTGATCAACACTTTTCTCTCAGAATTACACATGAATGCATTCTTTACTGAAACATCTGTTTTATTCGCGGGTCAGAAATTAAACCTTAATCTTTGTCACTTGAAGTTTATCAGACCGGATGTTCAAATCAAGTTAACAACTTTTGGTCTGTTTTTTTATTTTTTTTATTATAAATATGCATTAAAATGAAATTTCTTCAGTAAATAACTGGGAATTGTTTTCAATCATGATAAATCAATGTATCTCTATATCTACATAAATTATCATTTAAATTATTAAGTTTTTATCCATAAACATCCTTTAGAACAAAATTTTCTAAAGATTGACAAGCAGTTTTTTTAATGGAAGTTGTGTGTGTCAACATTTTAAGATATGTACACTACCGCTCAACAGTTTGGGGTCAGTAAGATTTTTTTAATGTTTTTAAAAGAAGTCTCTTCTGCTCACCCAGGCTGCATTTATTTGATAAAAAAAAAAAAAAAAAAAACAGTAATATTGTGAAATATTATGAGAATTTAAAATTACTGTTTTCTATTTTAATATATTTTAAACTGTAATTTATTCCTGTGATCAAAGTTGAATGTTCAGCATCATTACTCCAGTCTTCAGTGTCACATGATCCTTCAGAAATCACTCTAATATGATGATCTGATGCTCAAGAAACATTTATGATTATTTACAATGTTGAAAACAGTTATTTCATGATGCTATGATGAATAGAAAGTTCAAAAGAACAGCATTTATCTGAAATCTAAAGCTTTTGTAACCTTAAACACTACCGTTCAAGAGTTTGGGGTCAGTAAGAATTTTTATTTTATTTTTGGGGGAAAGAAATAAAATAAATCAATACTTTTATTCATCAAGGCTGAGTTAAACTGATCAAAAGTGACAGTAAAGACATTTATAATGTTAGGAAATATTCTATTTTAAATAAATGCTGTTCTTTTGAACTTTCTATTCATCAAAGAATTTTGGGGGGAAAAAAATTGTACAACTGTTTTCAACACTGATAATAATAATGAATGTTTCTTGAGCATCAAATCCTCATATTAGAATGATTTGTGAAGGATCATGTGACACTGAAGACTGGAGTAATGATGCTGAACATTCAGCTTTGATCACAGGAATAAATTACAGTTTAAATTATATTAAAATAGAAAACAGTAATTTTAAATTGTCATAATATTTCACAATATTACTGTTTTTTTGTTTTTGTTTTTTTTTTAAATAAATGCAGCCTTGGTGATCAGAAGAGACTTCTTTTAAAAACATAAAAAAATATTACTGACCCCAAACCTTTGAACGGTAGTGTACATATGCTAATTATTCACAGAATGCTGCTCTGATATATCTAAGCAAATGTCCAAGAAAATAAAAATAACAAAATAGTAGGGATGAACGACATATCGGCCACCATATCGGTATCGGCCAATCAGGGCCGTACACAGGGTTTTATAAATACAGAGGTCCCAAAGGTGTGCACTTTAAGGTGTTTGAAGGCCAAAAAAGTGGACAACAGTAGCTTTAAAAGCATGTCAGTGGGCAGAAGCATAAAGTATTTTATCAGATAACAGATTCTTAAACATGAGAATCAGCTTCAATGTCACAATGAATGATCCACACTACAAAATGGAAATGCAGAATGCTTATTGTTGACAATACACAATCACATATTCGAAACGGGAATGGCCTTAAATAAGAAATGATTCAAGGATTATTTTGCATAGATGTTACATTTCAATCAAACGCCAATGCAATCCTTCTGTGTCCAGAGGCATATATGAGCAATTAGTGTGAGCATCAAATTTCAGTTTTATCTACTTTTTTTCTGTTCATTTAATGGCTCAATTGCTCACTCTTAAGGACAGTCACTTGTCGCCACCTACTGGCTTAATGATGCAAGCTGTGCAAACACAGACAAGCGGAGTAATACAAACAGTGAAAAGTCCCAGTGCTGATACTGGTGAAATATTCGAACACATTTGAGGTCTACAAATATATTTATACAATAATAATGGCAATATATTTAATAGGTGCTTGTGTTGTTAAATTGAGATTATAGTTTCTACTGTCTTTTAGCAATCTCATACCTGCTCTTCCTCTCTCATCTCCATCACCTTCTGATTTATATTAATGATTGATATTATTGACATATATATATTGATTAATACTGTCATATCGGCTACATAATATTATAATGAGAACATCATTATAACTGTGTGCTTGAGACATGGCTTTTAATGTTGAGACTTTCGTTTTTGTAATCAGGCTCTCAAAAATGTGGATTTAGATTTATCAGCGGATATACCGGTTATCGGTATCGGACAAAATGTTCATATCGGTGCATCCCCACAAAAGAGCGAAAGAGGGTGTGTCTAAACAGAGTCACTATATTAAAAATGTCTTCATAAAGACCTACAAATGTAAATTTGGAATACAACGCACGTCTCAAGTCAATTTTGCTACTTAAGTGTGACTTGACTTCGTAGCATTTTTACACAGCAACTGTTTTTTCTTTTCAGGGTTTACAGGTGAAGACAGACTATATTCCCTTGCTGCAATCACTGGCTTCATTCGGATGGAGACTCACTTGTGTGCTGCCTACACCCATCATCAAGACTAACAGGTAGAGACTCCTAGCTAAAATAACTGCCTTAAAGGGGTGGTATAATGGCCTTTTCACCAGATGTAAAATAAGTCTCTGATGTCTCCAGAGTGTGTGTGTGAAGTTTTAGCTCAAAATACCCCACAGATATTTTTATATCGCATGTTAAAATGTCACTTTTTGAGAGTGAGCAAAAAAGCACCGTTTTTGTGCGTGTCCCTTTAAATGCAAATGAGCTGCTGCTCCCGGCACAGTGGGCGGAGCTTCAAGAGCTCGTGTTCTTTTACTTCACACACACATGCACTGAACATTTCAAAAACGTTTAGCCTTTTATGTTCAAACCGGAGTCAGACAATGATGGAGAGACTCGAGAAGAAGTGACAACATGTAGAAGCAACAGGACATTTCTGAATGGTTAGTTGAGGAATTTATGAAGCTGATGTGTAGTTATCTTCTAGTCATTGATTAGCATATTCTGTCATGATAATCTATCGCGTTCCCGGGGGCGGGGTTTATGTAAATTCTAAGGTTAGTGATGTCACTAACCCGGGAGGAATGTCGTGTAGTCTCTACCAGCCGTTTGTTGTGCGTTCAAGTCACTTTCGTCGGAGTAAGATGGCGGTGTACTTTCTCTTAATTAATGACACAAAAATACAGCTACTCTAGTTCTAGAAAATGAAGAACCAAGAAATGTGCATCAGGTGTGCTTTGGTTTTTTTATGTTTTTAAAGCCACTGCAAACTTTATCGTAACATATTACAGTGTTATATTATAATGCCATCATATTCTGGCAGGTAATTATCTTACTTCGCTGTAAATAGAAAAGCCTGACAATATCACTGCTAAATACCTTTCAGTATTGTGGTTTTCCGCCATGTTTCTCAGTCACACGCCTACAACTCGTAAAGATCGGGGCTTGTGTGCGTTCAACTCGTAAATACGATCTATACGGGATGACTTGAACACACCAATAGTGCTCGGGGTATAAAGACCTCTCAGACCTCATCGAGTCAGAACATGACTGTTTGCTCGCCGTAATGAAATGTCAATACCTGCTAACTGATGGTTCCTGTATTAGCAAGTGGAAGCTTCCGGCGATGTCGAACTGAAGTTCACCATGTAATCTCCATCTGTCATACGATCCCGCATCGGCCTTTCTCTCACACGTCAGCTTTCCATCCCTGCTGATTAATTACGGGCCTATTTTAAACTTTCACAAGAAGCCACAACGCAGCTATGTGGCTAATTAATCAAAACGCTGTCCTAGATACAACAGAACCGTCACTTTTCAGTGTCTTGAAAACGGCTGGCCTTGTTTTCCTGGGTGGCGGAAAACAACATGGCAACATGTTACCGGTTTGATGCTAAACCACAGTAATAAAAAATTATTGACATTTAGTATTAAGAGTTTCATATTTTATATTCATTCATATTTTCATGTTCATAATTATTTATTAATAATCATTAAAACCGTATTTGAGTATCACAATTTTAAAACGGTCTCATGCAACGTAGGTTTCGTTTCGTGTGAAAGCATGGCGGAAGGCAGAGTGCTGAAAGAATTTATATGAACAAATTAATTCTATGTCTTTAGAAAAGTTACAAAGACATTTGCTTTCCATCTTCCCTCCGTGTAACGCCTAATAAAGCAGTGTTTATAAGCTTATTGCTGCTTTGCTTACCAATATATCTCTGCTGTTCCATAAGCGCCACCTACTGTCAGAGAGTAGATTTACATTGTCATTCAGCATGTCTGCCGTTATTCGTTCAGACTAATGTGAAAATCGGACCAAATTTTTGTTGTTAAACAGGTAGATGGAAAATAAGCGTTGTAAAAATGTCAACAATTCAGATGTAGAATTGTTTATGGAGCAGATAACAGTAAATGTGTAATGAATCCTACTGGAGGCAAGTTGAAGTGAATTAGTGCTGCACGATTAATCTGATCGCAATCGCGATGTCAAGCCTACGCGATTATATGACGCAAAATGCTGCGATTTTATATTAAATAAACAAATTAGCGCTGTTAACGCAATTAACGCAGCATCTGTTAATTTTTGGCATCCTTTGGCTAGTGTTACATGATCCCGCTCTTATTCATGCAAATGCTTTTAAACCATTCATGCGCGATAAGACAAAAAAGAGCTCGCTGCCTGTGAATGTCCTGACTGTGACACACAGAAAGACTCGCGCTAATATCGTGCGTGCGCACAAAACAGCCCAGAATACAGCTCTCTTTCGAGCCTGAACGAACAATAACACACACAATTATGCCAAAATGTCTTTTTGTCGAGTATCTTCATAACATAAGAGTAGTCTTATGATGAACGTGAAGAGTTGTGACTCGTGAGAGAATGAGGCGTGTGAGATCCGCGTCTCTGACAGCAGCGGCTGCTCTTAAAGGGACAGTACACAGTAGCCACTAATTATATCTGTCGCGAAAGTTAATCAAAGAACAAAGGGAACAGAGAAAAACACTCACTGCTCTTGACTAAAGAACTTTTTTTCTTTAGGCAGATTATCACTAATCTGTGTGTGCATTTATTTTCCTTGAGAACCAAGCAAGTTGACTCATGAAACCATTTGTTTATTATATCGCAATCGCAATATTGACCTCAATTATCGCAATATGACATTTTCCCCAAATCGTGCAGCCCTAAAGTGAACCTAATGCAACTTTAATTCCAGAACACGATCAAACATAAAAACAAAGGCATGAAACTGGAAACTCAGAACAAGAACAAGAACATCCACAGGAAACATTCAATACTAGCCAAAGACACAGAGCAAACATGAGGGCTTAAATACACAGACTAATTACAAGACAATTACCTGTGAACAATGATCAGACGATTAACCAATGACAAGACACACGGCAGGATCACATGACAAACAGGGAATCACATGACAAGACACAGAAACATGACAATAGGCACGAGATTTGCGCAAAACTTTTGCAATTTCTTTCTAAATGTCGACAAAAAACGATTGCGAAATGACGGCGTTTCCATTTACCGATGTAATGCGACTAAAACTCGCGATAAGTAAAATCATTCCAAAAATCATGGCGACGGACGTTAGGTTTATGTACTATATCCCAGCCACTGCACTGGCCATTATTATTAATCAAAGGAGACGTATGTGTGTTTTCCAGTCATTAATGGTGAGGAAAGACCCTTATTATACTGTGAGCGGCTCATATGAGGAGTTTCTGGGTGTTTCTCCCTCATTTCTGCTTCCAGGTCTTGATTGTGGCATTTATTTGAGGTTTAGAATCCAGTATTCCTGTAATTCTTTTGTCTTTTATGAATTTAATAAAGAGCTCAGTCTCGTATTCTGTCCAAACACACCGCGTCGTCTACGTCAGCTGACCTGGAAATGCACAAAAACTGTTTCCATTGCAATTTTTGCGAAATATTTCTTTTTCGAATTGCCTGAAAAACCTCCTCATGCGAGCGGAAAAACTTTTTTGCGATAAATGAGAGTTTTTACGAAATTGACGCGTTTCCATCGGGCGTATTTTCAATTCGCAATTTCAATTTGCGCAATTTGAAGAGTAATGGAAACGCGGCTATAGACAAGAACAAGAAACAAAACCCAAAACGTGACAAAATGCCTATAAATCATAAAAATTTAGGCTAAATTTACAGTATATTTTAACTAGGCCTATACCGTGATAATACTGATAACCGTGATCATTTTGGTCACTATAATGATGATATGAAATTTTCATAGCGTTTTATCTCTAATACTTGCATAATGTCACTAAAATTATCACCAGTATTGGTGAAGCTACTTTAAAACTGTAAATTAATCTACATGATATGTCTAAATGACAAGCAAACTACTGTTTTGAAGAAGTGCACTACTGTTCAAAGTTTAGGGTCAGTGTGATTTTTTTACTGACAGTAATTTCTATTTCAAATCAATGTTGTTTTTTTGAACTTTCAGATTCATCAAAGAATCTTGACACATAAAAATGAAACACAAAAATATGAGGCAGCACAAGAATGCAGATGAGTCTGTTTATCAGCATCTCACATTGATATGCATCACGCCGTACCGAACGCTTGCACATTCATTACATTCAAAAATGCTGAAGTTACCGTTCAATTAAGCCCTTAATGACGGGGATTGTCGTGTGCCGTAGTTTGGATGCTGGCGAGACTGAAGACCAGAGCTGTAATTTCACCGTCCCACTCGTTTACATTTTAATGGACTTGAGGCTTGCAGGAATCCAGCTTTTCTCTTTGATTTAAGCAGGAAACACTTGAATAAATATACAGTTCCTTGACAAGCAAGAAAATGGGAAGTGGGAGAGAAAAAAAAAAAAATCAAAGCAGGGACGATTTAGACGTTTGGTATTGATTGCAAGCTTATGCCAGAGATGCAGAGGCACGTTTGAATCATTCGTGGCAGAATCGTAAAGAGAAACAGAGAGCGTGAGAAAGATCGAGAGTGTTTAGTAACACATCTCCATCTTCCCTGAAGATTAAACGGCTTAACCGAACTGTGTTTTATCAACTTTTTAAACGTGCGTTCACCCCCAAAACTGCTAAACTCACCACCACACTCGATGATGTGCAGCTTCCTTCTCTACATTAGCCCTGGCAAGACGGCAAGAAAGAGAGATTTAGTCATCACAGGATTTCACAAAACAGATATGTTATTTTGCTCATCCCTTTCTATGCCGGATGTTCCCACAGCGCTCACGGCTAAAAAATTTAAGAAGATCTCCGGGGGGGGGGGTTTCTTGCACCATCCAGCATTATTGGAGCTATAAATACAAGATAAGATGCTGAATAAACAAGCGCACTCTCATAAACAAGAAGCGGCTGCTATGCAAAATGTTGCATATCTGGAACAAACAACTTAAACTAGCTGGTGTAGATGACCTTTGAGTTTGTCTCGTCATGCTATGCAACAAGAAGCATATCTTTTTGTCTTAAAGTCCCCCTGTGGTGAAAACCAAGTGTTGTTTATGTGTCTATGTGGTGTTTTTAATGCGCTTTAAGACAAACCATGTGTAAATTCATAAGTCGACACCATTGCTGAGTATTTCCTCCTTAAAACTGCAGTGAACCAAAGACAGTCTCAAAAACACGCTTTGAAATCGCTGGTGTTTCTGACGTCACAAACTACCTTGTAACCAATCAGATCAACGTGTGATCGTCAACCAGTGGATCTCTGAGCTGAGTGAGTGAGTGGAGGCGGGGCTCATTTGCATATTCATAGAACCGCGCATACTAAATGAGGCGAGAGTGTCGAGTTACTACATTCAAGATATTTTAAAGCATTTTTCTGTGTGTTTTTGTATTTAAATATGTGATTTTGGTGATCAAAGATTAATTTTAAGGGATGAAATTATTGACTACTGGGGGATTTTAAAAATCGCCATAATACCATAGAAATACATAATGGGAAAAATAGTAATACAATGTTTGTTTTTCTTTTTTTAACAAATTTTTTTTTATTTAGTTGTTTAATTTTTAAAATGTATATTTAGTCTTTTTTTTATTGTTGTGTTTCCCATTTTGGAATTAATGTATTAAATTTAGTGTTTTCGACGTATATATATATATATATATATATATATATATATATATATATATATATATATATATATGCATTACAAATTAACAAGAAATCTAATATTCAGAATTTTATTTTATAGGCATGAAGAATTTTTTCTCAAGGAAAAACATTAAAATATGTGATTTTGGTGATCAAAGATGAGTTTTAAAGGAGAAAATGATTGAGTACAGGGGGACTTTAAAAAATATATATATATTTGCACTGAAAATATCAGTTAATTATTTTTAGTTTTTATGTAAATTAATATAATCTAGTTGGATATGATGCAAATATTTACTTTTAGCAAACGGCCCTCAGTCAAGTTAGATTTTTGGCCCTTCATATTAAAAAGTTTGGCAACCTTCCTATTTTAAGGAATATCACGCAATTTTTCTTTCATGTTTTAATTCCAATGTTAAACTTCTGTGCCGAACTTTAGAAGGAATTTTTCATTTTTATTTGAAAACATGTAATTTTTGTGATTTAATTTGTTGATGTTGAACAAGTGTTTTTTACATCGTACGTTTCATTATTTCAATTAATTAGACATGCTTTTTGATTACTAACATTTAATTTAACCAGTAGAACAGAATCCAGAAAAAAAAAAAATGTAATGGAAGGGGGAAAAAAGTAATCCAGAAAAATGTAAAGGTAAAAAATGACATTTGGGGAAAATAAAATAGAGGGGCCCTAGACCCGGACCAAGCAGTGTGACTGTAGTGTAATCACATCTAGCTCTCTCACTCTCTCACGAGTCTGCTTCTTCTCTCTCATCCAGTGATGGAAGTTTGGCCACCAAACAGATCGTTTTCCTCCAGAGGCCGATGTTGCCTCGCAAGAAGAAAGAATCCAAGGTGAGTGAACTCTTATTCCAGACGCATTACTGACATACTGCTGTCAGACTCACACACACACACACACACACACACACACACACACACACACACACACACACACACACACACACACACACACACACACACACACACACACACACACTCACTCACACACACACACTCTCACATACTCACACACTCACACTCTCAAACACACACACACACACACACACACACACACACACACACTCACTCACACACACACACACACACACACACACACACACACACACACACTCACTCACACACACACACACACACACACACAGACACTCTCTCTCTCTCAAATACACACACACACACACACTCACTCACTCACACACTCTCACATACTCACACACAAACACTCTCAAACACACACACACACACACACACACACACACTCACTCACACACACACACACACACACACACACACACACACACTCACTCACTCACACACACACACACACTCACTCACACACACTCACTCTCACACACACACTCACACATACTCACACACTCTCAAACACAGACACTCACTCTCTCACACACACACACTCAAACACACACGCTCTCAAACACACACACACTCACTCTCACACACACACACACACACACTCAAACACACACGCTCTCTCAAACACACACACACACACACAGACACTCTCTCTCTCTCAAATACACACACACACACACACACACTCACACGCACACTCTCAAACACACACACACACACATACACACACACACACACACACACACACACACACTCACTCACACACACACTCACTCACGCTCACTCACTCACACTCACACACACACTCACACACACACACACACACTCACACACACACTCGCTCACACACACACACACACACACACACACACACACACACACACACACACACACACACACACACTCGCTCACACACACACTCGCTCACACTCACTCACACACACTGCCCGGCTGAGACATGCACGTATAGTGTGTGTTCGCAGTGTTTTTACAGGGTTCAGGCGTTTCATTAAATCACCACATAAAATGGGGCAAAAAAGCACAAGACGCTTGAACAGAATAATGCATAATTTAAACAAAGATTTATCTCCATGCCACTTCAAAGAACACCGGAGCGAGTGTGTGTGTGTAGTGGGTGTTACTTTGCCTGAAGATATTTATTTACATGGCAGTGTTGTCTTTAAAAAAAAAAAATTATTATTATTTTTTGGACGAAAGGGCCAATGCAGACGCGCTGTGCTAAGCTTGTCAGATTCATACGCAGTTCAATTCATATTCACAAGCATAACAAACTGAAGACGAGAATCTAAACTTTTTCCAAAAACAAAAATGTCACATGGCATGCAAGAGCTTCGGGTCCCACGATGCATCTCACTGAGGAATCCACAGATACCAGTTTAACATTCAGCGTCTTCATAAGTGCAAGACAGCAATAATCATGTTTTGAACGCTTTTATAAATCACAATGATCTGTGGTTTACTATACTTTGAAAATCAGACAAAAATACAAAGACTGTGTTTCGTGGCTTCAGAGAGGGAAAAGAACTACAATCCCATGAAGCATTGCGAACAGTAACATCGAGTTAAAAATGATAGAGAAATATCAAACTATGCATTTAAAAATGTTGATTATATATACATAAACAATGTATTGCAAAATGTATTGCAAAATATGCATTGAAATATAGTTTGAGAGCGAAGGAATATCGACTTGATTCCGTCATTCGCAGTGCTTCATGGGAGTGGGCGGAGCTAAATAGCTCTTTTGGCAAGTTTTGCTTGTTTCGGCTCTCTGATTGGTGGAATTTTCTGTACAGCATTATGGGTAATGTAGTTTTTCACCTATAATTCCGCTGTTTACTCTAAAACTAAGGTGAAAACATGCCGGCTGACGGCTTCAACAAAAGCAATAACCATTGATTAACAACCTCGTAGCTCACAGTAGGGCTGACTTTAGCAGTTTATGAGTTATTGTTGAAAAAACTAAATTCAAATATAGAGAAAATGAATGGAGTTTTCTCCATCTATTATCATACACTCACACACACACACACAGTATACAGAGAGAGAGGTTATGGTGGAGCATGAAAGGCTTTTTGACACTTACTTCACACCGTACAGTCGGTGGCGGGTCCAGACTCGACTCATTCTCGGGTGGCGTGACCAAAGTTCTGTCACTGTTGATGTCCGGTTTTTCAAACACAGTGTTATTATATGAAGCACCTGTTGACTAATCTGGTTTCAGACAGTTTTCCGACACAGCAAAACGCGACGTGTAATCATTTATTTCACGGCTCTCTGGACTTGAGTTTGATTAATCAATCGCGGCATCCAACGGTCTTGTGTCCATAGCAACGCCGTCGCCGTCATCTGCTCTCTCCCGCTAACTGAAATTGGCGCCACTTTTGCGTCTTTCGCGCGCCTCACTCTCTTACATACACACGTGACGCAACTAGCGCCATCTTGCGTCTCGGTTATCGATTACAGTAAAAATCACCTCAGGCCAGGGAACTTGAGAATTAATATTACTGGAATATTTTTGCAGTGCTTTTAGTCTGGTTAGTAGGCTGAATGGTTTGTACATTGTGATGGACTGTTATTTCTTTGATTTTTAAGATAATTTAGGCTGCAGGTAGATCATTTCAATTTAAATAAATATTAACTAGATAAATTATTGCCCTCTGAGAGGAAATTATTTTCCCCATTGGGTTCATGCATAACACAAACACACAATATATATATATATATAAAACCCGATCGGAGCCAAACAAGTGCAGAAATGTTCTTTAGAGTCTGTATATCAATAATTATCGAAAAAAAGTGGAAATTTCCTTTCACGGTCGCTAGGAGACGCAAAATTATTGTTGTGGGAGGAGCCTATTTTACTAAAATGGCTATAACTCGAGAAGTAAATGACCTGCCTTCACCAATCTCGATACACATGTGTAGGAGGTCAGTCTGGGGTCACAAAAAAAAAAAAAAAAAATCGCGTCGATTGGCCACATGGTGGCGCTATAACACTAAAAAAACATATAAACACCTGACTGTTTGTCCGATTGACTTGAAATTTGGTATGCAGTGTCTTTGTCCAAGGTGCCATGTATGTCTAAAAGGATATTGGCGTATCTCAAAAAACATGGCCGCCCTTGGCCAATGAAGTTTGACCACCTATTAGACAAGGTTAATGGAGTCCGATCGGAACGAAACTCAGTGGGCATGTTTGGCTCAAGGCCATAGAGGTCAGTAAGAATTTTGAAAGAAATCGGCCACTAGTTGGCGCTAACGAGTTTTAAGGCTCTGTAATCACGTGGTGTTACAAATTTAATCAGAAAATGCACATCATTTGATAGATCTCCTCATGCTGAACAACTTTGCCTCTAGAACCATTGCTGTCAATCAAACCGTTCATTAAATATTCGCGAACATGTTAAAAACCTACTTTTGCGAACTAGTCCCTGGTTTTTTGCCCGATCGGAACCAAACCAGTCTAGGACAATTCTCTGGACTCTCTAGATCAATAATTATCGGGGAAAAAGTTGAACTTTTGCATTTGGATGGCTGTAATAGGGTCATTTAGAAAAGGGGCGTGACAAAACATACTCAAAAGCCTATAAATCCTAAACGAAAACTCAGAACTTCACAATAATTGGTGAGCATATGTGACATAACATCATTAACAAGCATGCAAAATTTTATGGAGATCGGACCATAGGTGGCGCTATAACTGTTAAACAGCTTTATGTTGGCCATCTTGGATTGATGATCCAAGATGGCGGCGCGAGTACATCGCGAGGCTCGCGGTCTCTCCAGATTCTGTAATTTAGCAGTATTTTTCTTGCTCATTTCGGGTCTGTTCGTCCAGAACAGTTGTGCCTTAACATCGTACACCCAAGGTGAGCTTTTGGATATTGGTTTGCGAATTTCCGACAGTTTTATGGACAACCTTCGACTCCTTCCTGAGATCGCCAGATCACCCGAGGCTATGCACTCTGCCCGGCCGGGCGGAAGTGCTCGCAGGCGCCGGCGAGATCGTAAACAAAGGCGGGGGAAGCGCGGAGGACTAAGAGCTAAGCTAAAGCTAACACCACACCGGCTCTCTTTACCCAGCATTTTCCTTGCCAATGTACGGTCGCTGTTGAACAAAATGGAGGAGATTCGACTCAACATCACATACAGCAAGAGACTTTTGAACTGTAATGTTCTAATTTTCACGGAAACATGGTTAAACAGCGGAATACCGGACAACGCTATTGAGCTAGCGGGACGCCATACATTCCGGGCGGATAGAACATTAGATGGCTCCGGTAAGACCAGAGGTGGTGGATTGTGCATTTACATTAACAAAGCTTGGTGCACAAACTCTGCTATTGTTGGGAGACATTGTTCAGCTAACCTTGAGTTTCTCATGGTTAAATGTAGACCGTTTTATCTACCGCGGGAGTTCACTTCCACTATTATAACTGCAGCCTATATTCCCCCGGATGCTGATGCCAAGTTTGCTATGAAAGAACTTCACGCAGCCATCAGTAAACAACAGACCGTTCACCCGGAAGCTGCGTTTATTGTTGCGGGTGATTTTAATCATTCAAACTTAAAGTCAGTGCTACCGAAATTTCACCAGCATGTTTCCTGTCACACCAGAGGAAACAAAACCTTAGACCATGTTTACACAAACATGGCTGAAGCTTACGTCGCGACACCCCTCCCCCACTTGGGACAGTCAGATCACCTTTCTTTGTTCCTCACCCCCAAATATGCACCTCTGATCAATCGCGTGAAGCCATCAGTGAAGACCATCAAGGTGTGGCCTGCGGGGGCAGATTTCTCACTCCAGGAAAGGTTTCTACACACAGACTGGAGTATGTTTGCTTCTCAAGCCACCAGTGGCTCTCACACGGACATTGACTGCTACACCTCCTCTGTACTGGATTATATTAATACCACCATTGACAGTGTTACAACCCAGAAGCAGATCACCACATACCCAAATCAGAAGCCATGGATGAACAGGGAAGTGCGACTCCTATTGAAGACACGCAATACTGCCTTCAGATCAGGAGATGCACAAGCCTATAGCACATCCAGAGCAAATCTGAAAAGGGGCATCAAAGAGGCCAAGCACTGCTACAAGCTTAAGATAGAGGGACACTTTTCCAACGCTGACCCTCGGCGCATGTGGCAGGGCATTCAGGCCATCAGTGACTACAAACCCTCTCACTCCACCCCCGCAGCCACTGATGTCAACTTCCTGAACGAGCTAAATGACTTTTATGCTCGCTTTGAAAGAGACAACAGAGAAACTGCCACCAAGCTCAAATCCTCAGCTGACCACCCACCGATCACACTCTCCTCCACAGATGTCTGCAATGCACTGAGCAGGATCAGCGCGCACAAGGCTGCTGGACCAGACAACATCCCTGGACGCGTACTCAGGGCATGTGCGGAGCAGCTCGCTGGGGTTTTTACAGACATTTTCAACCTGTCTCTTGCCCAAGCAACTGTACCAACATGCTTTAAATGCACTTCCATTGTGCCAGTGCCAAAACACTCCAGCCCGAAGTGCCTTAATGACTACCGCCCTGTAGCACTCACACCCATCGTAATGAAGTGCTTTGAGCGGCTGGTCCTGGCACACCTAAAAGACTCTCTACCATCCACATTGGACTCACACCAGTTTGCCTACCGTAGCAATAGGAGCACAGAGGATGCAGTCTCCATGGCACTGCACTCTGTGCTCACACATCTGGACAATAAGAACACTTATGCACGCATGCTGTTTGTTGACTTCAGCTCAGCATTCAACACTGTCATCCCAACTAAGTTAATAGCCAAACTTGGAGACCTGGGCTTCAACACCTCCATGTGCAACTGGATTTTGGACTTCTTGACCAACAGACCCCAGAATGTTCGATCAGGCTCCAACTGCTCCACATCCATCACACTCAACACTGGTGTACCACAGGGCTGTGTGCTAAGCCCGTTCCTCTACTCCCTCTTCACCTCCGACTGCAAGCCTGTGTACGGATCTAATTCCATCGTCAAGTTTGCGGACGACACTACGGTGATTGGTCTCATCAGCAACAACGATGAGACTGCCTATAGGGAGGAGATCAAGCACCTGGCCACATGGTGCACCGAAAATAACCAGCTCCTCAACACCACCAAAACGAAGGAGCTCATCGTGGACTTCAGGAAAGTGTCAAGAGGCACACACGACACCATCCACATCAATGGAATGGCTGTTGAGCGTGTCTCCAGTTTCAAGTTCCTGGGGATCCACATCTCGGCGGACATGACCTGGACAACCAACACCTCCAGCCTGGTCAAGAAGGCTCACCAGCGCCTTTTCTTCCTGAGGACACTGAGGAAGAATCAGCTTTCCTCCACTATCCTGGTGAACTTCTATCGCTGTGCAATAGAAAGCATCCTGACCAACTGTGCTACAGTGTGGTATGGGAGCTGTTCTGTTGCAGAGCGCAAGGCACTGCAGCGGGTGGTGAAAACCGCCCAGCGCATCACTGGGACTCCACTACCTGCCATCGAGCACATCCAGAGGAAACGCTGTCTGCATCGAGCTCGCAGCATCCTTAAGGACTCCTCTCACCCAGCCCACAGACTGTTTTCTCTCCTGCCCTCCGGCAGGCGTTTCAGGTGCCTCCGGACCAGGACCAGCAGACTAAAGAACAGTTTTTTCCCCAGAGCTGTCTCTTTATTAAACTCTAACCCTCATTGATCCCACTCCCCTCATATACTGATTGACTCTCCTCTCCCTCCTCACACCTGCCTCCATTTTGTTATTTGCAATACTATAATGTTCATTTGCACTGCTGACTGTTATTACAGTAACATTACATTTATTCATTTTAGCTGACGCTTTTATCCAAAGCGACTTACAATTGCTATATATGTCAGAGGTCGCACGCCTCTGGAGCAACTAGGGGTTAAGTGTCTTGCTCAGGGACACATTGGTGTCTCACAGTGGATTCGAACCCGGGTCTCTCACACCAAAGGCATGTGTCTTATCCATTGCGCCACACCACCCCATGTCAACAACTGTTTACATATGCATCTTGCACTACTACCTTGACTGGAATATGCTCAATTTGCACTGCCGACTGTTTATTTACAGTACCGACTGTTTATATATACATTGCAATATCGTACCTTAACTGTAATATGCAATTACTTTCCACTGCACTTTCACTCGGATAGCTTCTGTCCAAACTTTATTTGCACTACTTTAAATCCATTGTTATACTGCTCATTAGCCTAACTTATACATATATCTATTTGTTAAATTCTGTTTATAGTAATAGCCATCTGTATATTATGCTCACATTCTGTTTATAGTAACAGCCATCTGTATATATATTCATAGTACATATCTATCTGTAAAATTCTGTTTATAGTAACAGCCATCTGTATATTATATTCAGTACATATCTATCTGTAAACATTCTGTTTATAGTAATAGCCATCTGTATATTATTATATTCAGTACATATCTAGCTGTAAACTCTGTTCACAGTAATAGTTATCTGTATATTATATTCATAGGACAATCTATCTGTAAATTTTTGTTTATAATAGTATTCAACTCTATATTTATTCAGTACATATCCATGTTCTGCACTTATGGAACCACTGTATATCCTGCACTTGCTGCTATTGCACTTCTGGTTAGACCTAAACTGCATTTCGTTGCCTTGTACCTGTACTTGTGTAATGACAATAAAGTTGAATCTAATCTAATCTAATCTAATGTGTGTGTGTGTGTGTGTTTATTTATAAGAATTTCAATTTTAATTTAAAATTAATTTAGCAAAATGAAATTAAATATACAGTATGTATAATTCATGATTTCATTTTTACTGCTAAATAACTAAACTCAGCAATAAAAATAAAATGTTTTTTTTTTTTTTTTTAAACACAACATGATATATATATATATATGATTTGTAATAAATATTACCTATTATTTATATTATATATTATGGTATATATAAACTAAAATGTATGATTTCATTTTATAAATGTATAAAAAAGTAGATATATTACATTTTGCAGTTTTTTTAATGAATTATAAAATAATTAATACATTTAAATAAATATTTTTAAAAAAAATCTACAAAAAATAGGCAATCAGAATTTTGATATAAATAGTGTGCATAAATTGTACCTTTTTTTTTTTTGATCATGGAAGCAGTGATTCATAAAATGATGATAAAATAGCCTAATGGTAAAGCATTATAACCAAGCACACTTTTTAAAGAGGCAATGCGTGAAATATGTATCTGTATTTTAGGACTATCTCATTATCTTTTTATTAAAAAAAAAGTTTTAAAACTCTCTTTCGACATTGTCTATTTCAGAAAGTCATCTTTAAAGCACGGAACAAGTCCAACAAGAACTCCGTCAAAGACGCACCAAAGAACAAGAAGAAGAAAGAGAAAGAGACAAGTGATCAAAAGAGCAGCGACGGAGCCGAGAAGAGCGCAGAAGACACGAACACAAGCCTGAACGAGCGGCGGGGGGAAAACCTGAATAATGAGGCTGAAGTGCAGAGAGAACCGGGAGAGGAAGGGAATGAGACAGAGGCGACAGGAAGTGATGTCACAGCTGGCGGGGAGAAACAGGAAGCAGGAAGTAGCGAAAGAGATGGAAACGCTGAGGTAAACGAGAGTAGTGTGCAAACTGAAGCTGAAATGGGGTCGGATAAAGACACGGGACGACAGGAAGAGGAAGTGGACAAACAGGAAGATGGCTCAGCCAATCAGGATTGAGGATGCGCTCAACACACCTGGCCAATGGAAGTGGGCCTTTATGAATGTTAAAATGCTATATACCTTGCAAAAAAAAAAAAATCTCTCAATATTTTGTCTTGTCCAGTATCTAAACATCCCTAAAACAAGATCAATTCAAAAGGGATTATACCGTCGCCGCCTTACATTATTTAAGTACACTCAACTTGGATGTTTAAGTCATTTCAACTTAAATTACATTGAAAATGTAAAAAATTCTAAATGAGTTAAAGCAATGTAAAAACATATGTTATCATAACTTTTTTAGGGCTGGACAACAAGCGATTAATCACATCCATTTGTGTTCGCATAATATATTGTATATTTATTTTGTATATATAAATACACACATATTTCAGAAATATTTGCATGTATATAAATGTATACATAATTTATATTATATATAAATATAAATATTTTATATATAAATAACACATTTTTCTTAAATATATACATGCATATGTGTGTGTATTTATAAATACAAAATACACTGTATTATACACATATATTATGCAAACTAATGCGATTAATCGTTCCCCACTGCCTAGCATTAATCATTTTACTTGCCAATGCAGTAGGAAAAAATAAACGTCATAATATCTTGTTTTAATAATGTTTAGATACCCAAGACAGAGACAAAACTACTGTTGACGTGGTGAAGCTTAGAGTTTCAGACTGTCACGCAAAACACCTCTCGACCAATACTGAACGTTTAACTCTGGCGATAGCATCTCTAAACGAGCCGAAGGACTCCGGGATCCTGGAAGAGGGAGGACAGATGGGAAGAGATTGCTATCGGTAAATGCACTGGATGGGAAAACCACATTAATATTTAGTCGATGAGCCCAGAGGGACTCGAGGATACAGTTGCGAGAAGCAATCTATTGTGATGTATATGGTGCATTTGTTTGTGTATGTTTTTGTTTACATTTATATTAATATTTCATGTCACCGTCCAAAACAAAAAGGTCAGATTCTCTACATTTTTAAGAGAAACATACTGGGAATATTGCTGTTAAAGTTTGTTGGGGGCTTTTTGTAAGTTTGTTCGTTAACTTTCTGGTTTAAAGGAATAAGTTCAAAAATCTGTCATCATTTATTCACACTCATGTTGTTCCAAACCTAGTCATAATTATGAGATTTGACATTCTAAGTTATAGTTTTGAGATAAAATGTTGAAGTTATCACATGCACGAATTATAGTAAAATTCCATCAACTTGAATTGAATAATCCTTACATTTTCATATTAGGAATTAATATGCATTAATTAGGAACAACTAGAGCTTAATAAAACATTTTATGTAAATCTTAATGGAATTAAAGAATAGACCATTTCGTTTATGTGATTCATATTCATAAAAAACAAAACAATGAAATGATGTTAAAATTTATGAATATGAATCGCATAAACTAAATGGTCTATTCTTTTATTCCATTAATATTTAAACCAAATTTTTTATTAAGCCTAAGTTTTTTTTTTTTGTAAATTTAAATTCTATGAATAATATGTAACGATGGTTCAATTCAATTTGATGGAATTTTACTATACAATTCAAATTCGTAAATCTTAATAAAAATCTTTATTTTTTATTTTTTTTAAGTGTACTAAGTCATAATTATGAGGGGGGAAAATCTGACATAAATTATTTATTTTTTTCTTATGTGGCCATAATCCACACACACATAAATATATTATTTTACCCTGTATTTGTGCGTACACTATATTTTTATGCTTATTAGAATATTGCATTGTTTTCTTAGCCACAAGATAAATTAATAAATCATCCACTGAATGTCTGTGCAACAAATGGTGATTAAATGATGACAGAATCATCATCGTTTAGGATGAATTATTCCTTTTAACAGAGGCAGATGGTGTAACAAGCTTGAGATTCGGTCCAGTTGGGCTTCACTTCACTTCTGCACTGAGACAAGCTGCTATAGCAAATGTTTTCAGTATTTCTCTGAAAGCAATGAAGCATCACAAGTGATTTAGATTTTTCCCTGCTTTAGTTTAAGCAGCTTTTCCTTGTGTTAGAAACAGCAGAAGGCGTGTTTATACGCACATTAACTCACTGACACTTGCTAATGTTCACCTCATGATGTTCATTCTGACCCGTGATCCTGATCCTGATCCAGATCCTGATCCAGTCCGTGTTTTAAAACTGACACCGATTTTCTTTTCTTTTCTTTACTAATTCATCAACATGAAATCAAAATGAACCATAGGCCTGCTTAAAATAGCAAGAGCGCGATGTGGCACAAGTGTGCATTGACCAAAATGAAACAAGAAATGGTTAAAACATTGCACAGAATTTATAAAGATACTGACAGTTTCTATTCTGAAAATTGCATGGGGCGAAAATCCATGAGTGAAACTTCACCGTGTTTCAGACCGCCGTCAATTCTCAATTTGCATGAGAAAATAAGTGGATATACGTGGAGATAATCCACAACAGAAGGTTGTGATGCAGGATAGAGGGGTTATTTCATGACAATGATGTTATTAGCCTGATCATCTGGGATGTTTCAGATTTAAAGCGAGCAACAGAAAAGCAGGACGACGGCTTTTATTAATGAGGTGAACATAGCAGAAATCACATCCCATAATCCAACTCAATCACAAGAATATGTGTTCAGACAGAACGCATTATCCTGTCTGAGTCGCGGTTTGGGGTTTTCATTATTAAAAATGAACAAAAAGGCTGTGTGTTAAAGAAAAAATGTTCATTGCTTATTATATTCATCCTATTATATAATACAGAAGTCACTTTAAAACCAATCAGCTTTCTGTTGGTCAACGCAAAATCGTTCGCTCCCCTGTGAAATTCTTGATCTGAAATTACAGTTCTATGGAAAGATAATTGCGACTTTTTATCTCACAATTCCGAGTTTAAATAAACTCGCAATTCTGACTTTATTTCTCGCAATTCTGACTTTTTATCTCGCAATTCTGACTTTATATCTCGCAATTCTGACTTTATATCTCGCAATTCTGACTATAACTCGCAATTCTGACTATATCTCGCAATTCTGACTTTTTATCTCGCAATTCTGACTTTTTCTCGCAATTCTGACTTTATTTCTCGCAATTGACTTTTTATCTCGCAATTCTGACTTTATTTCTCGCAATTCTGACTTTATATCTCGCAATTCTGACTATAACTCGCAATTCTGACTATATCTCGCAATTCTGACTTTTTATCTCGCAATTCTGACTTTTTCTCGCAATTCTGACTTTATTTCTCGCAATTGACTTTATATCTCACAATTCTGACTTTATTTCTCGCAATTCTGACTTTATTTCTCGCAATTCTGACTTTTTATCTCGTAATTCTGACTTTATATCTCGCAATTCTGACTTTTTATCTCGCAATTCTGACTATATCTCGCAATTCTGACTTTTAATCTCGCAATTCTGACTTTATATCTCGCAATTCTGACTTTTTATCTCGCAATTCTGACTTTTTATCTCGCAATTCGGACTTTTTATCTCGCAATTCGGACTTTATTTCCTCACAATTGCCAGTTTACATCGTGTGATAGGCCTATAAAGTCGTAATTGTGTCGCAATTGCGAGAAAAAAGTCGTAATTGCGAGTTTATTTCTCACAATTCTGACTTTATATCACATGATGTAAACTCGCAATTGTGAGGAAAAAAAGTCAGAATTGTGAGATAAAAAGTTGCACTTACCTTTTCTTTCTTTTTTCATTCTGTGGCGGAAACAAGTTTCCATACAATTCACCCTTAATCAGACTTAATGTCATTACATTAGTTAAAATATAAAACGAACGGCATTTACTTGAAAATAATAAGAGTGCAAGCACACATTAAAAGAAAAGAAAAACATTGCACAAAAAGTTCTAAACCACTTTCTGGTTATCAAATGTTTAGCCTGTACATCAAATAATCTGCATTAGTCGGCATCATCAAACGCTATTGTGTCGTAGCGAGTGAAACGCTTCTGGAACGAAAGCAAATGTGGGCGGGGCTTGATTTTGTCTGAGGGGAATTTATTGGATGGTTGTGGTTTGCTATTGGCTGATCTCATGTGAGTGACAGGTTATAGCCCCGCCCTCGTCATCAGAGAAGAGAGACCAGGGGAAGTTATTCAAGATTACCAACATGAATTTAACACAGTTATGATGTGCACAGACAAAAAAAATTCTAGGCTAATAATTAATATTCCATTTAAAAATAAGAATAGTCAATTTTGATATCTCAGTCATTTTGATTTCATGTTAACACTGTCCACCTCACCTGAGCTGCATATGTGTTTTCCATGAAGTCAGCATTGTTGTGTTGGCATCTGGTTGTATTTATAATCTGGTATGGCAGTGTCAGGGTTTTTCCAGTGTGTGTGTGTGTGTGTGTGTGTGTGTGTGTGGTTCTGCATTAGCTCTTATGGCCAGCGGGCTCACGTTTAAAATCATAATGGCTTTTCCGCTCCGTCCTCCTGCTGGGAGAAACATCTCAAACTCGACGTCTCTCGTGATCATATGCGCTTTAAAGACGTTCACTTGGTTTCCTTGCATGTCTTGTTTTCAGAGCGGCTTCTGACACACTGTCATTATAATTGTGCTTTTGTCACAGCGCTGTTGTTCGACTGCAGCTGGAGGGGAAAGGCCTTGTTTATTCTTTTAATACATCAGACACATTCAGCAGAGACAAAGACATTTTCAACACATGCACTCAGAAGAAAAGGCTCTGTATACATCACTCTAACAAATGCCGGGTTGTTTCAACCCATGTTTGGGTCAAATACGGACTAACCCAACCGTTCGGTTTCAAAATTGTGGCCCTGGATCACAAAACCAGTCTCGAGTCGCACGGGTATATCTGTGGCAACAGATAAAAACACATTGTATGGGTCAAAATTATCGATCTAATTAAAAATCATTAGGATATTAAGTAAAGATCATGTTCCATGAAGATATTTAGTAAATTTCCTACCGTAAATATATCAAAAATGTATTTTGGTGAGTGAATGCAGCACAATCGCCAACATAAATGAACAACTTTAAAGGAGATTTTCTCAATGTTTCGATTTTTTGCACCCTCAGATTCCAGATTTGCAATAGTTGCATCTCGGCCAAATATTGTCCTATCCTAACAATACATAACACCATATATCAATGGAAAGCTTATTTATTCAGCTTTCAAATTATGTATAAATCTCAATTTGTGGTCCAGGGTCACAATTTAATTAAAAAGTGTAAACCAATTGTCGGGTTTGTCCATATTTGACCCAAACATGAGTTGAAACAACCCAGCATTTTTTTAGTGTGTAGAAGCTTAAAGGGTTCCGTCATTAAATCAATTTATTTTTAATTTCGTAAACATACTTTAAATCGCAAGAATAAAAATGTAATGCGTCATGCAATAATTTAAGATATTTCTCCTTATATTGCACCATTTTAGCAGCGAGTCAAGAACCCAGAGCCTTTTTTTACGAGTGTGTTGAATCTCACACACACATATTTTTCAAGCATTTATTTTTCTGCATATCACAAGGCCAATGTGGAATCTACGCACGTTTTGAGGTGGTAAAATCCACAGAAATGAGATTAAAACATGGTCAGATGTGTTAAAGCAGAGCTGAGAGTTATATATACATTATTTGTATTTATTTTTATGAATAAAGGAAGAGTTTGTGAATGCCGGGCGTTCCCGTTCCCGTGGACATCTGTGTGTGCAGATCCTGCTTAACTCCGACAGACTGTAATGTTACAGTATGTGTCAGTGTGCGTACTGTACTTCTGCTAGTGTGCGTACTGTCAGCGTCTGTTCTGATAAGCTTGGCTTGTGCGCTCCATTATCTAGATTTAGTTCGGGCCAGAACTGTCTCTGCCCCACACCGTTCAGGACTTTACTGTAATAGTCCACTTCAGACATTCTGCTAACTATGAGCAACTTTGCATCTACATGTCAACTTATGGAAGCTTGTTTCCGCCACAGAATAATAACATTTTAAAAGATAATTGCAATAATCTCACAATTGCAAGTTTACATCTCGAAATTCAGACTTTATTTCTCAGAATTGCGACTTTATATCATGCAATTCTGAGATAAATAGTCTAATTGTGACATAAAAAGTCGCAGTTACCTTTTTTATTTTTTATTCTGTGGCAGAAACAAGCTTTCATATCAACTAGCTCTCATTACAGTATTAGTAGACTAGTTAGAGTTAGTAGAATAAGTCGACATGTAGTTGTAAAGTTACTTATAGTCAGTAAATGTCTGTTGAGGAGCATCAAATTAAAGAGTTAGCAGATATTAAGTCGACTAATAGTCTAATGACTGAGAGTTGACAGGTTATAGTCAGAATGTCTAAAGTGGACCATCGAAATAAAGTGTTACTACTATTTTAAATTTGCATAAAATAAAGCTCAACACGGGTAAAGCTGTGTTACACACGGCCTTGAGTGGATTACCGCTTTTATAAACGCAAAAATTTAAGACATCTAGTGATAGATATACATTGTGTGCACGACCGTTCAAAAGATTTAGATCATAAAGGTTGTTTTATTTTAAAGACATACATTTATAATGTTACAAAAAATTCCATTTAACTAAAAGCTGTCTTTTGAACTTTCTGTTCATCAAATAATCCTGAAAAATGGATGACGCTGATAATAATAATAATAATTGCTAATAAAAATAATCATAAATGTTTCTTGAGCATCAAATCATATTAGAAGGATCATGTGACACTGAAGACTGGAGTAATGATGCTGAACATTCAGCTTTGATCACAGGAATAAATTACACTTTACTATACAATCACATAGAAAACATTTTTAAATTCTAATAATATTTCAACATTTTTACTGTATTTTGATCAAATAAATGCAGCACAAGAGACTAAAAAAAAAAAAAAAAAGTAATAAATCTAGCTGACCTCAAACTTTTGAACTATAGTGTAAATATGTGTACAAAATAGTGCATAATGCACAAAATATCTCAAACACCGCTTTTGTTTCACCCTCAAACCCTGTTAAACAAACACACACACAGCCGCTATACATATCTGAAACACGTGGAATGTTCACATAATTCATTTGTCGACACTATATGTGGTTTAACCCGCTGGCAGTGATGGATGGTTAGCGTGTAAAAGTGACATTTACGGCCCACTGTTTTCTCTCTCCCTCGCAGATTCAAATGCACACAACAGCAGGGCATGACATCAGCGAGAATATAACTCCGGTCTATAGGCCTGCGGGGTCAAAGGTCGTGATAAAACACGCTATTAGAGGAAAACAAGGATGTGGAAGAATTTATGAGGCCGGATCAGCGAAAGTGACGCCGAGCAATATTTACCCCGTAGTTTCTCGTGTCAAACTGTCAGAAACGTGTCAGTTCATCAGTTATATAACAGGTTTTCATTCCATTTCCTTTGGTTTTCTAGCTTTTCTGAAGATAAAAGAGTCGAACGTGCTGCATTTCTGCCCTCAGACACGAGTAAAGCGAGCTTGTGTTTCGCCATTACTGCCTCTATAATCGCTGGTCGCTTCTATGATTGTCAGCCGCTGTTGTGCCATCGTGAACATCGATCAGTGTTTTCCATCGTCTGTATGGACAAGCAACATGATAATGTCATCATCTGTACAATTTGTATAATATAATATAATAAATATGATTTATATTTGATTTGTTTTGGAGTTTTTATTTGCTGTATTGCTGATTGTTGACATGCAAAGTTACTTCTAGTTAGTAGAATTGGTGAATTAGAAGAAGTGGACCATCAAGACCACATTTATTTGCATAAAGTAAACAAAGCCTTGTGTTCAGGATCATTAAAAAGTATTTTTTTAGCATCTTTCATGACAATTAAGTGCATTTACCTCAACTGTATATGACAGTAATGAGAATCATCGTTGAGGAAAAATGTTAATTACAAAGAAACTAGAAATGACAAAACACATTAAGGGAATGGAAATGTGCTTAATTGTTGTCAAAATACTGTTGCAATGCAATAAATAAATATATCCTAAAATAGGCTTTGTTTTCTTCATGCAAAATGTAATTTTAGGTTGAAATGAGCTTGATGTCAGCAGTCAGAATGAAACTAGCAACATTTACACGTAGTATGCATTACAAGTATGTACTATAGGAAAGTATAGACATTAAAAATGCAAGTAATGCTACAATAATGATGCATACTTCTGTTTCGCAACATAAAGTCATAAAGCAAGTGCTGTCTTAAAAAAAAAACTAAAATGTGTATGCATTATATAGTGCATTATTCAGCAATATTTCATTCTGAACAACACACTGTAATGTGCAACACATGGGTATGGATGCTTGTATCTGGTCCGCATTGCCTCAGTCCAGCTCAGGATCATCAGTAAATCTGTTGAAGATCAGACACAGACAGTCTTCAAACACACGGACCCTCGCATGAAATCAATATCCCAGAGCACGCTAATGACACTTCAGTGATGAAGAAGAGAGACGATGAATAATGTATAGAGAGCATCATTATCTGCGCAGTCTTAAAGCAGGACACGTTTTAGGATTTAGTTTTGAGGGGAAAAAAAACAAAAGCAATTGTAAAGTAAAATCAAGCAACAAACAAGCATGTAAATCAGTCTGAAGTAACACAGTGCCATCTAGTGGCTCGAGTGTGTCTGCGCTCGTGTGTGTGT
>NC_140230.1:36083315-36084447 GCF_951802725.1 Rutilus rutilus
GTCAAAATTATAAATGATTATGCATATTAATAGAATATTCTAGGTATCTTATTCTACATTTTTAATAGCAACATGCTTTTCTAACCAAATTTAGTTCATGTTTAATTCAAGCACTTTTAAGGACCTACAGTCTTCCCAGAACCCTCTGGTATGGAAGGCCAATAGGGCCAAAACTAACGTTTTAACACGTAGTTGTGTGTTAAGGCGAGACACTACAGGTGAATAGGGTAAACTTTTTAACTAGTAGATATCACCATGAAACTTTCCCAGTTGATTTACCTACATTGAGATGAGAAAAAAATGTATTACAAATTTTCTGTAATTGGGCAATATCTAATTAAATATGCGCTAAATAATCAAATCTGAGTATTGGATAAAGCCAGGTTAAAAAAAAAAATTTCATTGTGTTCACATATTAGATGGGGAAAAAAATTACAGAGGGATTTATGGATATCTACTTTTGTTATCCTGTAAATCAGAATATACTGTCAATAGCCTTAATTATTTTTGCCATGTTTTTTGGAATAAAATGTTATATAAATCAGGCTAGGAATAATATATTTACAAATCCCTCAGCAAATGTCTTCATAATATAACTAGGTACAAGACTGGAATGTGTGGTGTATATCGGTGCTTCTGAAGTGGAGATTTGGGACTTAGAGAATGAGAGAAAAGTCATTTTGAGAAAACAGGCTTTAAAGATTTATCATCAGCCAATGAGATTGCGCATTCAGCCCTTTTACTTTCACGATTGGTTGCTGATAAAAAGGAAATGACCATATTTGGATCCGACAGCATTGTACAGGAGAGAGAGAGCTTTCTAACAGTGTGTGTGATGACAGGGAGCAGACAGCGATCGCGGAGCGATGATTTACAACGCCAACTTTTGTTGAATTGATGAGAAATCTACAGACGCAAACAGACAAAGTGTAGTAAAATAAAGACCTAAATGTGTATTTCGGACTTTATTTTCACCACAAGTCTGAAAGAAGACATTATTGAAGACAAATAGCCCAAAATCTCAAAATTGACCAGTAAAAAAAAAAAACTGTTTTTGCCTCGCCTTAACACTGCTTAAGATGTTCACACATTTTGGCCTGTTCGGTCTTCCATAATCTGATACCATCATCAC
>NC_140230.1:36084647-36112147 GCF_951802725.1 Rutilus rutilus
TCGCAATTTCAATTTGAAGGGTAATGGAAACGCGGCTATAGACATATAAAGCTGGTTTTGACCACAGGGGGACTTTAACATGTAAACGGGCTGTTCTTGGCAAGAATAAGCTATAAATGTGGCACTACAGATTACATGACTGGGCAACTCACCTCTGCCTCTGCGACCTTTAATGGTTTTAGCTCCTCTACCTTTTGGAGTAGGAGGGAGAAACTCGACCTCATCCGGGGGCATTTGGGCAACCTTCTGTAAGAAGACCTTCTCCAGAGACTGTGCCATCAGCACTATGTCATCTGTGGGCTGAGAACCATGCAGGTATGAATAGTACGGAGAAAAATGTGAAATGGAAATGCTTTTGCGTTCTATGGCAAACGTCCCCCGAGAAACTTTGCTCTCGCTTGCAAAGAACACAAAAGTTTTGTGAACGAACGCAAAGATTTTTCAGAGAGAATGCAAATATGTTGCGATTAATTTCCCTTTAGTACATCAAACCGTTCAATTGTTTGGGGTTGGAAGGATGTTTTTGAAAAAACACCAAGGCTGCATTTATTTGATTAAAAATACAGTAAAAACAGTAAAATTATGAAATATTATTACAATGTAAATCAGCTGTTTTCTATGTGAATATCTAGTAAAGTGTAATTTATATCCTGTGATCAAAGCTGAATTTTCAGCATCATTACTCCAGTCTTCAGTGTCACATGATCCTTTAGAAATCACTCTAATATGAGGATTTGATGCTCAAGAAACATTTATGAATATTATCAGTGTTGAACACAGTTGTGCTGCTTAAGATTTTAGTGGAAACAGCAATAAAAAAAAAAAAAATCTGGATTCTTTGATCAATAGAAAGTTCAAAAGAAAAGCATATATTTAAAATAGAATCATTGGAAACATTATAAATTTGTCACTTTTGATCAATTTAATGCAGTAAATCATTCTAGTACGTCTAGAAAGCACATCAAACTCTTATTTCAAATATGAAATGGCGCACGTTTTATGTGCTTAATAATAGAGAAATTAGCCTTTAGGTAATGCCTAACGACTAGCTTTGGGTATCGTTTGAATTTTAACGATTTCGATTCCAATTCTGCTTATCGATTCATAATTTCAATTCCAATAAGAAAAAAAAAAAAACTTTTAGATATTTACATTTAATCTAATTGCAAAAAATTTAATTGCAGCTGAATATCATGAACAAAAATCAACAAGTTAAAGAACATTTACACAAGGAACGTTTGCCTGTGGTTTAAAAACACTATAGAAGAACAACTAGCTGAAATAAAGTGTTGTAAGATTTTCAGGTACAGAAACTATAATCAAATGTAAAATAATACTGGACTTTATCCATTAACTCACATTATATTACATTATCCATTTGTAATATACATTACAAATATAGTTACAAGAGAGTTATTCAGTCAAGAACGAGTGAATTTACTCTTAGTCTTTTGTTGTTTGATTAGTGTTATTATAGAGACGGCAGGAATATTAGCGCTGTCCCTTTAAGAGCTGCACGGATCCAGTATACTGATACACGTGCAGCACAGACAACAGCTTCTGATTGGTTTAAAGTCATATTGAAATGCTCACAAAGAAATCGAAATTTCAATCTTATAACAAGTATTTGATTCCTGAATTGGAATTGATTTTCGATTCCCAACCCTACTAATGTGTCCGTTGCACACACACACACACACACACACACACACACACACACACACACACACACACACACACACACACACACACACACACACACACACACACACACACACACACACACACACACACACACACCTTATTGTAAATGTAGCAGTTGGTGAACATGGTATTGAAGTCCTGCAGACACTCGCCGGCGCTGCGATAGTAGTTATTCTCCAGCCGTCTCTTGATTGAGCCCATGTCCATCGGCTGTTTAATGATCTTATGGTAGTCCTGAAAGCAGAACAAGCATCACTGGAGATCATATCATCTGTGCATATGAATATGGGGAAGATCAACGCTTGTAGACATGCTGTCAGACTACTGGGTAATATGAGCTGTCACAACAGTCTGAAAGTGATTGAATACACCTTACAACAACATACGGTCAAACCAAACATTATTCAGACACCAGATATCATTTTTTTTACAAGTGTGTGCAGGACACTATAGATCATTTATATAAGTGAGGAGAGCAAAATAAAGTAGACTGACATATTATACCCAAATATTCTTTATACCAGTAAAATTTATAAAAATTTGGGACCAAAAATTATTCAGACCATGTTTTGCTGAAGTGTTTTGTCTTTAATTGCTAAAGCTCTTTTCACACACAGACTGAACACAATGAAGCATTGCTTGGTGATTGGTTGAGCTAAACTGGTATTATCTAATTGTGTAGTTAAATTTAACAGCTGACAGATATTCAACATAATTCATGTGTGAGACAGTCTAACAGAAGGACGGACAAAACCAGTCAAATATCAACTGAGTTCTGCTCATATTTTATTACCATTTTCTAAACTATAGCGAACAAACTGTGATAATGTGAGAAATGTTGAAGGTCTGAATAATTTTAGGTTTGACTGTATATATAAAGTCTCTTATGCTCACCCAGGCGGCATTTATTATTTAATCAAAAGTACGATAAAACCGTAATATTGAATTTGAAATAACTTTTGAAGATTTCTGATTGACAGACATCAATAAAATGCCAAGCACATGGTTTTAGAACAACACGAGAGTGAATAAATAATGATAGAATTTAGCACTTTTATGATGATAGATGCACTTTTATGATGAGCTTTTATGATGATAGATGCACTTATATGATGGAGAGATGCACTTTTATCATGAATAGATGCGCTTTTATGATGGATAAATGCACTTTTATGATGGACAGATGCAATTTTATGATGGATAGATGCACTTATGATGGACAGATGCGCTTTTATGATGAAAGATGCACTTATATGATGGAGAGATGCACTTTTATCATGAATAGATGCGCTTTTATGATGGATAGATGCACTTTTATGATGGACAGATGCAATTTTATGATGGATAGATGCACTTATGATGGACAGATGCGCTTTTATGATGATAGATTGACTTATGATGGACAGATGCGCTTTTATGATGGATAGATGCACTTATGATGGACAGATGCGCTTTTATGATGGACAGATGCACTTTTATGATGATAGATGTACTTTTATGATGGATAGATGCACTTTTATCATGAATAGATGCACTTTTTATGATGGATAAATGCACTTTTATGATGGATGGATGCACTTATGATGGATGGACGCACTTTTATGAATAGATACACTTTTTATGATGGATAAATGCACTTTTATGATGGATAAATGCACTTATGATGGATGGATGCACTTTTAATGATGATAGATGCACTTTTATCATGGATAGATGCACTTTTTATGATGGATAAATGCACTTTTATGATGGATAAATGCACTTTTATGATGGATGGACGCACTTTTATGAATAGATACACTTTTTATGATGGATAAATGCACTTTTATGATGGATAAATGCACTTATGATGGATGGATGCACTTTTAATGATGATAGATGCACTTTTATCATGGATAGATGCACTTTTTATGATGGATAAATGCACTTATGATGTTAGATGCACTTTTATGATGGACAGATGCACTTTTATGATGACAAATGCGCTTTTATGATGGATAGATGCGCTTATATGATGGAGAGATGCACTTTTATCATGAATAGATGCGCTTTTATGATGGATAAATGCAATTTTATGATGATAGATGCACTTTTATGATGGACAGATGCACTTTTATGATGGACAGATGCACTTTTATGATGGACGGATGCACTTTTATCATGGACAGATGCACTTTTATCATGGATAGATGCAATTTTATGATGATAGATGCACTTTTATCATGGATAGATGCACTTTTATGATGATAAATGCACTTTTATGATGGACGGATGCACTTTTATAATGGACAGATGCACTTTTATGATGGACAGATGCAATTTTATGATGGATAAATGCACTTATGATGTTAGATGCACTTTTATGATGGACAGATGCACTTTTATGATGACAAATGCGCTTTTATGATGGATAGATGCGCTTATATGATGGAGAGATGCACTTTTATCATGAATAGATGCGCTTTTATGATGGATAAATGCAATTTTATGATGATAGATGCACTTTTATGATGGACAGATGCACTTTTATGATGGACAGATGCACTTTTATGATGGACGGATGCACTTTTATCATGGACAGATGCACTTTTATCATGGATAGATGCAATTTTATGATGATAGATGCACTTTTATCATGGATAGATGCACTTTTATGATGATAAATGCACTTTTATGATGGACGGATGCACTTTTATAATGGACAGATGCACTTTTATGATGGACAGATGCAATTTTATGATGATAGATGCGCTTTTATGATGGATAGATGCACTTTTATCATGGATAGATGCACTTTTATCATGGATAGATGCACTTTTATCATGGATAGATGCACTTTTATCATGGATAGATGCACTTTTATGATGATAGATGCACTTTTATCATGGATAGATGCACTTTTATGATGGATAGATGCACTTTTATGATGGACAGATGCACTTTTATGATGGACAGATGCACTTTTATGATGATAGATGCACTTTTATCATGGATAGATGCACTTTTATCATGGACAGATGCACTTTTATCATGGACAGATGCACTTTTATCATGGACAGATGCACTTTTATCATGGATAGATGTACTTATGATGGATAGATGCACTTTTATGATGGATAGATGCACTTTTATCATGGATAGATGCACTTTTATCATGGATAGATGCACTTTTATGATGGATAGATGCACTTATCATGGATAGATGCACTTTTATGATGGATAGATGCACTTTTATGATGGATAGATGCACTTATCATGGATAGACGCACTTTTATGATGGATAGATGCACTTTTATGGACTTCAAAACAGAAACAGCAATTCACTGCCATTATAAAGCTTGGAAGAGCAGGACATTTTTAATATAACTCTATTTATATGTGTCTGAAAGAAGAATGTCATATACACCAAGGATGAATTGAGGGTGAGTAAATGTGCTTTAAGTGCTCACGGAAGAGATGAGTTTGCAATAATGACAGAATTCACATTTTTTGTGTGATTTGGTCTCAGAAAGTGATTGTTCACTCACAGGTAAGCTGAGTCGGACTGCGTCCACGGGTTCATGGAAAGGCCACGCGAAATGATGGCGCCACAACGCTTTGACCAGGACCTTGTGTAGGAACTGCAGCTGGTTGGTGGTGCGTCCCAGTCGGCCCGGCTCGTTCACCGAGGGCTGTTCCACAACGCTTTGACCAGGACCTTGTGTAGGAACTGCAGCTGGTTGGTGGTGCGTCCCAGTCGGCCCGGCTCGTTCACCGAGGGCTGTTGGGGTGGAGGAGGACCGGGTGGAGGCGCGTGGGGCAGAGACGGGCTCTCGAAGCCCTCGTACAGCAGAGACGGTTTACGGATACGCTTTCCCGAACTCTGCTCCATCGCACTCATGACAGACAGACTCACTCCCACAGAACTGCTGACACACAAACACCAGAGATCATGCAGCATTTAACCTTGGGTCTGAAGGAGAAGGACATATATATATATATATATATATATATTTTAGGGGTGTAACAATATATCGTGTCACAATATATCGCTATACAAAAATGCAACAATATGTATCGTGGATAGTTCACCCAAAATGAAAATTACTGTGAGAGAAAATGTTTTACGTTTTCAGAGTTTTAGTGTCAGTATTACATAAAACTACTATATAATGTTGAATATAATGTATAATAATGCAATGGGGGAATATTTGTGGGTCCTGATAATGCTAAATGGTCTTATGTTACCAGTAAAAGTGTCCAACATTATAAATATATCTAGTCTGTGAAAGAGATCAAGCATATTCATCTAAAATAACTCTGTATTTTCAGCTTCAGAATCATGAATATTGTTATTCTGGTGTCTCTATTGTCCTGTGCTTTGGGTTTCAGCACCAAGTCTAAGACTATTCATTTACACACCTAATGTAATATCAAATGTAGCATTTTAATCAACAGTAATTTTTTTGTTAACCTTTTATCATAAGTCTTGGACTGGAGTATCGCAATAGTATCGTATCGTGAGTTCAGTTTCGTGATGTGTATCGAACCGTGACATGAGGATATCGTTACACCCCTAATGTATTTATATGAAATAAATAATGCAATTAAATATACAATATTATATTGCATATTGAACACTGCATTGTTTAGTGCAAACTATATCTAATATAACAATTCCCCATTACATAATATACATTACATATAAAAAAAATAGACACACGCACATATATAAACATATGTATATATATTAGTGCTGTGAAATTGATTAATCGCATGTAACATAAGTTTTTAAATATAGAATAAGTGTGTGTGTGTGTGTGTGTATATATATATATATACACACATAGAAAACATGAATGCACACACAAACACATATGTATACTGTATATTAGTGCTGTCAAATCGATTAAACTTGATTAATCACATCTACCATGAAAGTTTGTAAATATGTATATGTACAGTATATGTTTATATATATATATATATATATATATATATATATATATATATATATATATATATATATATATATTTGTTTGATTTTTGGAAATGGTGATACTGAGTAAAATAGGGTTTACTATATTTAGAGTTTACTATTATATTTTACATTGCAACATTAAATGTCATGCATGTATGTGTGTATCCTTCAGAAATCATTCTATTGTGATAATTTGCTGCTCAAGAAACATTTATTACTATTATTTATCAATTTTAAAAACCGTTGTGCTGCTTCATATTTTTTTAGAAATCATGATGCATTTATACATATACATACATATACATATATATATATACACACACATTTATATATACAGTACAGGTCAAACATTTGGAAACATTACTATTTTTAATGTTTTTGAAAGAAGTTTCTTCTGCTCATCAAGCCTGCATTTATTTGATCAAAAATACATTAAAAAAAAAATGTAATATTGTGATATATTATTACAATTTAAAATAACTGGTTTTCAATTTATTATACTTTAAAGTATCATTTATTTCTGTGATGCAAAGCTGAATTTTCAGGATCATTACTCCAGTCTATCACATGATCCTTTAGAAATCATTCTAATATGATGATTCATTATAAAAGTTGGAAACAGTTCTGCTGCTTAATATTTTTTCATAACCTGTGATACTTTTTTAGGATACTTTGATGAATAAAAAGTAAAAAAATACAAATACAAATAAAAAAAAAGAAGCAAATGTTTTAAAAATAGAAATCTTTTGTAACAGCAATATACACTACTGGTCAGTAATTTTTTTTTTTTTTTTTTTTTTAAATAAATCAATACTTTTATTCAGCAAGGATGTGTTAAATTGATAAAAAGTGATAGTAAAGAAGATTTATATTATTAGAAAATATTTTTTTTTATTTTGAATAAATGCAGTTCTTTTTAACCGTTTATTCATCAAATATATTAGGCAGCAGAACTGTTTCCAACACTCATAATAAATCAGAATATTAGAATGATTTCTAAAGGATCATGTGATAGACTGGATGTCACATGTGACACTGAAGACTGGAGTAATGATGCTGACAATTCAGCTTTACATCACAGGAATAAATTATTTTTTAAAGTATATTCAAATAGAAAACTATTATTTTAAGTTGTAATAATATTTCACAATATTACTGTTTTTTTCTGTATTTTTGATCAAATAAACACAGCCTTGATAAGCATTAGAGACTTCTTTCAAAAATATAAAAAAACGTAATGTTTCCAAACTTTTGACCTGTACTGTAATATTTTTTTTTTTTTTTTTTTTGAAATGGTGATACTGGGTAAAATAGTGTTTATTATATTTAGAGTTTACTATTATATTTTACACATTAAATGTCATGCATGTATGTGTGTATCCTTCAGAAATCATTCTATTGTGATAATTTGCTGCTCAAGAAACATTTATTACTATTATTTATCAATTTTGAAATTCATATTTTTGTAGAAATCATAATGCAATTTATATTTATATAAATATATTTAAATTTAATATCACAATTTTGTTAGATGCGATTACAATTTGACAGCACTAATACACACACATACACACACAACCTTCATGAATACATTTTTACTGGATAAAATGTCAAACATTTATCATTTTAAACCATTTCTAATGACTGCTTCCAGTATCAATTTCAACAAATCGTTTACAAGCCATAAAAACTCGTGCAGTGGAGAGGGCCATTAAGAAGATATATGAAATAATTACAGACACATTAATTCAATAAACAATTCATCTCATGCGGGAAATGGTGGTGCATTAGCATCAGGACAAAATCAACTGTATAGAACAACATAAATACTGTACTGAAAGACACTAACGTTATATACAGTAAATGCCATTCAGTCTCTCCCGCCTATTCTCTGTTTGTAAACAAGTGTTCACTGCATTCATGCTAAACCAGCACAGCTCTCCCTACAAACACACAATAACAGCTCAAACATGATCCATTCATTCATTCATTCATTCCACTGCACTTACATTATGTGTGTTTCAGTGAGTGTGGCCCTTTAAATGCTGAAGATGGCGGAGGGAAATGATGCAGTACAGACCCACAACACAGTGATGCTCGCTGCATGCTATTATTATAAAGGCTGGAACTCGTTTAAAACGCCGTTTTAACATCCACTATGAGACACAAGAAAGAAAATGAACTGGTAAACAAGCGCTTCCTCCCCTTTTCCTCGTCCTTTGTGATTAAAGACCCGCATAGGATTAGTTTATAGGCTCCGAAGGCACGCCAATACTACCTGTCAAGAGACGGGTTGATGGCTGCCTCCATTCGGGTGGATCGCGATTGTTTTGCGTCGCGGAATCCTGCGTTTTCGCCCCCGTTTTATTGTTATTCAGCTCCTTATGCTCGAGCTTCCCCGCGCCGTCCAACTAGCAAATGGCGCCTTTCAATTTCCGCTCCTGGGTTTTTATATAAGAACGCCAATGACCAATCAGAATTCGTCCCGCCTCTAAAGCTGGTTCCTTATTGGCTGAGTCTCACGCCGTTCCAGCGTTAGACACGCCCAGGGAGTTTATGTATGACTCACGGTTACCATCTAGTGAGGATTTTAAGATTATGACAAAGAAACGAACCTAAACTGTTTCAATAATTAAATAACAATAATGTTTTAATAAAGTTTTTGAGCAGAAGACCTACTGTATTACTTATTTAGCATGTTAAATATATTTCTACACTGAACTGAAATTAGATAAAATTGTTGAAACATTTTATTTCCTTTATCATATTTTTAAATATATTAAATGATTAACTTTCAGGTTTCATAAGTACATATTTGCACTCCTAACCCTCAATTTCTAAATTATATTAAGCTTTTTTTTAAGTAATAAATCATTATCAAACATTATTGGGTAGACATAGGCCTACGTAACAATCATGTTTTTAATCAACATACATTTTTTAAGAAAGTGAACAACGGATCTGTTAAGCATTCAAATAAAAAGTAAAAAATAACAAAATGACAATAATGAAAGTTATAAATCAATATATGTTTATTATTTACAACATGAACATATATCAACCACAGGGGGAGAACTGCTTTGCATAACTCTATCATTTATATAGCCAAGAAAAAGTTCAGAACAGAAAGAACCATAAGTGTAAAGACAGATATGGTTTGAGCGCTGGGAAAATGTTTAACAAGCGATTTACTAGCCCTGGTTAACGGTATATGGGTGACTCTCCTGAAACATGTCAAGAACAGAACATATTTTATCCAGAAATTAAATTAAATTAAATTAAATTAAATTAAATTAAATTAAATTAAATTATGTTTGGTTTAAAGAAAGAAAGAAAATTTTTTTTGGTTTTAATGGCAATTCAATTATATATATATATATATATATATATATATATATATATATATATATATATATATATATATATATATATATATATATATTTACAGTAGTGTCCAAAAGTTGAAGAAGTGAAAATTGATCTCTTCAAAAATTAGTAAAAATGTGTAGCTGTACTTGGAGTTGATTGTTTTATTCGTGATAATAACGAAATGAAACATGACAAATTGTGCAGACATAATTTTTGGCCAGAAATTAGAAAATGAGAGAGAGAATTAAATATGAATTACAGGTTATGTTTGCTTTTTCTATGATTTTTTTTACATAGTAAAATAAAAACTGTCGCTGTAGTTTGCCTTTTTGCCGAATAATTGTTTGCCTAATAATACATACCTTAACCAAGTTTATTGTTTTTGTTTGTTTAAAAATATAAAATATTTCATATTTTGATGGTTTCATTAAACTTGTAGGGTCATTAAAAACAGATTTCCCCTCCAGACATCACTTTTGCACACTACTGTATATATAACGGTATGCCATTATAATGGTTAGCCATTTACATTTAAAAAATTTTTTACATTTAGTTTATCCTGACGTAAATCATGTAAACAATTTTTTTTTATGGTTTAAAATGGTTTTTCCGGTTGCTAGGGTGTTACTAGGTGGTTGCTATGGTGTTCTGGGTGGTTGCTGTTCTGTTACTAAGCGGTTGCTAGGCTGTTGCTATGGTATTTTGGGTGGTTTCTAGGGTGTTCTGGGTGGTTGCTAGGGTGTTGCTAGGCGGTTGCTAGGGTTTTTTGGGTGGTTACTATGGTGTTGCTAGGCGTTGCTAGGGTATTTTGGGTGGTTGCTAGTGCGTTTATAGGGGGTTGCTAGGGTGTTCAGGGCGGTTGCTATGGTGTTACTAGGTGGTTGGTAGTTGTCACAGATGGTTACTATGGAGTTTTTATAGAGTTCTTAGCATGATCTTGGCATGATTTAGCACTTAACTAATCGCTGTTAGCATGTAGCTGTAGTTTGCCTTTTTGCCGAATAATTGTTTGCCTAATAATAAATACCTTAACCAAGTTTATTGTTTCTGTTTGTTTAAAAACATAAAATATTTCATATTTTGATGATTTCATTAAACTTGTAGGGTCATTAAAAACAGATTTCCCCTCCAGACATCACTTTTGCACACTACTGTATATATAACGGTATGCCATTATAATGGTTAGCCATTACATTTAAAATAACTATTTACATTTAGTTTATCCTGACGTAAATCATGTAAACTATTTTTTTTTTTAATGGTTTAGTGCAACTTACAATACACCTGTGCAACTGAACTATGCATTGCATAACTGAATGGAAATATAATACATTTCCAAAGGATACTCTTGTGAGCACTATGAATTATAATATGTGTGCGGTAGTACGTTTTTGTGCACATTATGCATTTTGTTTCAATTGGGAAAAATACGTCACAATAACAAAAAATGTAAATGATTCTAAAAATGGCTTAAAAATACGTTTTCTATATTTCCAAAATAATGGATTTGGGGGCGAAACCTGGACATATTTTAGTGAGATTCACCCATATCTTTTCTCGCGTTTTTGTGATATTTACACCTAATTTAAAAACACTAGCAGAATCAACAGCTGAGAAATATGTACTGATGTAGAAACAAATGCAAAAACGTGTCATCTGATTAGTGCTGACATCACATGACAGGTGATGTAGATGATCATTGGTCGTCTTCTGCGTTGTTGCGATGGATCGCGGTGTTCTGTTGTTTGGCGAACTCTGCGTAGTACCCCTGTTTGGCCAGCAGTTGCTGATGGTTTCCCTCCTCCACCACTTCTCCCTCTCGGAGGAAGACGATGTGATCTGCGTTCTCCACGCCGCTCAGTCTGTGTGTGATGAGCAGAACTGTGGAGCTCTTCATGTCCTTCTTCAGAGCGCTGTACACCTGAGAGAAGAGGAGGACGAGAATAATCAGCCACCAATCAAAGACACAGATGATTGAATATCTCTGTATTTCTAACCCTCATCCTTCCCTTGCATCTTTCTAACACATCTTTCCCTCGCGGGTCAAAATGACCCGAAGCCCTAAACTTAGACTTTTTTGTTGTTGTTGTTGTTGCTGTTGTTGTTGTCCAGAAAGCTTATTTTATTTCATTTTGATAATATTTTTTCTATTTTTTAATGCACATTTTTGGGGAGATTCTTTGTTATTTTTTATTTTAATTACCTTTAAATTACTAGATTTGATCAATAAATTATAGATAAATAGTAGTTTAAGCACATTCTTTCAACTTAAATTCAAAATAACTCACATTTTCATGCATAACTTTTAATTCAGCTCAAAATATCTTGCATTGGGTGTGTCTTTGCCGACCTCTTGTGGAAAAATAATAATATGACATGATATTTCACGACTCTTGCCACTAGATGGCCTTATAGCTCATAAAGCACATTGGTCAACTTGTGTTGTTTTAATTGTGCTATATAAATAAAGTTGCTATTGCTATAGGTGTACCAAGTTTGGTGAAATTATCTCATTCCGTTCGAGAGTTATAGCCGTTTTAGTAAACGTTTAGTAAAACTTTCAACGTTTTGGCGTCCCTTCACGGATGTGAATTGAAATTTGGACTTTTTTAGATAATTATTGCTAACAATATTTCAACACTGGTTTAGTTCTGATTGGGTAAAAAAACTAGAAATAGTTCGCTTAAGTAGGTTAAAAAAAAAAAAAAAATTACCACAAAACTTATGAGTGATTTGGTACTTATAATCGCTGTAGTTTCAAGTCCCTCAAAGTTTCAAGTCTCAACGACTTGCGGTTCGGTTTTCCTGATCACTTTTATCTTTGAAAATCCTAACAATTACAGTAGGGTTTCAGCATTACGCACTTGAACCCTTCCTTACAAATAGTCGCGCCGCTTTTACGTTAAAAGTCGGGAGCAGGTTCTCTATTTTTGTTTTTGTTTAAGTGTTTCCTTTTATTTATTTATTTATTTGTTTTTTATAGACATCTTAATTATCTTTCAACAGACACTTTCTGCCTGTAAATTTTATTTTGATGTGTATCTGTTTCTCTTGTGTATCTCCGTTTTATATTTGTTATCAGTTATATTTTCCACACTGAATTAAGTCAGTGAAGATTTGTCAGTGTTAATGCTTGTAACTCTGTTCGTAATGGAATCCAATTCACGTTTATTTGTATAGCGCTTTTCACAATACACATCATTTCAAAGCAGCTTTACAGAAAGTGCATGAGTCCACATTACAATTTACAGTGATCTGTTATCAGAAGTAACTGTATAAGTTATGCATTTCAGAAATGTACATATACAAAATCATTTTTAGCTAAAAAATGTATTAATTTAAACAATGTAGTAATTTAATGCAGACACAATGAGCTCACTGAAGTAATGAATGCTTATTTGTTAACAAATGATTATGACATTTAGAAAATATAGCCTTTAAAAAAAAGTATTGTTCAAAACTCCGGTGGACATCTTACCCTGTGTTCACTCTCAGTGTCCAGTGAGCTGGTGGCATCATCCAGAACCAGAATCTGCGGTGTCTGAATCAGAGCTCTGGCGATGGCAATGCGCTGCTTCTGTCCTCCGGAAACCTGACCGCCCTTCTCTCCGGCGTCTAAGGAACACCAAACAACACCTCTTACTCTCTGCACCAACTGTAGATCAGATATATATAGGCCTGTCGCGATAGTCGATAAGTCAATTAATCGCACGATAAAAAAAAATGAGCTCGATCATTTTTCCGGCTGCGATAATTCCATTTGCATGCTTGTTTGTTTTCCTCGTCTCTCTCTCTCAGTCTCTACCAAAGAGACTGGATGACCACTCTGAGGAGTGAACCATAGATATGGAGTGAACTCTCTTGTCAGTTGCATGGTCTTTGTGTGGGAAAGCGCCGGCGGGACTGTTTGCGGCGACTGCCGGTGCCGGGAGAGAGAGAAGACGCTAGTTGTGAGTTGCGACAGCGAGCCCGATCACATGAAAATGCGTATCTAATCTATACCACGAATGTTATTTCTCATGCCATTTATACGCCAAAAATAGTTTTTGCGTGCATATGATACGCTCTTTATGGCGTGTAATACGCACGCACTCCTCACCCCTAATCCTAACCAAGTATTTTCAGTGCGTAGCATATAGGCTACACGCAATAAAGCATATTAAAGCTCCGTCTTCCCGACAGTACACAATCACTTGACAAAGTAACAGGAGGACAAAGTAACAGGAGTAACAGTGCAAAATTGTGCGATTTGGCTTGTTGAGGCTTTTTGTTTTTTTGTTTACAAAGGTCCTAACTGTCAGTTTTGCCTGTTATGGAATGTATCACTATTTATGCCTAATGTCTAAAGCCTAATGTTTAATATTTTTTGAAGTGCAATTTTGTTTACATCCATTTTATTTATTAACAGACATTTATTTTGTTAACAGACACTGAGAGTCCATTGCTTTTATTGTTTTTGGTTGTTTTGTTCATTTTTTTGGATATTTAAAATGTTTTCCGTTTTCAATGTTTAATATTCTTTAGAAATAAAAGTGTATAGATCGTTGAAAAGGTGTACCTGCATTATTATGCCATTATAATTATATTAAATGAAAATGGTCTCAGAACGACAATATTATCGTTTATCGCGATAATTTCTTGGACAATTTATCGTCCAGCAAAATTTGTTATCGTGACAGGCCTAGATATATATATATATATATACAGTAGTCAACATCTGAAGTGGATCAAAATAGTTCATCAAAGTTGTCCTAAGACAAGAATGGGTATTGTTCAAAATTCATGTTTAACTTTGATCCACTTCAAATGTTGACTACTGTATGTATATATATATATATATATATATATAAAGTTACAGTTCTTCTCTATATCAGAGTCAGTGTTTCTGAACTCCTGAAACGCCTCCATTGCAGTCTTGAGTTTCTTCCGGGAACGAACACGTCACAATATTCCTCATTTCAATAATTCATACGCAGAATAAAGGGGCGGGGCCTGGTTGAGTTAGTTAGTAGTGTGTTAAACTGGCGGTTATGGTAAGGGGGCGGGACATTTCCCAAACACACTCTAAGCGCTCGACCAATCACAAAACACTGATCCAGCCGACCAATCAGAGCACAGTGTGCTTTTCAGAAGGAGGGGCTTCATAGAGACAGGAACTAAACAGGGGTGCGTTTCCCGAACGCATCATTAGCCAACTAAGTTCTGTCGTGATCAGCAGTTCAACGAGTCTGTGTTTCCCGAAAGCATCGTTTTAACGAACATTCGCAAACAGCATCGCAGAGTTAATGGGTTAATGATGTTAACCAACGTGAAAAAAAATAAAAATGTATACTTTTTAACCACAATTGTTCGTCTTGTGCTGGTCTGCGACGCGCCACGTTTTACGTCGGAAAGGTCACGGAAAAAAAGAAGAAAATAATAATAACAAATTAAAACAAAGATGTCGGACGATTTTGAAGTTGGAAGAGAAAATGAGATGACATTTTTGGCCCTTCCCTGCCTTTCTGAACCGGAGAACACAGACAAATAACTTAGATAGATGACGTGACGCGTGACCTTTCCAACGTGATGACGCAATGCCTGGCGCGTCGCAGACCAGCACAAGACGAACAATTGTGGTTAAAAAGTATATACATTTTAATTTTCTTTATTAAATGACCGATCGTTTCGCTAGATAAGACCCCGTTCCTCAGCTGGGATCGTGCAGAGCCCTTTGAAACGGCACTGATTTGAACTTCAACATTCTGGTTGCCATTGAAGTCCATTGTGTGGAGAAAAATCCTGAAATGTTTTCCTCAAAAAACTTTCTTTTCCACTAAAGAAAGAAAGACATGGACATCTTGGATGGCATTGGGGCGAGTAAATTATCAGGAAATTTTCATTCTGAGGTGAACTAATCCTTTAAGACTCACCAGTGTCGTATCCTTTAGGTAAACTAGAGATGAAGTCGTCTGCATTGGCCATCTTGGCAGCGGCGTGTACTTCTTCATCCGAGGCGTTTTCTTTGCCATATCTGATGTTTTCCAGCACAGACCGAGCAAACAGAACCGGCTCCTGAGACACCACACTAATCTGAGAGGGTGGAGATTAAACAAGGTCAGCAAACATTTATATTATATTTATTTATATTTACTTAGTTGCAGCTATTAGTATATAGCAAATAATAGGATTACCTTCTTATGCAGATATTCGTCCTTGTAGCTCAGCAAAGGCTTCTGGTCCAATAAAATCTGCCCATTTTGAGGCTGGTAAAATCTCTCCAGCAAACTCACAATGGTGGTTTTTCCAGAACCTGACGGACCCACTAGAGCCGTGATCTGGCCCGGCTTCAGCTCGAGAGAGACGCTCTAGAAGCACCAACACAGATTTTCATTAAATATGCAGAAGAGGCAAAACCAGATATCCAGTCTGTGAAAAATTGACATCTTCACCCTTTATTTAAATATTATTAAAGATTTTGCATAGTTATGAGTAAGATTGGAGTAAATGTTTGTGATAATAACACAATGAAACATGTCAAATTGTACGACATAATTTTTGGCCAGAAATTATGAACAAAAAGCAAAAATGTTTGCGTTTTCCTGTCAGATTTTTGTATTTCTATGCATTTATTTGTAGCTGTAGTTTGCCCTTTTTGCCAAATAATTTTGTCTGATAAATACCTTCACCAAGATTAGTGTTTTGTTCTTCCTTCATATTTAAAATATTTAAAAAATAGAAAATATTTTCAGGAAATCTTACGAATTATTGAATAAATAGAGATACGAAAGATATAAGGAATGAAAAAAGTAATGGTAGGAATAAAAATAAAATAAATAACCACACTGGGAATGAGAGTACTTCTGGAGTAAAATGTAGTTTTTTCTTTTGTATAAAGTTATAAAAAATAAAAAATAAAAAATCATAAGTCAAAACTGATCGGATCAGGTACCCACTACTGGCAGAGTAATAAATATAGAACTATATATCTGATTAAATTACTGCTACTGTGTTGGCTGACATTGCCTTGTAACAAACTGTACTGATACTACAATTGATATTTTTTATGCCCCTTTTTTCTTTCTCTTATAATATTTGATACTGTAATATCTGTTTCACAAAATCTGTTTTGCTGTTTTTTTCTTTTCTCGAATTGAATAATTCTTTTAATTTTGTGAAATATAATAGGAGCAGTGCACACCTTCAGCACATCTGTGTCCGGTCTCTTCGGATAAGCAAAGGTGATATCTCTGAAGCATACGTGTCCTTTTAGATGATGAGGAGCGAGAGACCCGTCTGGAGGAACATCCGGCTTTCGGTCCACATACTCGAAGATCTTTTCTGAAGCACCGACCGCCTTCTTTACATGCGGCCAGTAAGACATCAGTACCTGTGACACAAGCGGCAGGGATTTCAAGGCACAAACTGGACGAGAAGAAAAAAACAGTGGTGGTTTCTCATGCAAAAGTCAATGCTAGGCTGTTGTGAGCGGATTCTGGTGCTTTTCAGTCATTTATGACCGAAAAAATTTACATTTGTTTTTTTTTTCAAAAATGTTTTCTTCATTGGAATGGTATGAAACTTGATAAAGGTTTTGGCATTTGCTATGTAAACACACAAAAAATCATGGACATGATTCGAACAGGTTTAATGGTCCTGAAAAACAGTTTTTAGCCACACTAAATGAGTCAAAAATGAGCGCATTGGAAATGAATGGCAGACGAATTTCCTCTAGTGGAAGCGTTTGGTACTGCAGCCGAACAACTTCTGACTGAAAGCTCATTTTTTGAAATATAAACCTCAAATTTTGATTTGTTTAGATATATGGCTTTGATTTTCTCACAGTTTTAGAGTAAAACATGTTTTTAAAAAATATATATTTCATATAAAATTGTAAAAATAAACGTAAATTTTTTTAAGTTCACTTTTTAAAACTTTTTTCACTTCAGCAATAATCTGCCAAGTGTCGTCTTTAAAAAGAGATCAAACTTAAATCTGTTGCTCTAAAGCATTCAAGATTTACCACAGTTTAAATAGGAAATTTCATTTTCAGGACTATGCTCAAAAAGTGAATAAATGGATTATAAATACAGCGTAAATATAATTTAAGTGCCATAAAATCCCCTAAAAATTCAAAATATTAAATAAAAAACATTATCGAACTAAAATATCGTACATTAATTTCATTTAAACACACATTTTTGACCAACACGAGAAGGTGTTTAAATAGTGATGCTTGCTTTAGCATGCAAACCAAACTGACAGGATTTGGTCTGGTGGTCAAACCGACAGGATCTGAGGGATTACCTCCACCGCTGATGTGAACTGAAGCTCATACAGCACAAAGGAAACCAGATCACCGCTGCTGACATCACTTCCTGTCACAAGCCGTCCTCCATAGTACAGTATACTGACTTTCAAAGCCAGACTGGACATCTGAAAAATGCACATTTGATTTCAAACTCAGACTTCAGGATGCATTTGAAAACCACTTTTAATATTCAAAGCAGTGTTTGTTCCAGAATGCATATGTGACCCTGGATCACAAAACCAGCCACGGGTATATCTGTGGCAATAGCCAACACTACATTGTATGGGTCAAAATTATCGATTTTTCTTTTATGCCAAAAATCATTAGGATATTAAGTAAAGATCATGTTCCATGAAGATATTTTGTAAATTTCCTACCGTAAATATATATTTAAAAAAAAAATTGTGAGTGAATGCAGCACAATCACAAACATAAATGAACAACTTTAAAGGAGATTTTTTCAATGTTTCGATTTTTTTGCACCCTCAGATTCCAGATTTTCAATAGTTGCATCTCAGCATAATATTGTCCTATTCTAACAAACCACACATCAATGGAAAGCTTATTAAATCTCAAAAAAATTTACCCTTGTGACTGATTTTGTGGTCCACATGTGTTCAAAATGAATAATGTGCACAGAATGCATAGAATAGGTTTGGAAAAATGTGCATTATACCAACAAAACTCACACTATTGGTCCACGTTGAGGCAGCGTAAGCAGCGGCCTCCACTTTGTTCAGGGCGTACGTGCCTTCTAAACACTTCTTGTACCTCTCGGTTTCTCCGTCCTCGTTAGCAAAGCTCCGGACCGTCTTCATGGAGGAGAACGTTTCCGTCGCAACGTCGTTGGCTTTCGCGAGAGATTCTTGCACTTGCGCAGAAAGTTTCTGAGGGGGAAACATTAGCACACATCAGCACACATAAACACTTGATGGACTTGTGATATGAAGGTGTCATTGGAAATGAATGTTGAGAATCCCAACATTTGGAAAAAGCTGCTTGATTTTATTTCTGTCTGATCTTAAAGTCATTGTGAAAGTTTTGTGCATGATTTATTTACATGATAGAAGTCTTAAGGCAAAATAGGCAAAACCATTGATTTTTCGTGAACTGGTCGATTTTTTACATTTTGGGCTATTTTGATTGTATTTTGACTTTCAGAAAACATCCAAAAATGCATATTTTATTACACTTTATCTATTCTGAAGGTTTGCCAGTCAATGAGATACTCTTATAGTTTTTGTTAATAAGTAAGTTTTTAAGTGATTTGTCATTTTTAATATATATATACCTAGCCTCTAAGTGCCATCTGAAAAATTCTCATTTTTATGAAGCTCGGTTATTTAAGTTCAGTAATTTCACTTAAATGGCAATTAATAGGTAATTTCCATTGCCATTCAAGTGAAATTACTGAACTTAACCGAGCCGAGCTTCATAAAAATGATCATTCTAGAAGAAAATTTCAGATGGCACTTAGAGGCTTTTGCATCTGAACTCTTCATATATATATATATATATATATATATATATATATATGTTAATGTCTATATAGTTTTTTATTATTATTTTAGTACAAGTTAAACTTTTTCAAATGAAAAACTTTTGCTTTTGCAACCAGCTGAAATAAAATACGTTTAAGTTCTTTATTTTTTATTTAATTTCAAGTTTTTTTATGGTTTTAGTTTTAAATGTATTATTCGTCTAATTCATATAACATTTTACTCTTTAAAAACTTGCTGTTTATAGTATTTTCTGATTTATGGAGTGATAAAATGTTGTTATTTAAACTTGGTTGAGATATTTATCTGACAAAATGATTTGCCAAACTATAACTAGAGGTTTTATTTTACTATGCAAAAAAAAAAAAAAAATGCATGGAAAAACAGGAAAAAGAAGTAAACAATGACAACGACATAATCAGTTAATACTATTTCATTGTCTCTCTCGTTTTTGCACGTGTTAAAAATTTTATTGCGTTTTTATCACAAATAAAAAAATCGACTCCAAGCACAACTACCCAATATGCTTACAAAATATTAATAATAATATTTGAATAAAGGCTGAAGATTCCAATTTTTTCTCCCCCGGACGTCACTTTTGGCCACTGCTATATGACTTACATGTGATAAAATTAATATCAATGTTACCTGGTAGAACCGGCCGGAAAATTCTGGGATGACCAAGATGATGGGGAGGCCGAGAGCGGTGAAGACGGACAGTCTGACGGAGAGCAGCATCATGGAGCCGAAGAGGAAGAGGATGCGCATGAAGTACCACATGAGCAGACTCAACTTCTCACTCAGAGACTCACTCATGGTGTTGGTGTCGGTGGTGATGCGGGACACGATGTCACCTGAACACGAAACCGGTAAAAGTCCTTTTAAATTCATCACATCTTTATTGAATTTTCATGTTAAATGTCTTTTGACTGACACTTCAAATCAACATTTCAAACCAAAAAGTATCTAAACCTTGACAAAAAGTTGTCTTTGAGAATGTCTAAATATATATCCAAATCCACAACCTAATAAAAGTAAGTAATTAGAGGGTATGTACAGGATTTAATACCTTTTAAGACCTTTTTTAAGACTCTTTCTATACATTTTAAGACCTCTTTGTAACTATTACTGTTGATTGTAAGATAGCACAACTAAACAGTCATTGGGCCCTAACTTGCACCCAGCGCAATTGACTTTGTACACCGACGCATGTATCATTCCTCCACAGACACACGTCGGTAAATTAGGGAATGAACTTGCGCTCCCGGGGGCGGTTCAGCGAAAAGAGGAGGCGTGTTCCGGCGCAAACGTTCGCTGGTGCTATTTTGCATTTGCAGAAAACAATTCCGCCACTGACCAGGAGAAACCTCGTCTAAACCTCGTCTAAAGTCAGTGGCGCGTTCAGATGCTATTTTAAAGGGATAGTTCACTTTGAAATTAATTTTTGATATGTTTTAGCTTACCTCAAGGGCATCCAAGATGTAGGTGTCTTTGTTTCCGCAGTAGTTTCAATTTTGATATTTTTAGGTCAAACCGTTCTTGTCTGTCAGTCATATAATGCAGGTCTATGGTCACTGTCTCAAAGAGCATGCACAGAGTCCAAATTAAAACAATTCCCCATCGTCCAAATGAAACAATTCCCCATCATAAGTACACATTGATGGCCTAAGACACGAAACGAGCGGTTTGTGTGAGAAAACGAACAGTATTTATATCGTTGTTATCTCTTGAAAACAGCACACGTCCAAATGATCTGATGGCGCGGGCGGGTATAGATATATAAATAGATGTTGCCTTGGCTACTGCAGTTCATTGGAACGAAACCGTAGCCAAGGCGACATCTATGTATATATCTATACCCGCCCGCGCCGTCAGAACATTTGGACGTGTGCTGTTTTCAAGAGATAACAACGATATAAATACTGTTCGTTTTCTCACACAAACCGCTCGTTTCGTGTCTTAGGCCATCAATGTGTACTTATGATGGGGAATTGTTTCATTTGGACGTGGGGAATTGTTTTAATTTGGACTCTGTGCTTGTGTTTTGAGCCAGTGACCATAGACCTGCATTATATGACTGACAGACAAGAACGGTTTGACCTAAAAATATCAAAATTGAAACTACTGCGGAAACAAAGACACCTACATCTTGGATGCCCTTGAGGTAAGCTAAAACATATCAAAAATTAATTTCAAAGTGAACTATCCCTTTAAGGGCGCATGCTTGGCCATAATGCAGCGTCTTCTCTCTGCTTCTCTCATCTACACACGCACACATTTTTGCAAACCATACATAATTACAAGGAAAAATATTCCACACGAGGGAAATCATTGTTGTGTCCATGAAGATGTGAAAAAATAGGCATAAATCTAGCTTACACATTTACCCAAATTATCATACGCCTGTTTAACCGAAGCTAATTTGGGTGTGTTTCTCCATCCCCAATGTCACTTCTCTGTGTTTTACGGCCCTGACGAGAACTCCGGTCTCCTCGGCTGTGAACCGCTCCTGGCAAATCCGCCGTTATAATAGCAATCCGCCATGGAACAAGCACGCCTGCTCTTAAAGGGAATGTGAGATGTCGCTCTGATTGGTTTATTTCACGTTACGCCCAAACCACACCTATGAGTAATGAAGCTACTTCAGACCAACACAGTTTAGATTTGCATCGGGAGCAAGAGTCATTTATCCCGCCGGTATAATAGCAACAGCACCCGAGATCCGCCCACAAAGTTACTTGCGTTTCGCGTTTGATACTTGCGTTTCAGATCGTTAAAATAGGGTCCTGAGTCTCATAATAATAAAAGTAAGTAATTACAGGGTATATACAGGATTTAAGACCTTTTTAAGGCTCTTTCTATATATTTTAAGACCTCGTCACAACTATTACTATTGATTGAAAGATAGCACAACTAAATCTTAGTTTGTGATAACTCCTTCTCAATGCAACACCATTCAGAAGGGTGGGAACGAAGCACAAGAGAATTAACTGACAAATTAATACAATTCTTTGGACAAATATACATAATGAAAAGATGATACGAAATTTAACACCTTGGAAACTGGCATTAAATATTTTTTTATATATTTTAAGGGCCTTCATTTTCTCTAAATTGATTTATCAACTTTCAATACTTTTTACGACCCCGCGGACACCCGGAATTATGTCTAAAGCCTCTTTATATACAGCTATATAGTAGTCTAGTGGTTACACCATGGCATTACAGATATTTTTCTACTAGATGACACAAATCTACCTTCAAAAAGCTGGATTTTAAAGGCATTGTCTGTATTTTAACATGAAACACAGCTTTACAGTTTTTTTCGATTGCTAAACGACAGTGGGTACAACTGGAGTCACATGTGCAAAACTCTAACTACAGTCTGCACAGCAGCAGTTCATGTGGACCAAACTCTAGTTCATTTTTCATTGCTTGAACACAGTTTTCAAAACTCTACACACTTATCCCATGGCTTTAACCACAACCTGCACAACACTGTGGATTTACAGCACTTTGTTCAAATGCTAACACACTGCTGTCAAAACTGTGAACCACACATTCAAAACAGATTAGGTTTCAGCCTTGTGCCTTTCACACACTGCTGATTGCAATTTCAGCTGAAAGGCTCCCATACACAAAAGAAATATATTTGAAATATATTTTTGGAATATAAGCAAATATTCGAAATTGGCCCAATAAATATATTTTAGTTAAATATATGTAAATATATTTCACACTTACTGTAACATCATATATTTTTGTTATATTTCAGAATATATTTCAAAATGATAAATATAAGTGACCAACAATGCAAATATATTTCAATGTATTTGGAATATATGCCACATATATTTTCAACACTTTACGTAAAATATATTTCAATATATATACTTTTTTTCTGTATGGGTGGAGGTGGAAAGTGTTTGGTCACCACCCACAAATGTCTCTTTTGGAAGCCATGCTTTGAGGCTGTGAGGACACGAGTGGTTCTTCCCCAGGTGCATGGCAAGAGAGAACATTAGATGTGATGTTGATGAAAACCTGTGGCCTGATGCTAGAGAGAGGCAGGATTAGCCCCTCAATTATTTGTTCGAATTACAGTACTTTCAGTTTCTACCTTTTTTTTCTCATTACTGTAATTCCGTAAATTATTACAGACTATTGAAGCAAACTGCTCATTTTCATTTACCTTAAATAATTGTTATGTTCTAAAATTTTAAATAAATCATGTGAAAGAATGTCACTCTTTTCTTTGAAGAAAATATTACTTTGTATGAAGTCACTGAAATTGTTCAAACTGTAAAGATGAAAAGTTTGTATTTTCTGTATTGGTGTTTGATGCTCGTGTTTTTACTCTCAGTGTGTTCTGAGAGACAGTGTGTGTTATCTCAGTGAGGGTTGTGCATAGTGTTTGGCTGCACTGAGCCTGTTTTGAGCCGTGTGTTAAGAGTTGTGTTGCTTGGAGTGAGTTTTGCAGGTGATGTGAACTGTTTAGCTCAGGTGACTGTTGGTAGTGCAGACTGTAGTTAGAGTTTTGCACATGTAGCTCCAGTTGTGCTCACTGTCGTTTAGCAATCGAAAAAAACTGTAATTGAAAAATACTAAAATAAAAGTGACAGCATGAGTTAAAATGATCAAGACAGAATCAGCAACATATGATACCGTTAAAAAACCAGCACTAATGGACTTTGTTTGCAGTTTTACCTGTGGAGGCTTTATCGAAGAACGCAATATCTTGTTTCAGGACCGACTGGAAGACGAGCGCTTGGATGGACGTGTGTATTCGGCTCATGGTGATGTTGTAGATGAGGTCACACACAAACTCACACACGGCACTGCAGAAAACAGGTGGAAATCCTGAGATTTGCTTTTATCTTTAATGCATTTAAGGTGTTTATCTTCAAAGCCTACTTCAAAAGTTTGGGGTCGGTGCCATTTTTTAAAGTCTTCTGCTCCCCAAGGCTGCATTTATTTGATCAAAAATAAAGTAAAAAATAAATAAATATTTTTATAATGTAATTCAGCTGTTTTCTATGTGAATATATAGTAAAGTGTAATTTATTCCTGTGATCAAAGCTGAATTTTCAGCATCATTACTCCAGTCTTCAGTGTCACATGATCCTTCACAAATCATTCTAATATGATGATTTGATGCTCAAGAAATATGATTATTCTTCATATTTAGATTGTCAGATCGTTTTTTTTAGATTGTAGATTGTTATTAGAACATTAGATTGTCTGTGTGGTCTCACCTCATAATGGTCATCAGGGTCATGACAGTGATCGCATGGTTAAAGGCCTCAGGTTCATCTTCATTCATGATCCAGTCTGTCATTTTACCGGTGTAATGAGGAATCGCCATTTCACCTGTGCGACAATATGCATGTAAATATGCATGTTCTATCTTCTAATTTGCTTACAGACAAAAAGAAACAAGCTTTATCATCACTGACCCAAATTATTCTGCGATCTCTACATCTGGAAGAATCAATAAGTTGCTGAAAAGTCCGTATTCACTGTGTTTGCAAACTTGGCATGATTTTGTGTGCTGAACAATTACGAGAGCAAACTTGACCAAAGTGAAACTAAAAGTGACATGCGATCACATTTAACTTTCTTTCATTTGACAGACCATATAAGTTTTAAATTACACTGTAGGCTAGATTTCAAGATAATTATTTACAGATCATAATCGCCATTACAGGAAATGGAGAACGATACATTAACAACACAATATTTACTCAAATTGTAATAAGTTAAATCAAATTTAAAGGGCATTATGTATTGTCTAGGCAATGGGTCAAATTTTTTTTTTTTTTTATGAAAATAAAATAAAATAAATAATAATAATAAAAAATTGAAAAATTATTAAAATAAAAATAATAAAAAATTTAATGATTTAAATAACCAAATAATACATCTAACAATACAGTAATGTAGTAATAGCAACAAAATATTTTACAAATAATATTTTAATTTTATATCATTTGCACAAGCATGATCATATTTAGGGATTCTTTTATTTGTGATAATAACGCGATGAAACATGCCAAATTGTGTGGAGATAATTTTTTACCAGAAATTATGAAAACAAGAGAGAACCAATGAAATAATTATTATGAAATATGAATGCAATGAAATATGTCAGCTTTTTGTTTTTCTATGCATTTTTTTTAACATGGTAAAATAAACCTGTATTTCTATTTTTTGTCAGATAAATACCTTAACCAAGTTTAGTGTTTTGCTCTTCCCTCAATATATAAAATATTTTCCTCATATTTTGATGGTTTAATTGAACTTATAGGGTCATTAAAAACAATTATCACTTCTGCCCTCGACTGTGTGTATGACATTTTTACCTAAAGAAGATATAACCACAAAGAAGAAGACGGCTGCAAAGCGTCCACTGAAAGGCTTCATGTATCCCAGCAGCCTTTGCAGCGAAGCCTGGCCCTTCTGCTCTGTTTTCTGTGCTTTGGTTTTTGGAAGGAGATTGAGTACATAGCGCTTCCACAGCAACAGAGACAAAGCCAACACCAAGTACCCCTGCAGAAGCTGAAATATAATCGGATTTTAATACATACACACCTGACATTTAAAACACTCTTCCACACGTGTGTTTGACATTATTTAACCCTCTGGTGTTGCTCGACTCATTTTAGACATTTTTAAATCGCTACTTCATCGGAATGTACGAAACTCTGTGATTTGATTAGAAAAATCTCTAAACATATATAAACTGGTGTGACTGTAACACAGAGAAAGCTTTTGCAAATGCGTGAAATAAAATCAATAATTCAGCATAGACACTAATCTATGGAAACTTGTTTCCGCCACAGAATGCAAAATAAAAAAGGTAATTGCGACTTTTTATATTACAGTTCTGACTTTTTATCTCAGAATTGTGTGAAATAAAGTCGCAATTGTTTGTTATGAAGTCAGAATTGTGAGATATAAACTCGGAATTGCAAAAAAAATAGAATTGCGAGTTTATTTCTTGCATGCAAACTCGAAATTCAGACTTTTTTTCTCGCAATTGTGTGTTATAAAGTCAGAATTGTGTGTTATAAAGTCAGAATTGGGTGATATAAAGTCAGAATTGTGTGTTATAAAGTCAGAATTGTGTGTTATAAAGTCAGAATTGTATATAAACTCGCAATTGCAAAAAAAATAGAATTGCGAGTTTATTTCTTGCATGCAAACTCGAAATTCTGACTTATTTTCTCGCAATTGCGTGTTATAAAGTCAGAATTGTGAGATATAAACTCGCGATTGTGAGATAAAATGTCGCAATTACCTTTTAAAATGTTTTATTCTGTGACGGAAACAAGTTTTCATACTAATCTGCCTTCAAAAAACTGAATTTTAAAGGCATTGTCTCTATTTTAACATGAAATGCAGCTTTAATTGGAAAAACACAAAAAAAAATATATATATTTATTACACATTTTTTGCATAATTATAACATTATTTTCAATTGGAAAAAAATCTGTCATTATTATTGCATAAATATTAATTAATAACATAAAAAAATCTCTCAAAATACAAAAGAAAAAAATATATATTTGAACAAAAATGTTGTTCCCTACATTGATTTTCCTGAAAATAACAAAAGTTAAACTTCAGGTGTTAAGTCACTTTTGACTCTCAGTCCCAAATGAACGATACCAGAGGG
>NC_140230.1:36119647-36129647 GCF_951802725.1 Rutilus rutilus
ATGTACGCCTTACTTGTGAAAATAGTACCAAAGCGGATAAAAAAAGCTGTAAAACATCGGACCCCAAACTTTCAGACGGTTCCACTGATCATTCTTCTTCTGAAAGCCTCCTCTAGTGATCCGTACAGCGGCTGTGAGTCGGGAAAAGTGTGTGAGGCCAAGTTTGGGAACGGAGTGTGTGATCAGGAGTGCTCGGCCTCCGCCTGTCTGAGAGACGGGTTCGACTGCCTCAAGGAGAAAGGCTCCTGCATGTGAGAAACAACACACACACACACACACAGACACACACACACACACACACACACACACACTCACACACACTCAGACACACACACATACACGCTAATATCACATAAAACACACCAGGAGAGAGTAACTTTACTGGAAAACTACACACACACACTCTCTCTCTCTCTCTCTCTCTCTCACTCACATACACACTCTCTCTCTCTCACATACACACTCTCTCTTTCTCACACACACACACACACACACTCTCTCTCTCTCTCACACACACACACACACACACACCTACACACACACTCGCTCTCTCACACACACAGGTTCAGGTTAGTAGAACATGTTGACATGTAGTTGTAAAGTTTCTGATAGTCAGTAGAATGTTTAGGAGCATCAAAATGAAGTGATAGCAGATATTAAGCTACTAATACTCTAATGAATATGAATATGTAATACATTCATGCTTCAAGTATAATGTGAGCGTATCATGTTTCTCTCAGTCCAGGGCATATTCAATACTGCCGAAATCATTATGACAACGGCTTCTGTGACCAGGGCTGCACCAGCGCGGCCTGTGGCTGGGACGGGTCCGACTGCTTCCGGAACCAGTACCCGGTGTGGGCCAGAGGAAGCCTGTTACTGCACACCAGAACACCCGTGCACTCGGGTCAGAGCCAGAACAGCTCTCTGCTGTGGGCCTTAAGCACTGTCCTGCAGACCAGCGTCAAGCTCAGAGGAACGGCCCCGCTCCGGCCCACCGACGACCTGCTGACCCTCGACCCTCGACAGCTGGAGGAGCTGCTCACACACTCACAAACTCCGGCCTACGACAGCAACGGGTGAGGGGTGCTGGCAGCGGGGATTCTGAAGACTCCTTTTATACAGTTCAAGCTTTTATTTTATTTTATTTTATTTTATTTTATTTTATTTTATTTTATTTTATTTTATTTTATTTTATTTTATTATTTTATTTTATTTCATTTTATTTCATTTTATTTCATTTTATTTCATTTTATATATTTATGTATTTTATTTATTAATTTTTTATAGTACATATTAAATCAAGGTTTTATGCACCAAAAATTCTCATAATATAAAACAAATATTATAAACACCTAAAAAATTATAATTTTAATCTACATTTTTTTTATTATTCTTAATTTTATGTATTTAATTTTATTATTATTTTTGATTGTTTATTGTTTTATAGTACATATTAAATCAAGGTTTTATGCACCAAAAATTCTCATAATATAAAACAAATATTATAAACCCCTAAAAAATTCACCTAAAAATAATTTAAAAATAAATAATTTAGTTTTTCACAGCTATTTACCAGCAACGGGTGAGTAATGCTGTCAGACTGACTGGCCATATTCTACATTTCAAGCTTTATTTTATTTTATTTTATTGTTTTATAGTCCATGTTAGATCAAGGTTCTATGGACCGAAAATTCTCATAATATAAATCAAATATAATAAACCCTAAAGCATACAACTAACAGCACTGTAAAAATAAATAATTTAGTTTTGTACAAGCTCTTTTCCACCCTCTCTTTGAATTAGGCTGTTATTGCTACTGTGCCTTAAGTTTTCTTCATGTAAATGACCTTTGTTTTGATTGGCTAATCCAATTTAGTACACTTCAGTGTTAGATTTTAAGGATATAAATTATAATTTTTATATATGATATAATACCTGGTTAGGTATTGGCCTTTCCTTCAATAGTCAGCGGTGTTTCCCTCACTAGTGCTGACGGATCTGTGTTTCTGCCCCACAGGTCAGTGTTATTCCTCCAGCTGGATAACAGAGCCTGCTCCCATCTTCCCTCCACCTGTTTCCCGTACGCCGTCGAGGCCGCACAGTTCCTGCGGGCCGTCCTGGCACTGAAACCCGCCCTGTTTCCCATGATCCCCGAGATCCAGGCGGCCGTGATCAGTGTGCGTGGAGTGGAAGAGGAAATAGGAGCCAGAGACGAGGTGAAACTGCCGAAAGAGGAACGCAACGGTATGTTGTTTTTATATCGTACCTTGCCACAACATAAGCATATATTCAGACACTTTTAAGTCCCCATGCATTAAATCAAAAGTTTTTTGAATTTTCATTTTCATTTTAAAGTCCCCCTGTAGTCAATAATTTGATCCCTTAAAATCATCTTTGATCACCAAAATTACACATTTAAACGTTTTTCCTGAATGTAACTCGACACCCTTGCCTCATTTAGTATGTGCGGTTCTATGAATATGCAAATGAGCCCCGCCTCCACTCACTCACTCAGCTCAGAGATCCACTGGTTGACGATCACACGTTGATCTGATTGGTTACAAGGTAGTTTGTGACGTCAGAAACACCAGCGATTTCAAAGCGTGTTTTTGAGACTGTCTTTGGTTCACTGCAGTTTTAAGGAGGAAATACTCAGCAATGGTGTCGACTTATGAACTTACACATGGTTTGTCTTAAAGCGTATTAAAAACACCACATAGACACATAAACAACATTAAAAGCTGGATTTTCACCACAGGGGGACTTTAAACACACACATGTTTTGGCATAAAAGGTTCTAGCTCAGAACCCTAGAGTTCTATATAGAACCTTTTCTTCTAAGAGTGTAACTACTTAACCTTATTTTTTTGTCATCCTCTTCATCTTTTGGAAATGTTATTTTATACATGTTATACATTATATAATGTTGTTGCTATTTTTCTTTTCACAAATCTGCCTTATTATAGTATGGTCCTGTTTTATATTAAAAAAATGGGGGGGGGGGGGGGGGGGCAGATGTCTTGTTATATTTGTATCTTAAGAAAAATTCAATAAACATAATTATAAAAAAAAAGAAAAGAAAAATAGTTTAACTGCAAACGGTGAGAGTTTCAGAGAAGTTAGTTCTATTATTGGGTAACACTTTATAATACTGTTCCGTCATTAGTAAATAACTACACAGGAACACATGAGTAACGAACTATTAACATTCTATTAACTACTATCAACTAACGAGAAACTCTATTTATTAAATTAGTAAGTTACAGCGCTCAGTTGAATGTGGAGGTTCACTATAAGCTTATCAATAACAATTATTTTTCTCATACCTCCCAGAGAACTACTATATACAGGTTCATAATTAACATGAATAATGCAATTGGTTACACTTTATTTTAAGGTGTCAGTTACACTGTAATTATATATTTAAGTACTGATATTATTAACTACATGTACTTACTATAGGGTTAGGGTAGGATTAGGATTTGGTTGAGGGTTAGTTGCATGTAATTATGCATAATTTACTGTTATTACTATGGTAAGTACATGTAACGTAGCTAGGACACTGTAAAATAAAGTGTTACCGCATAATTCATAATATAAGGTAATGGTAACACACTAGTAATGACACTGACTAGTTATCCTTCTAAAGGAACTACTAATTATTTAGATCAGTATTCTAAAGTGTTAAATAATGATAACTCAATAGTAATTACTGAACTTTTGAGTCTTTTGTAAGGTTTTGAATAACCGGTATAACCATTGGAATAACCAAATAATGGATTTGGTAACACTTTAGTCATTACTAGTGTGTTCCCATGATCTTCACTTTAGATACTGATCCACATAGTAGTTCCTTTAGAAGGATGTAGTAACACTTGAGTCATTACTAGTGGGTTACCGTGACCTTTTATTATACATTATGCATTATTCATTATGAACCTGTATATAGTTCTCTGGGAGGTATGAGAAAAATAGTAGTTATTGATTAGCTAATAGATACCACATTCAACTGAGCGCTATTACTTACTAATTTGTTAATCAGAGTTTCTCGTTAGTTGATAGTAGTTACTAGAATGTTAATAGAGCGTTACTCGTGTGTTCCTGTGCAGTTATTCATTAATGACGGAACAGTATTATAAAGTGTTACCGCATTATTGTGGTGTTTTTCTTGTATTTATCTATGGCTAAATCTCATGTTTCAGTTCTCAGAGCCTCTCCTGCCTGGATGTGGCCGGTGGTCGGCGTGTCGGCAGGACTCGGTGTGGCTCTTGTCCTGATCATCCCGGCAGTGCTCCTGTGGTTAAAGGTGACATATTATGATCTTTTTCACAAGATGTAATACACATCTATGGTATCCGTGAATGTGTCTGTGAAATTTTTGCACAAAATTCCCCCCAGATCATTTATTATAAGCTTGTCAAATTTGCCTATTTTTGGGTGTGAGCAAAAACGCGCCGTTTTTGTGTGTGTCCCTTTAAATGCAAATGAGCTTTAGCTCCGCCTCCATTCAGAAGAGGGCGGAGTCTTTACAGGAGCTTCAGAAACTCCCAAAGATATATACACAGAGGAAAATATGAAGTTTTAGTCGCATAACATCAGTTAATGGAAACGCCGTCATTTCGCAATAGTTTTTTGTCGACATTTAGAAAAAATCGCAAAAGTTTTGCTCAAATCTGTAATGGAAACGCGCCTACTGTTGTTGCTTGTGGAACCAAATGTCGGCTGGTGTGTGTAAACGTGCAGATTAAGGGCCGGTAATATTATAATAAGATCCTCTTCATACGTCAGAAGGGGAGCGAAGAGAAAGGCTCACCAGAACAAAGTTACTGGGTTTCACTTTTCACGTTTTCTGAGTTGGTAGATGCACCCGATTATCGCACTTATTATTAATATTAATATACCAGATTTTCATGATATGTCCCCTTTTAAAATGTACACATCATCATCCTGCAAAAGTTTTCACCCCTTTCATCTCTTAAAGCATCATGTTTCCGTGAGCATCAGTGAATGTTTGCATAGTTGTGTACGAGTCGCATCTTAAATCATATAGTCAGTCATTTGGAAAGTTGATTGTCCAAGTCCAAACAATTGTCAAGTCGTTGCACTAGGTTGGTAGATGCTCCGGGGACCCGATTATAGCCCTTAAACACGGAAAAAGTCAGATTTTCATGATATGTCCCCTTTAAAGAGGAGACGCCAGCGGAGAGGAGGCGAGCGAGTTCGTCACAGATCCATCGTGACCGACAGCAAAGCCTGGACTCGATCTGAGGAGAACAGAAGCAGATCCGGACGAGATAAAGACAGAAATGGGGTGAAGAAAAACAAGAGAGGAAAGGAGTCGGGAAAGAGACGCAAGGAGCCGCTTGGTGAGGATGCGATCCGAATGCGGTGAGTGTGTTTGAAGAGTTTCACGCTGTGAGTGAGGGAGGAAAAGCCCCTGATGGAGAGGAACCGTGTGTGTGTGTGTGTGTGTGTTACGCTGACTTTAGGCCCCTGAGGAAGGAACTGGACATCGGAAGTGACACCGACGTGACCCAGAGCTCCATGGAGGACATCAACAAGACCATCTGTGACCACAGATCACCGGACCAGAAACACTTCCAACAGCCCCGCATGCTGGGTGAGCACGAGGATATATATATAGGGCTTTCCTGGAGCTCAAACAGTAGAGCGTTGGCGCTTGCAACGCCAAGGTCATGGGTTCGATTCCCAGGGAAAGCAAGAACTGATAAGAAAGTAAATGTGCACCTTGCAATGCAAGTCGCTTTGGATAAAAGCGTCTGCCAAATACATAAATGTAAATATATTCACCGATTTAATCTAAAATGGGGGGACCTTTGGAACCAAAATTGTGTGTGTTTATGTATTTATCTAAACACACACATATATATATATATAATAGCCTATGTATCCACACACATATATTATACATTACTTAAACATAAAATACAATACAAACTAGTTCATGTGATTAATGCAGTCATTTTAGTATTATTTATATACTATTATAGTATTTAATATTTTGAATTAGCTTTTATTTTTATATTTTCAGTTTTCATTTTAGTTTGTTTATGTGCTTTTTTTCCGTTTTATTAGTTTTTTAAATATTGCTATTTAGCTTTAGTTTTTTATTTGAATTTTAGTACATTAAGAACTTAGTTGTATTTTAGCTTTATTTTACTTAACGAAAACAAAATTTTGTTAACATATATATATATATATATATAAACCAAAATTAAATATTATAAACTAAAATTAAATATATATATTAAAGTTAATATAGACTAAAGTTAACAATAAATCTAAATAGCAATATTTAAAAAATTACAAAAATCCATAAAAAATGTAATTCAAAATATTAATAAATACTAAAACATTTCAGATGCCACTTTTTCAAGCTAAACAAACTTGTAAATTTTGCTACTGAAGTTTACATCCAGAACACAGCCTTTGAAAATCATGTACATCTAAACAACATTTGCATATCATTTTCAATGTACTGTGAAAAGAGGAAGTGCTGATTGTAATCTTGCACATACAGATAAGAGGATAAGTGGGACACACACAGCCACTGTACTTCATCTTCATTGTCTTTCTCTGTAATTTCTCCTTTAGCTCCACCAAGAGGATGGGAACGAAACCCTGTTCCTGCACCTCAAAGAGCACCGAGAAATGTGAGCTTATCAACTTCAACTTTCATTTATTTATCTAGCACATTTAATAGCAGCAACCTTGTTGCCCAAAGTGCTTCACAGTTATAATTAAAACATGTATATGTATAAAAACATTTACTAAGCGTAGTAAATTAAGGCATAACTACACACTCTTAGACATACACCCTCACACAACTGTATAGTGAGATCAGTATAGAGAGAAAATAAATAAATAATAATAATAAGTTATTACTTCAATAAACAGAATACCCTTAAAGGGATACTCCACTTTTTTCGGAAATAAGCTCATTTTACAACTCCCCCAGAGTTAAACAGTTGAGTTTTACCGTTTTAGAATCCATTCAGCCGAACTCCGGGTCTGACGGTACCACTTTTAGCATAGCTTAGCACAGATCATTGATTCTGATGAGTCCAGTAGCATTTCTTTCAAAATGACCAAAGAGTTTCAATATTTTTCCTATTTAAACATTGACTCTTCTGTAGTTAAACCGTGTACTAAGATCGACGGAAAATGAAAAGTTGCGATTTTCTAAGCCTATATGACTAGGAACTACTCTCATTCCGGCGTAATAATCAAGGAACTGTGTGTCTGTACCATGGGTGCAGCAGGCGTAATGATATGACGCAGCGCCTGAAAATAGTCCCCAGCTCGGTAACTTTCAACGTGACCGGGACTAAGTTTGTCTAACCTATTAGACCTATTTTCAGGCGCTGCGTCATATCATTACGCCTGCTGCACTCATGGTACAGCCGCACAGTTCCTTGATTATTACGCTGGAATGAGAGTAGTTCCTAGTCATATAGGCTTAGAAAATCGCAACTTTTCATTTTCCGTCGATCTTAGTACTCGGTTTAACTACAGAAGAGTCAATGTTTAAATAGGAAAAATATTGAAACTCTTTGGTCATTTTGAAAGAAATGCTACTGGACTCATCAGAATCAATGATCTGTGCTAAGCTATGCTAAAAGTGGTACCGTCAGACCCGGAGTTCGGCTGAATGGATTCTAAAACGGTAAAACTCAACTGTTTAACTCTGGGGGAGATGTAAAATGAGCATATTTCCGAAAAAAGTGGAGTATCCCTTTAACTAAAAGCTAAGTTAAAAAGATACGTTTTTTTTTTTTTTACCAGCAAAAATTGGTTAATGTCCTTAATTGGTTAAACAGCTTAATATCCTGCATGATATGTAAGACCCTAAAAGGTCAGCAATGTACGTTATGCAGTGCTTTAAAAAAACATTAATAAAATCTTATAATCGATCCTGTACTGGCCGGCAGCCAATGAAGAGAGGATATGTGAGGGATAATGTACATCCAGCCGGTTGTGATCTCAGAATAAACCCGATAGGCAGATCAGGATCATCACACACACACACACACACACACACACACACACGCACCTCAAGGGGTTTATTCTGAGATCACACACACACACACACACACACACACACCTCAAGGGGTTTATTCTGAGATCACACACACACACACACACACACACACACACACACACACACACCTCAAGGGGTTTATTCTGAGATCACACACACTCACACACACACACACACACACACACACACCTCAAGGGGTTTATTCTGAGATCACACACACACACACACACACACACACACCTGAAGGGGTTTATTCTGATATAACAACTGGCTGGATGTACATTATCCGCTTATTACACGGACACTTGCCACATAAGTAAATAATTAGACACGAAATATTGATTTGAGTTGAAATATTCTATATCAGGTGTTTTTAAACGCAAAGCTTCGCGGAGAGAGAGAAGACGGACATTTAAGAGATACGGTATACAGTCATAACACTTATTACACAGCATTTCACCACATAAATAATTATGGAGATCAGAGATATTGATTTCAGATTAAACTGTTTTAAAATCGTACCTGTTTGCATTTTATAATCCAACAGTGATCAAAACAAAAGTCACAAAATGGCCGCCGCTGCGTTTGTATGAAACAAGAGAGAGCGAGTCCACGATACTGGATGGCGTTATTAAATAACTGTACACAAAATCCTTGATTTCTGCATGCTCTCTGGAGCTGATCGTGTGTGTGTGTGTGTGTGTGTGTGTGTGTGTGTGTGTGTGTGTGTCAGAGCGCGCCGGTGCAGTGGTGCGGTCCCGACGGCTCGGTCGTGCTGATCCGTGCGGTCAGAAGCGGACTGGACCGAGTGGTTCTGGAGCTCCTGAGAGCCGGAGTCCCGGTCAATAACACCGACCACACGGGTACGAGCATCGAATGCCTGTTCTCTCCTGATGCATGTGGAATGAGTCCCTTCAATTGACAATTGGCTAATTGGTTTTCAATCCGATCAAGTGTTTACATGTTCTCTCGATCGGATTAGAAAAGGAATAAACCGCCCCTTTCAGTCGGATCGAGCTCATTTGGATCGATTAAAGTGTTTACATGAAGGATTTTCAGTCCGATTGAGCCGTCAATCCGATTACTAACGGATTATTTGGTTGCATGCAAACGTAGACCTTACAGGAAGAGTGTTTGTGTCGTTTGCAGTTGGGGAGTAATGTGTTTTGCCCTTTCTTTGTCCCTCTCTCTGTCCTGTCCTGAACTCCTCACTGCAGCTCCCCTGATAAACACGTCTGATTCAGAACAGAGTTAATGTGCTGTAGCGCTCCGGTCAATGTGGAAATAATGTATTAACCTTCCATGCCTTTGTCTCTCTCTCTCTCATACATTTCCCTCTTTTACGGCAATGGTTAATGGCTTCCTGTTTTCCCTTCCCATAACACATTCCTGGATGCTCCCACGACATTTTTTTTTTGGCTTCGTCCACTATTTTGTGACCCCACAACACGCCATTACACGATCACCCTTTCACTGATCGAGATCAATTCCTTCTTGCATCTCTTCTCTCTCTCTCTCTCTCTCCCTCCCTCTCTCTCTGTCTCTCTCTCTCTTCTCTCCTCTCTCTCTCTCCTCCTCCTCTCTCTCTCTCTCTCTCTCTCTCTTCTCTCTCCTCTCTCTTCTCTCTCTTCTCTCTCTCCCTCTCTCTCTCTCTCTCTTCTCTCTCCTCTCTCTCTCTCTCTCTCTCTCACTCCTCATCCAGGTAGATCTGCCCTTCACTGGGCTTGCTCAGTAAATCACCTCCCATTGACACGGACTCTCATTCGCTACGGTGCCGCTGTGGACTTACAGGACCATAGGGTAAAGAAAACGACATGTTTGTATTTTCTGTACCTCTCTATAGCCAATCATACAAACCACATATTGGTTGGATAGATGGATGGATGGGTGGGTGGGTGGATGGATAGATATATAGACAGATAGACAGATAGATTA
>NC_140230.1:36132147-36152147 GCF_951802725.1 Rutilus rutilus
TAAGAGATATTGATTTCAGATTAAACTGTTTTAAAATCGTACCTGTTTGTATCTTATAATCCAAAAGTGATCAAAACAGTAGTCACAAAATGGCCGCCGCTGCGTTTGTGTGAAACAAGAGAGAACGAGTCCACGATACTGGATGGCATAATTAAATAACTCTACACAAAATATTGATTCAGTTTGAGTTTTAATATTTCAGACTGAGTTTTAATATTTTATTAGCTCACCAAATGCAAAACTTCCACGAAGAAAACCCGTTCCTAGTGAGTGTATAGCACTGCTGACTTCAGTGACCCTGTGTTTCTGTTCTCAGCGGCTGTTATCTGGGAATAACACAATTGACCAATCAGAATCAAGTATTCCACAGAGCCGTGTAATAAGCATTTTTAAGTTCTCATGGCTGGCGAGTTCTCATGTTTCGTTCTCAACAGTGATTGGCAGATGGGCTCCTCCCCCCAGAACTGGCGTCCAGCCCCCAACCAATCAGTAACAGCATTGGTCAGCCCCAGGATTCTTGGCCGCCCATCTCGGCCTATCAGTACTCTCCAGGAAGTGACATCAGAGGCGGAGGACGAGGAGAGGGAGATGAAACAGGATGTTATTCGGGCAGCAACACCTCACTTCCTGTCTCCACAACCAGCGCCTCGACAACGCTCGTTCTCCTGTACCCAACCTGCGCTCAACCGCCGCTCCAGTGGCAACCAATCAGAGCCGTCCGTAGCTGCCCCAGCCAATGAGCATGTCGAAATAGTGATCGTGCCCCACCCGAGAGAAGCAGCCGGCCAATCAGAGAGCAAACCCACAGGGTACGGCCTCGGCTCAACTCAGATGGACTCTGAGAGGGACAATATAAGGAACTGCATCTCCAAAATCCACAGCGAGAGAGTCAATAATGAGTCCAGCGTCTTCATCCAAAGCAGCATGTGAGACATGACTTTTGGAAAATGTACATAACTGTTGTTTACAATACGTCAAATCATTTTACAGACTATAAAATTATCTGCTTATGTAAAATTATGTAAAGATTAAGATTTAATTGACATTATTTTCAGGACAATGAGGCACATTTTCTTCCACATGACTGTAATATGTTTGTATGTTTTACTTTGTGTAATTTAGGATTTACTTTGCTGTAATAAAACATTGCTTAGGCTAAGTGTCATGAAAATAATATAATGTAATCATAATTTTATGTATCCTAATGAAATTTTAGTATACACACTTTCTTATTTCTTTTGATTCAACGTTAAAATGTTCACTGATTTCATGCAATTTACACTATTATATACAGTATATTTCCTTATTTTATTTAATCGGTTCAGATTTTTGGATGGTTTATAAAACTAATGTTGTCCACAAAAAAAGTATTACACCTAAATCAAATGTTCTTTCATGCTTTTGTGTGACGCTAACGTTACTTTCATAAAATCCAACACCACTGAAATCGTCCAATCAAACGTTACCAAACAACATTTCACTGTAAAATGTATTCGATATCTGAAGTAAAATAGTTTGCGAGTGCCACAATATGTTAACTAAGTAAACATTTATGGCACGATCTTTGTCTAAATCAGTCTTACTGCAGATATACTGTATATTTATTATATGTAAGGGATAATGTAGAGCTTGGCGGTTATTATAGCGAATACGACACCGACAGGCTGATCACGACCCCGACGCGAAGCGGAGCTTGAATCAGCCTGAAGGGGTTGTATTCACTATAAAAACCGCCTCACTCTACATTATCCCGCTTATTACATGGCTACCTACCAAGTAAATCAATAATTTGACACAAAATATTGATTTAAAAAGGAGTTTATCGATTTAAAAACGATTGTATTGCTTCCGCTAAAGAAAATAGTGCGTTCTGCGTCCATAGCAACGCTCTGTTTTTCATGGCAACGGTGTGTTATACTTCGCAGCGTGTTATCAAGAAATAACACACCGCACTCTACATTAGAATTCAACCAAGTCATGTAATAAATACATTTATTCAACAAGGATGCAATAAATTGATCAAGTGACATGTTTTCAACACTGATAATAATCATAAATGTCAAAAAAATCAAATCATCATATTGGAATGATTTCTGAAGGATCATGTGACACTAGGGTGACCACCCGTCCCGCGAAGCGCGTGCGCGCACAGCGTTTGAAGCCCAATTCACGCGTCACGCAAATTGAGACCGTGTCACGCATAATCTATGCTTGCTCAAAAAAAAGTTGGTCGCTCTATATACTCGAGCCCCAAGCAGACAAACGAACATTACTTGACATTTCAGCACGCTATTGTTGCCACACAAACCCCTCAGTTGAACTGCTGACTAGGTTGTTGTCAACTTTTTCGTTGTTGTCATGACAGCGCACGCACGCGCATACCAGACACACTGGGAAGGAAGGAACTTTTAGATGCGCGCTTTCCAATTCGAAAAATTCGAGAAAGAGACTGTCTGAGAGGCAACGCCATCATCAATTAAAAAGAGAAGGTGTGAGTACAAGATACAAGAATGGGGAAATTAATATTTGTGGCTGAAAGTGTAAGTGAAAGTGAAACTGTAATTAAATCAAATTAAATAGTAAATCTTAAGTGGAAGTACATCTGTCAATTCATTGAATGTTCAAAATATTATGAGTCTTATTTATAAAAAAAAACCACACATTGGTTGGCCTATTCATGAGCATACATCAAAAATGACACGTTTAGGAGAATAGGGCATTATTAATACTATGCAAGGTGGTATGTGCTAGAAATGGGTAAACCACTATCAGTGAGTCTGCCAGTGGGGCACCGCCGCGCCAGGCAGTGTCCCACATTGTCCCTCAGAAACAGACCCATTGTCCCCCCTTGGGCTTATTAGCAGGTGGTCACCCTATGTGACACTGAAGACTGGAGTAATGATGCTGAAAATATATCTTTGATCACAGAAATAAATGACACTTTACTATATATTCACGTAGAAGACAGCTGATTTAAATTGTAATAATATTTAACAATTTTTACTGTATTTTTTATCAAATAAATGCAGCCTTGGTGAGCAGAAGAGACTTTTTTGAATGGTAGTGTATATATGTATATATATAAATAAACACGCGGTTTGTTTGTTCACACATCACTAAGCAAAAATGCAAACGCTCAGATAAAGGTGAAACTGATCATTTGCTTAGAAAAACACTGTTTAGTTGTCAGTGATGAATGTGTACACAGACAGTCTTTATTGTAAAAGAGGTAGAGAATACAGGTGTTTCACTGTACAGAGAAAGACAGCACTGTTGATATACTCATTCAAACGGTAAATAAAGACAGCAAACGCACCTCATTCATATATTTGATACATACACAAACCCAGTAAAAAAGAGAAACACACACACACGCACAAAAACAACAATCTTTGGATTTTTCTCTATTGCCACCTTCACCCAAGCCAATTCTATCTGAGCTTTGAATAAACAATATAGAGCAGTGATAATAATAATAATAATAATAATAATAATAATAATATAGCTATAATGAAAGCAGTCTTAATGCAGGTTAAAAAGTTCCCCTTTCAACACCCAAACATTGCAGTAACAAATAGTGGAAGTTGTGATGTAGTGGAAATGTAAAAATAAAAATAAAAGCAACTAAAAGCCATGATCTCATTCAGCTCTTGTGTCTCTTACAAACACACATTCATCCAGATGGAGGAACGGCCTTATTCATGAAACAAAAGCATATATATATATGTGTGTGTGTGTGTATGTATGTGTAATATATATATATATATATATATATATATATATATATATATATATATATATATAAAGAGAGAGAGAGAGAGAGACACATATATATATATATAGACACACACAAGCACAGACACATATATAGTAGTGTGCAAAAGTGATGTCCGAACTAGATATTTGTTTTTAATGACTGTACGAGTTGATTAAACATCAAAATACGAGGAAAATGTTTTAGATTTTTTAAATATTTTAAATATGAGGGAAGAACGAAGACTTAAACTCGGTTGATGTTTTTATCTGAGAAAATTATTATTTGGCAAAAAAGGCACAGGTTTTATTTCACTATGCAAAAAAATAAATGCATTGGAAAAACAAAAAGCAAACATTGACTACAACATAATCAGTTATTAATATTTAACTGTTTTTGCACTTGTTCATAATTTCTTTGTACGACACCCTGGACAGAAATGATGTCGGCACAATTTTTTCACGATTCATTGCGTTATCACAAATAAAACAACCGACTCAAAGCACAACTACACAATATGAAATGTTTTTATAATATTTAAATAAAGGGTGAAGATGTCAATTTTTCTAGTCCGGACATCATTTTGGCCACTACTATGTGTGTGTGTATATATATATATATATACTGATCCCTATATATATATATTGTGTGTGTGTGTGGTTCTGAGAGCGTTTAGACCAAATTTAGGACATAGAAATTCACTCTGCTCATGTTTTATGAACGAGGCTCATTCTTCTGTAAATTATTGCATTGAATGGAACACAACAATAGTTTTATGAACGATCTACACTGAACAGCTCTGCTTGTGTTTCATGAATGCGGCTCATGAACGTGAAGTCCAATAAAAATAAAAGTAAAAAAAAAGCCTAAAACTGCAGTTGTGTCGGAGTGACGTCCGGATCATCAGTCAGAGTTGTCGGAGTGATCGCTCCCGGGTGAAGCTGCAGACGGCGGCGTGTTCGGCTCCTGCCAGTTCCCGTTAGTCTGGAGAAACACAACCAACGTCATCCTCGTCTCTGAACACAGCTCACACACACACACACACACACACACACCACACCCCACACAAACAACGTCATCCTCATCTCTGAACACAGCTCACACACACACCACACATTTACAGGCCTATTCACAGTGAGCGGGAACAGTGAAATGCTTGAGAAACACTCAGGCCTCGTTATTTCCAATGACCCAGCTTAAGTAATATTTTAGATCGACATGAAGCATGTAATCAGGGGTGCACATCACTTTTTTGTTCTGGTTCTCAAGGAGCAGCTGGAGATCTGCGGCACACTTGGAATAAGTCGTGCTTTATGTCAAGTCTGTATTCAGTAATATTGTATTCAGTAATTGAATAATCAAATGTAAAATAAGACTATAGTCTTCGCTGAATAAATTAAATATAATTAATGTAATTAATACAATTTATCTGTGTTAAATTACGTGCCTATACGGGCATGACGTGCCTATACGGGCCCTATACGTGCATGACGTGCCTATATGGGCATGACGTGCCTATACGGGCCTTATACGGGCATGACGTGCCTATACGGGCCCTGCATGACGTGCCTATACGGGCCCTATACGTGCATGACGTGCCTATATGGGCCCTATACGTGCATGACGTGCCTATACGGGCCCTGCATGACGTGCCTATACGGGCCCTATACGTGCATGACGTGCCTATACGGGCCCTATACGTGCATGACGTGCCTATATGGGCCTTATACGTGCATGACGTGCCTATACGGGCCCTATACGGGCATGACGTGCCTATACGCCCCCTATACGTGCATGAGGTGCCTATACGCCCCCTATACGTGCATGACGTGCCTATACGGGCATGACGTGCCTATACGGGCCTTATACGGGCATGACGTGCCTATACGGGCCCTATACGGGCATGACGTGCCTATACGGGCCTTATACGGGCATGACGTGCCTATACGGGCCTTATACGGGCATGACGTGCCTATACGGGCCCTATACGTGCATGACGTGCCTATACGGGCCTTATACGGGCATGACGTGCCTATACGGGCCCTATACGGGCATGACGTGCCTATACGGGCCCTATACATGCATGACGTGCCTATACGGGCCTTATACGGGCATGACGTGCCTATACGGGCCTATACGGGCATGACGTGCCTATGCAGGCCCTATACAGGCATGACGTGCCTATACGGGCCCTATACAGGCATGACGTGCCTATACGGGCCCTATACATGCATGACGTGCCTAAACGGGCCCTATACGTGCCTAAACGTTCACGTTGCGAAAGGCACAAAAAAATCTTAAACGACTCAGACCACCCACTTTATTATTTTGCATCCCCCTGCCTTCTGGCCGTAGGTTTAGGTTACCAATGTGTAGAAAGCCCAGGAATAGTAAGAGTTTTGTTCCTGTATCTATACGAGCTCTAAATACATAGGAAATCGGCCATTGATTCGTCATGTATGCTCTCTTGTTTTTTTTTTTATTAATTATTATGGGCAGCCAAGTAATCGCCAGATTTCTTTCTGATATTTACTAGAAGTACATTTATTATTTTTATTCCTAATACTAGACCATTATTAAATGAGTGAAATATGTAAAATCAGATAATATAATAAAAAAATAATTTAATTTAAACATACACACAACTTTACTTATTAATAACATATAATTATAGATATATTCCTATTATACACTTAATTAAAAGTAAATACATTTTTTTGTCAGATAATAATTTACATTAAATAATACAAATAATAATAATATTTTAACATGTATACAGCACTTTATTATTTTTATTACTAACTAGTGCAAAATACCCGTGCAAAATCAGTTTTTGTGTGTGTTTTTAGTAATTGTTGGTTTGGTGTGATTGAATGCTCATTGTTACAATTACACAGCAAAAGTTCAGTGACATTTTTATTTGTGCATGGTAGAAAGCACACAGTGAACTCCGAGAAAACGCTTTTGAGCAAACAGTTTGTGAATAGGCAACTACAAATGATGCCCGTGAAAGAGACTGTGAACGCATTGAATAGGATATGTTTAGTTGGTGAATAGCATAGGCTACTATTACACAGTAGCGATAACGTTAAGCGCACCAGAATGAAATATAATATTCAGAAGTAAACAGCATAGCTGACATATAGATTCAGTTAACATCCACAAATGAATAAGCACGTCGCGATTCAGGGAGCAGTGCAAAGTGCCCGTGCAAAATCAGTTTTTGTGAGCTGATCGCCGTCAAAAAAGTTCAGGAGATATTTCTTAGCGACGGCTGATTTCAACAGTTTCAATATGATAGCATTTTGAAGAAAAAAAGTGTCATGAATTTATTGCATTTTTGGGGAAAAATAATCAGTTTTTATAATAAATCTTTGAAAATCCAAATCTGGATTTGAATTTTTTATGATATTATAACCTAAAGATGCTATGTGAAAGTTTGAAACAGAAAATAGTGGTTTTCATCTTGCCACTTTCTTGGTAAAGAAAACACATTTTTACTCAAATTAATCAAAATGGATTTATCACGTTTTGGAACCAAACTCTAATATTCATAAGTAAACAGTGTAGCTGACAGATTGTCAGAATGTTTATTTTTAAACCACAACCTTCTCGGGGCTTCTTTGACCGATACAACTCTCTAGTGTCAGAATGTTTATTTTTAAACCACAACCTTTTAAAAATGATATATTTAACGATATCTTTTGCATTTCTCATCCAAACAACGTCAAACTTGGCACTGCACTTACTCGTGACCGTAGCGAGACACCTGTCAAGTTTGAAATCCATCGGACTAACGGTTCGAGAGATATGCGGTTAACAGACAGACAGACAGACAGACAGACAGACAGACGTTTCTGTAATTTATAGAGAGATAATAGACCACTACCATTCAGTGTTATTTTAGCTTTTATGTTTATATTTTAGTTAAATTTTTAGTCAATTCACTGTGTGCTTTTGACATTTTATTAGTTAAAAAAAATATTGCTATTTAGGTTTAATTTATTTTTATTTCAGTTTTAGTTTTCATTTATTTCCAGTTAATAATTTTAGTGCTTCAACTTAAACTTATTTCAGTTTATTCCCAAGGTAACATTCCTAATTTTTGTTTAGTTTAAGGTTTTCAACTAATATTTATATTTTATTTTAGCTTGATTTCAATTAACAGAAATGTTTTTTAATAGTTTTAGTTAACAATAATAACCCTGCTATTTTATCATCATACCAAGATATTTTCCTATTTCACACTAATTTAAAGCGAGTGAAATCTGCATGATCAGATCATTATTATAATTTAATTTACATTTATACAGCATTTCTCTGGATACTTTCTCAAAGAGGTTGTATTTTGTATGCAAGACCAAATACGTGCAATTGACCTTTGTTCATTTGTGAATGTTTCTCATTTTTAATAATCATGTGTCGCTTCACACATGGCTCTTGATGCGAATAGGCCTGGATTATAATCAGCAGAGCGCTCATAAGCGGGTGCAGATCACAGTAAGTCACTCGACGGATAGATCACGGACACAAGCGAGCGTGAAATGAGCTCCTCACCCGGCTCTCTCTGGTACTATAGAGTCTCTCTGAGAAGCGGGATTGAGCGTCCTACCAGAGAGAGAGAGGAAAAGGACATTTAGGCAAAGCAAACACACACAAAATCACATCGCTCCCTCTAGGGGTGTAACGCTACACAAGGATCACTGATCGGTACGTGCCCCAGTCATAGCCTCTTTCACGTGTACAGTCTTTACTGGTAAATTTCCATTAAGGGTGTGTTCACACTTTGTCAGTTCGCTTGGTACAGACCAAAAAAAACTAAGCACATTTAGTCCTGCTCTGCTTTGCGTTCACATTGCCATATTAACACCGAACCCAAAGGCACAGGGATATGTTCACCACAACCTGATTGGTCGGCTTTTATTATGTATATTTCAGTATCGAACATCCAGAACAATGCTGTGAGTCGAGCTAAAAGTACTCGTTGTATGTGCGTAGCCTATATATGTTGGTATTTTGACCAGACAAAACCAAACCTTCGACTACCTTCGAAGTTTACTACATGAAATCCCTGGTGAATGTTGGTGATTTGTGGAGTGAAAAGCCTTCTATAACACTATGGCACAACGTCTGCTTCTCTCAGCGATGTTTGGTGAAAATCCAGCTTTTAATGTTGTTTATGTGTCTATGTGGTGTTTTTAATACGCTTTAAGACAAAGCATGTGTAAATTCATAAGTCGACACCATTGCTGAGTATTTCCTCCTTAAAACTGCAGTGAACCAAAGACAGTCTCAAAAACACGCTTTGAAATCGCTGGTGTTTCTGACGTCACAAACTACCTTGTAACCAATCAGATCAACGTGTGATCGTCAACCAGTGGATCTCTGAGCTGAGTGAGTGAGTGGGGGCGGGGCTCATTTGCATATTCATAGAACCGCGCATACTAAATGAGGCAAGGGTGTCGAGTTACATTCAAGATATTTTAAGGCATGAAGAATTATTTTCAAGGACATTTTTTTTTAAATATGTTATTTTGGTGATCAAAGATGAGTTTTAAGGGATACAATGATTGACTACACAGTGAATTCAAACGCTTTCTCACTGAGTGTGCTCGAGATCAGCCAGCAAGCAAACCTGTTCTGAAATCTAAAACAACACTGTATTTGTTCAGGACACGCACGTACCGGACCGAAAGTATGTGTAGCGTTTCACGCCTAAATCCCTCTGATGATCCAGAAACACACATGCATGATGACATGCAGCAGAAGCGCAGTGATGAGAGTGTGAGAGAGTCGTACCTGAGCGCCCATGTGATATGGAGGCTGCTCTCCGTTCATTGGAGGAACTCCTAGGAAGCAGTCAGCTGACCCTGACAGCGAGAACGACCCTGAGCCTGGAAAAACGAAAGGAAAGATACTCAGTCATAAAGTACGGATGGGCATTTTTCGAAAATATTGAATTCGAAAATTCGGGCTAAAAAAAAATTGAATATTCGAATATTTAAATAACGTTCAACGAGAAGGACGTTATTTTTTGATGTTACATTTTTTTTTTTTTTACGTTTTTGTCATCATTTCTGAACAAGCTTATGGTTAGGCAATATACACAACACGCTTACGATACATCTTAGGTTTTTCTTTTAGTTGAAAACATAAAACAATATGTGTAGGCCTAAACAAAATATATAGAACAAAAGTTTTTGCGAGAACTGCTAATTAGCAGCTAATAAAGCAGATTACGACAGTTATCGTACAGAACGCACACTCAGATCCGCGAAGATTAGGCAAATAGTCCGGTGACGTACGACTGCGCGCGACTTTACAGTTCCCGCCGGATTTCATGCGCTGGATTTAAGCTTAATAAAGCCTGAACCTCGTCGTCTTATCTTTTAAACTCATTGTTGATGCGAATAGCAGACGACTGTTAATGCACGCACCGCAACAGATGTTGGTTGAAATAAAATGCTGCGTGGAGTCAACCAATCAAAATGAGGCATGAACTCGACCAATCAGCATGTTCAGCGCACAAGTCCCGCCCCTGAAAGTTCCTGAACTTTGAAAAAGAGCTAACTCGCGAGCGGGGACTTTCGGAGGGGGAAATATTTACCCAAAACTTAATTTAGACCCTGTAGGGCTGGACCTGAATATTCGTTCGGTGGGTTGGTATTCGATTTGAAAATTTGACATTCGAATATTCGTTTTTTTGTGTGTTTTTTTGCACACCTGCATTTATTTTTTTAACACTAGACCATCGGGAAAAGTTAAATCATACACTTATACAGACTGTACATGATGTCATATTTACAAAAACAAATCATCACATCTTTCTGAGTTTTTCAGAAGCATCATACAATCCTACATTCTCTTTAATAAATGATTCAATATTAAATACATTTTTTAACAGTCATTTGTCACAATGTAATTGATAAATGCGTTATTTTAAGCACCAAGTTTCTATCAAAAGCTGATTTTGATCGCTATCGTAGACATCAGTGTGTATATTTGAACTTTAAACTTTTATCCAAGTACTTCTATGATCATTTGAACTATTGCATCACAGAAATAATGACACTATGAGGCTGAAAAGACTGTTTGTGAAGCGGTTTCATGACGACTCTCTCCGGGTGAGCGCCAACACAGATTTTAATGTTGAGATATGATTAAAGGTTTATCAAATAGACAGATGAAATGGAAGATCGCGTGTGTTTGAATGGAGATCACAATCTTTTAAAGATTAATTGTGCAGCTCTACGGTCTTATCTCTCCCTCTGCATATGAGCAGCGCGAGGGCTTTTCAACACTCATAGATAACGACATGTCAAAAGTGGCTGACTCGTCAATTACAAACGAGTCAACCTCACTCGTAAGCAAGGACAAAAATAAAGCTATTTCATCTGAATTCATATCGATTCTGGGGCCAAAAAAAACTATTTTAAAATCGTAAACAAAAAAAAATGCGGTATCGATATTTTCTCCTAGCCCTAACACACACACACACACACACACACACACACACACACACATATATATATATATAGCACAACTGTTTCCAACATTGATGATAACTGACTATCAAATGATTTCTGAAGGATCATGTGACACTGAAGACTGGAGTAATGATGCTGAAAATTCAGCTTTGATCACAGGAATAAATTACACTTTACTAGATTTAAACATAGAAAAAATGTATTTTAAATAGTAATAATATTTCACAATATTACTGTTTTTACTGTATTTTTTTTTTAAATAAATGCAGGCTTGATAAGCATAAAATGAGTTTTTCTTTCAAAAACATAAAAAAATGTGTAATTTTTCCAAACTTTTGACTGGTACTGGATATACATATATAGGCAAATGTTACTGTTTATTGTATTGCATTATATTGTCCAGGTAAATTTTATATATGACCCTGGATCACGTCACCAGTCTCGAGTCGCACGGGTATATCTGTGGCAATAGCCAACAATACACTGAATGGGTCAAAATTATAGATTTTTCTTTTATGCCAAAAATCATTAGGATATTAAGTAAAGATCATGTTCCATGAAGATATTTTGTACATTTCTTACCGTAAATATATAAAACATTTATTTGTGTGAGTGAATGCAGCACAATCGCCAACAAATGAACAACTTTAAAGCCGATTTTCTCAATGTTTATATTTTTTTGCACCCTCAGATTCCAGATTTTCAATAGTTGTATCTCGGCCTAATATTGTCATAACCTAACAAACCACACATCAATGGAAAGCTTATTTATTCAGCTTTCAGATTATGTGTAAATCCGAATTTAAAAAAAAATTAACTGACTGGTTTTGTGGTCCAGGGTCACATATACATATATATATACAGTACCAGTCAAAAGTTTGGAAACACTACTATTTTTAATGCTTTTGCAAGAAGTCTCTTATGCTCATCAAGCCTGCAGTTAAAAACAAAAAAAAACAAAAAAAAAACAGTAATATTATGAAATATTATTACAATTTAAAATAATGTTTCTCTTTTTTAATATACTTTAAAATGTAATTTATTTTTGTGATGCAAAGCTGAATTTTCATCAGCAAGTACTCCAGTCTTTGGTGTCTTATGATCCTTCAGAAATCATTCTAATATGATAATTTGATACTCAGTTATTATCAATGATGGAAACAGTTGTGCTGTTTAATATATTTTTTTGGAATACTTTTTTCAGGATTCATTGATGAGTAAAACGTTAACAGCATTTATTCATAAAAACAGCATTTATTCAAAATAAAAACATTTCTAACAATATAAATCGTTACCATCACCTTTTATCAATTTAACACACTCTTGTTGAATTAAAGTACTAATTTCTTTAAAAAAAAATGTATTGTTCCCAAACTTTTGAACGGTAGTGTATATTGTTACAAAATATTTCTATTCTAAATAAATACAGTTCTTTTTAACTTTTTATTCATCAAATAATCCTGAAAAAAGTATCTCAGGTTTTAAAAAAATATTAAGCAGCACAACTGTTTCCAACATTGATCATAAATCAGCATATTAGAATGATTTCTGAAGGATCATAAGACACCAAAGACTGGAGTACTTGCTGATGAAAATTCAGCTTTGCATCACAAAAATAAATTACATTTTAAAGTATATTAAAAAAGAGAACCATTATTTTAAATTGTAATAATAATATTTCATAATATTACTGGTTTTTTGGGGGTTTTTTTTTAACTGCAGGCTTGATGAGCATAAGAGACTTCTTTCAAAAGCATTAAAAATAGTAGTGTTTCCAAACTTTTGACTGGTACTGTATATATATATATATATTACACACACACATTTATAGGTAAATGTTAGTGTTTATTAATATGTATTGCATATATTGTCCAACTCACCAGTGGAGTTTGGGGTGTGTGGTGATTCCTCGCTCTGTGTCGCTCCTAAAGCCGTCTTCATGGCGTACAGATTGGCCTCTTCCTGGAACTTCCCAATGTTCTTCTTATAGCGGATCCTCTTGTTGCCAAACCAGTTGGACACCTGTCACGATTTCAGAGCTAAAATGAAACCGATCCCCCTCTGATGACGGGACACCCCCGTCGTGCAGCGAGAGCCAAGCGCTCCTCAAACACTGGAGGAGACGCTGTTAAACAGAGCGGCTCTTACCTGAGACACGGTGATGCTGCACTGCTTGGCCAGCTCTTCTTTGGCTTCCTCGCTCGGGTACGGGTTCGAGAGGTGCGAGTAGAAATACTCGTTCAGCACCTCCGTGGCCTGTTTACTAAAATTACGCCGCTTGCGTCTGATAAATCAAGAAGATTTCACAGTCAGATATTTGTCTCGTCTAAATGCAGAAAACAAAACGCACTTTGTGATCCTGATTCATTAGTGCGCTAATGCAGAGATTAAAGCATATTAACAAAATATGTTCTGCTGTTTCTGTCAGTTTGATGGTTTAATGTCTGAAAATGAAGAAATGAAGACAGTCATAAATAATAGTATTGTAATTTTACAGTTGTTATATATATTTTTTAAATAATCCATTTTAGTAATATTTCTTATTTTATTTGTATATTTACATTTAGTTATTATAATTATTATTAAATAGCTATATTAATTTTGTGATTTAATTTTTTTAAATCACAATTTATTTAAAAATGTTTTACAAAATAATAAATATTTGTTTTTAAATATTTTATAGTAAAAAAAAGTTGTATGGTGAAATAACATTATTATTACAATATTTTTTCTTAAATAATCCTTTATTTTAGCAATATTTCTTATTTTAGCAATATTTCTTATTTTGTTTTTATTGAGCAATTGTTATATTCACATTTAGTAAAAATAATAATTATTATATTGATATATAATTCCAACATTTTTGCCAAACTCTGCAGCCCTACAAACAAACACAACAACCTTTTTTTAAATCACAATCGCAATTTCTATTAAAAATAAATAAATAAATAGTTAAAATAATAAATATTCGTTTTTAAATATTTTTTATTAAAATATTTGTATTTTATTAATAAATATTAGCACTGTAATTTTTCTGTTGTAAGGTCAAATAAAGTGATCATTACATTATTTTTCTTAAATAATCTTTTTTATTTTAGCAATATTTCTTATTGTGTTTTTATTTCATTTTTATATTTACATTCAGTAATAATAATTATTATTATTTTTATAATTTTATTATATAGCTATATTATTCCAACATTTTTGCCAAACTAGCACAGCAAACAGATTTTTTTTTTTAAATTGCAATTTTTTATTTAACATTTTTCCCTCAAACTGTGCATCCCTACCGCTACACTACAGCATAAACTCAATATGGCAGTGCCGAACGCACCTGGCGTCCAGGAAGCGCGAGCGCAGGATCATGACGGCTTCGCAGGTGCTCTGCTTGAGCTGCGTCTGGATGGAGCTGAACTTGCGGTGGATGATGTTCACCATGCGCTCGATCTCGCGCGGAGACACGGGCCGGGTGCGAGACTGCTCCCTCAGCAGGTTCATCACATGGGTCGTGAACTCACTGCAGGCCTGTAGACAGCAATGACATTACAAACCAGCTCCTTTCTGTGTCAAAGTGCATCAGACGTCCATTTCCTGTCCTCACTGAAAGGAGAACGCTGTGCAAACTGACACAACACAACAAATCATGTTGAATTTTAAGCTCAAGCTCAACAGAATGCAACAGTCGGGGTTCCAGAAGTAAAAATCACATTCATTTTCTTCATAGGAAAATTTATTTTGAACAATAAACCATTAGAGACAGACCTACTGTGAGCTAGTTGTTAGTCGATGTGCTTTTGTTGAAGCCATCAACTCGCATTATTTATAATTTATTTTTTATAAATTGATGAAAAACTACATTCCCCAAGATTCCGAAAAACTACATTCCCCAAGATTCCACAGTGAAATCTCCACCAATCAGAGAGTCGAAACAAGCACATAGCCCCGCCCACTTCCATGAAGCACTGCAAATGTCTCTCAAACTGCTTGAATATTAAGAAAAATCAACAGGTTTCATATTTCTCCATCGTTTTTAAATCAATTACATCACTCGCAATGCTTCATGGGATTGTAGTTCTTTCCCGCATTAAAGCCGTTGAGTTCACAGTCTTTATCTTTTTCTCTGATTTTTAAATACTTTTTTGCTAACTCTTTAACCAAAGACTTGTTTAAAATCCCTATGGGAAAAAACATGAATGGAAAAATACTTCCGGAACCGAGGCATTTACAGCTTTGCGAAGCAGGATGTTGGACCAATGAGATGTCCCTGAGGGCGTGGCCACCCAGCACGACGGCAGCGATATGTACCTGCTCGTATTTTTCCAGCTCTGTGTGGTAAATGTTCCGAATTTGGCTCAACTTGCTTTTATAGTCGGAGTGCTCCAATGAGCTGTCAGGTGACATCCCGCCGGAGCTGGTCGCCGCGGAAACCGCAGCGGCGGCTCCGCCCCCCTTTTCTGGACCGGCCACACCTTCGGCCAGAAGCATGTTGTCCAATCGCACGAGCTGTGGGTCTGGAGGCTCCTCCTCCTGAGCATTTCTCATGGAAAGACCTGAGAGAAGAAATTCATACATTAATATTCAACATATTATGTTTACCAGATGCTTAATAGCAAAACTCTAGCATTCCCACAGGTTGCACACCAAAAGCGTGCGCACCACTGATCTATATAAGTGAACCAAACTGACTTGTTTTCCGTAGCTTATTGCACTTAAAAAGCAAATACATACAAAATGATGTCAAAAAGTCCATCTTGGCGAGTATTTATGTAAATACAGTCAGTTTTGGAAGGTAAATAGTCGAGAAAGAAAACACATGTTGTGTAACAGTATATTGGATCTGTGCATAAGCTCTTAAAGTGACAGTAGCCTAATAAACCTGCTGCCGTCTGTCATGTTAATCAAAGAACAAAAGACAAAGAGAAAATCACTCGCTGCTCTTGACTGAATAACTTGTAACTTTAATTGTGAGCATTAATCTGCATTTAATTTTTAACAATGAAGACTATCCGGTGTTATTTTACATTTGATTACATTCATTTCTGTAATATTTCTTACCTAAATACTACTGTTAGACCCATCTGAAAAACTTCAAGCAGTGTTTATTTAATTAGTCTCTTTATCCGACTGTTTGTACTATACTATATTTTATTTTACTAAACTGCTTTAATTATTCTTATTTCTTTTTATTATTTTAATTTCTTCTATGTAAAGCACTTTGAATTGCCATTGTGTATGAAATGTGCTATATAAATAAACTTGCCTTGCCTTATTCTAATGTATTTATTAGTGCTATCGTTTCTTATTTTATTACTGACTGTTTATCTTTTTCTTGAGTAAATTTAGTTCAACGATTCAAATAAAGCCTCCCTGTGCTGTGTGTAAGATATTGCAACTAAATTACCCAAATTATAAAAAATGTATGTGATAATAACAAATTATCTGTATGGTGGTGTATGTGGCAGTTTTCCCAGTGCTATTGAAAATGGTATTGAATATTGATATTTTTCAAGTTACAGTATCAAAGTTGGAAATTCCAGTATTGTGACATCACTAATGCACAATATGCATATCAATAAAACACATTAATAATATATATATATAATTCAAAGATATAATTTGACTTAACAATGACACTATTTTCTCTTAGAGATGCTGTACGTATGAACTGTTTGCATTCTTGAATCCTTTTCTCTGTAAAGCTGCTTTGAAACGATCTGTATTGTATGAAGCACAATAGAAATAAAGGTGACTTGACTTGACTTAATGCCAAACCAGCTGCTCTAGCTATTTATATGCCAAAACTATACTTTGGGTAATTAAAATTTAAAACCGAGATTAAACAAGATATTAAAAATCTTTTCAAGGATGTCAGATACTGTTAAGGCAGTCGAGATAAATGCAAGATAAATTTGAATTAATTTCCATTACACTCTAATCATTAGTATAATCACGAGGTTAAGTGCTTCAGTCAAGGACAAAGCATTAAGCAGGATGAGTCATTTTGACAGTATGTGTGTCATCCATGCAGCCACCTTTAAGTACAGCTTTATTATATTACACAGACCCTAACTGGAAGGGTTTTTATTTATATACTTTACAATGTGAAGGTCAGTGTTTCAAGAAAGCCCTGTGCAATAAACAGTGTACGACAGTACTGTATGATTGATGACACACAGCATGCAATGCCATGGGAGCGTGCCAGACCACGGAAATTAAACGACTCCATTAGGCACAAAGCCATTTAATTACTAACCATCGCAGTAAACATTTCAGTCCTCTTATGGGATTCCCTAAACTTAGTCTTCATACAAACCAAAGACATTACGCAAACATTACTGCAAATAGCAAATAGAAGGGTTTGTGTTGATATACCGGAGGGAGTAAAGATTATTTGCTTTTGATTATTTATTTTGCTTTATGAGTTTCTCAAAGAAGCCAATTGCCATATTACTGTTGTACTGCTATTCCTACACGTGCAAAAAAAAAAAAGTGCTGAATATTTGCGAGAAAAATGTTTATTTGGTTTTTAAGAACTGCAAACCAGTAACCATTTGTTATCGGTATGCTGAAAGTGCTATATTAACATTTCTAATGCATGCAAATAGTTGGGTATAACATGCAAATAATATGGTTTGACACTGTTTTGGTATGAAATTGTTATTATTTGAGAGCAACGTTTGATTTACTTTATTTTTAGAAGCTGCAAACCTGGTCAAACCCACTATCATTATGCTATTATTGTGTAAATAGTGCAATTCTAACATTCAAATAATTGAGAATTGCACGCAAACGATGGAGTGTGAGAATATATTTACATACTAGAATTAACATAAGTTATTTTTTAGGGAAAATGTTGTATTTGTATGAGGTATATACACTGTCTGGCTTTGTTCTTGCAGAACATGGCGCCTGTGCCGAATCCCCTGCCAACTTTTAAACTAATTATAAAGTTTCAGTTATGGTATTTACCACTTTTAACACAAAATGCACGCACATTACTCACCAGTTTTCTCTTTAATTTCGCACAGGACGCTGAATAAAGCCGGTTTCATCCGATGACAGTTTAAAGCATGTTTTCTGTCACAAAACAACAAACAAAAGTCAGTTAGCTAACATTAGCATGCTACAATTGTGACTCGCATTAAATATATAAAGGTTGAAATCGTGTTGCTACCAAAATATGTCACAACCCCAGCTTTACACAATTGAAGTATTTTTAATGCATTATTATAACGTTACTCCTTAAATACTCCGATTCTTCTGGCACATTAGCATTTCATCTTAGCTTCTGGCAGTGATTTGTTCTGTTGTGAATAAAAATAAAGTTACTTTAGTAATAAGATACATAAAAGTGATTAGACTTTAGCACATCTAACCGGGAATCATAATTTTGGGACATATATATTGCAAAACTGAAGATAAAGAGTTTGTTTTAAGTCAAGAAAAACGTAAACAATAGCGGCTAAGCTCGTGAACTTCAGCACACATGCTAATAATTGTTAAACTTTTTTTATACATTAGCCCTTCTTAAATATCAAAATAAAGTGTGTTTGTGTAACTTAACGCGTGTAAAGTCATTACAATTTTTATAAATTATAGATCACTATCTGTTTTAGCATACCCTTGTCTCACGCGGTCGTTAGCGCAATGCTAAACTTTTAAGTTTTTAAAAAAATAATAATTTTTAAATAACTCACTTTGCTTGAGCTTCGTCTAAACTTTGGTCGGTGATCGTCATGATCTGTTGCAGTATGTCTCCAATGTCTCGGCGGTTGTCGTGTCCGTTTTCGCTGCCTTCGAGGCCCGCGGGGTCTCCATCGGGGCGGTGTTGAGAGGGCGGGTGCACCGGGTTAAGAGGATGCATTCCCGGGTGGACGCTCAACCCGAGACCGCGGCTTGCGCTGGGCCCGTTGCCTGTGATGGGCTGCTGCGGCTGCAACATCCTGAGCAGAACATTAATCTAGAAGCGTGTGTGTGACTGTGAGTGAGAGTGTGTCCATGCATCACCACGCTAGAGTCCCCTAGCGATTGACAGGCAAAAAACGTGGCCTTGCATGGAAATAGACATCATGCAAAAGCAGAAGTCAATATATAAGCAGATTTTGAGTCTTATTGCATGGGTCATACAGAATACACAGAGAGGTTAAAGTAAATAAACCTCACCCAATAAAGTCCCATCAACATGTGCATCTCTGCTCCCAGAAAATCGGAGGTCTTTGTGAATGAATGTTCAGTTCACATTTGATCCAAAAATCAAAAGGAAAAAAATAATTGCAAAGGAAACGTAAATAATTAAAAATAATAGGGATCAAAATAATAATGGCCTGGTTTCACAGACAGGGCTTAGCCAGAATTAGGCCTTAGTTGAATTAAGACTTTTAAGTAGCTTTTATAAACAAGCCTTTAAAAAAACATTACTGGTGTGACAAAACAATGACACTGATGGTATGATAAGTCAGTGCAAGTTGCTTTGGGTTAAGACAGCTCAAACATGCATTTTAGTCTGAGACTAGATAGTGTCAAGCCTTGCCTGTGAAACCAGGAAAAAATGTATTTTATTACACTAATCATGATATGAATGAGAATCGAGTGGCTAAAATAAAATATTATTTATTTCTTTATTTGATTTTATGGTGAAATGTGACCTCTGAACCTGTTCTTCCCTGTTTTCATGAGATTCACCCTTGCTCTACTCGTGAAACATGATATTCTTGCATGCATCAGGTTATGGCCTGGAGGCTTTAGGTCTGAGATGTGTG
>NC_140230.1:36157147-36164647 GCF_951802725.1 Rutilus rutilus
GAGATATTCCAGGTTCCTGTGGTCCGTGAGAACCTGGAAAGGATGCTGAGCCCCTCAAGCCAATGGTGCCTCTCCTCCAAGGCAAGTTTTACCGCAAACAACTCTTGATCCTCCACGTGGTAGTTGTGCTCTGCATCAGACAGGCGGCGAGACATGAAGGCACAAGGGTGTAATTTTCCATCCTCAACCCTCTGTGACAGGATGGCCCCCACCCCCACCTCTGAGGCGTCCACCTCCACCACAAAAGATCTTTCTGGGTCAGGGATCAAACGAATAGGAGCGGAAGTGAAGCAGCGCTTGAGATTCCTCCTCCCTTGGCAAGCGCCGTCAAGGGGGCCACCACAAGGCTGAAATTCTTAATGAACCTCCTATAGAGGTTTGCAAAGCCAATTAAACGTTGAACCTCTTTGACTGTGGCAGGTGTGGGCCAGTTGTGGACTGCCTTGACCTTCTTAGGGTCCATCTCCAGGTGGCTAGGAGTGACGATGAACCCAAGAAACTGAGTCTGGGAAAAATGAAATTCACACTTCTCGGGTTTTACGTAGAGATGATTGTCAAGGAGTCTCTGGAGAACTCTGTTAACATGTCCCTCAAGCTCCTTCAGTGACCTCGAGAAGATGAGGATTTCGTCCAGGTATATGAAGACGAATAGATTGAGCAGGTCCCGGAGAACGTCAATACAAGGCCTAAGACCCTGCCCCAGCCAAGGGAGGTAGAGGTGCGGATGATTAGGATGATTAGATTAGGGAAGATTAGGAGAAGATCCGACCCCTGGGAGGGCAGGAACCAGGGAGTAGATCAATGGCACACTTGTAAGTGCGGTGAGGTGGAAAGGAGGTAGCCTGGGACTTGCTGAACACTGCCTTGAACCGATGGTAAACACTGGGGACTCAGGACAGGTCAACAGACTCTTGAAACTCAGAACTAGGGGCGGAGGGACTCTGTAGCCGGCAGGTGAGTTGGCAAGTGGAACCCCAGCTCAGAATGGTGCCCGTGGGCCAGTCGATCTGGGTATTATGTCTGCGCAGCCAAGGGTGACCCAGGATAATAGGATACTCGGGGGAGTCAATGAGATAGAGGGTCTCCTCCTGCTGGTGTTGAAAGATGGTAAGACACAGGGACTGAGTCGCCTCTGTTACTTTGCCTGGTTCCAGAGGTCTGCCATCCAAGGCTGTGACTGCCTGGGGTTGAGGAAGTAGTTGGGTAGTGATCTTAAGTTCCTTAGCCAAGGTTAGATCCAGGAAGTTGCCTGTGGCGCCGGAATCGATCATAGCCTGGACCTGGTGCTGGTGGCCCTCCCAGGACAGTGTGGCAGGAACAGCTAGGACAGTGTTAGTGGGAGGAGCTCTAATTTTCCTCACCTCCCCTCGGGGGAATCCCTGTCGCCATTCTGAAGTGCGTTCCACTTCATGAAGTGGATGAGGAAAGTTTATATGGACAGACCCTCGTTCCCTCGATTTTAACTGAGGGAGCGAGTCTACTTCATATGTACACTTCAGGCACCTATATGTCCCAGAATGTAATACGATTGTGACGTCACCACAGATCTCGTCTAATCACCACCAGCACAACAAACAACTCTATGATATATTAATTATATTTTTTCTTATTTTAAACAACCCAAACTCACCTATGTACATTTGGATGGTGCATTAAACAAATTCTTAAAGGGGAAAAAATGTAAATTATAAATAAACTCCATAGCTGATTCCAAGTGATCAAGTGCTTAGGACGTTCCAATTCAGCCCATTGCAGTTTCCGCCAGTAGTGGGCACTCGTGCAACGTAAGCCATGACGTACATCCGTGTGAACGAGACGGAGGGAAGTTAACGAGTGATGGGCATGACAATTTTGGACTGGAAAGCAGCCCTGGATAATGTTAACATGGACACAGGAGGAAGAACTACGGTAGAGGGGAACACAAGGGACCTCTAGAGGCCTGGAGACATTTTTTTTTTGTTAATGCATTATGTTAATGCATTACTTTTCATAAAAAGTAACTACGCAATTAGTTACTTTTTTGGGTGGTAACGCAATATTGTAATGCATTACTTTTAAAAGTAACTTTCCCACTCATGATCACATATTTTGAGAAGATGCGAGCATTGCATAGTTACATATTAGAACACACTAGTAAATATACAGTATGTAGTTGAAAGCATATGTCCTGTGAAGCAAATGTATATCAAAAATATATGTATATGTATAGCAAAAATATATAAGCTCCTTCAGTATTATCAGCGGCTATCGCGTTTCTCAGGAGCTCATTACCCTCCTCCCTCCCCAGCTCCTCCTGTCTCAGTCAGGATTTGGCATTCTGATTCCCCTTTGAATCAGAATAAATTCTCAATTATGTTGTACTTTAAAATCTTGAATTAATGATATCTGCATACATTCATGCTGGTTCTGTTCTGTTTACCCTAAGGGGGGTTATTGCTGCTCTTATCCATGCTAGGCTAGTTCTTGCCCAGAACAGAACCATACCGCCAATCCAAACTATATGCTAATTGTAAATCGTATTTGACGATAGTGGTGCTGATAGAATTACATCTTGTGAAAAGGGGCATAATATGTCACCTTTAAAAGTTTCTCTCTCTCCACACAGTGATGTTCTCCTCCATGACGTCCCTGCAGAAGGAGGAGTTCTTCGACCTGCTGGCGACCTCTCAGGGTCGTCGCCTGGACGAGCAGCGAGCCGAGCTCCTGAACGCCCCCCCGCCCGTCCTGAGCAAAGCCAAACTGAGGAAGAGCAGCTGCAAGGTCACAGAGGTCACCCGAAAGCTTCCCACGCAAACTCCCAAAGAGGACTTATACAACATGATCGTCAACACGCAAGTGAGTGCTTCTGAGACAAACACTGGAAGATACACATATAGTTCACTTAACACAGGGGTTCTCAAACTTGTTGACGCCAAAAATATGATTTGTGTATATTCATGTATAAAAAGACACATCTACACAAGTGAGAGGAAATAGTTAACATGATTTTGAAAACATGTTTGCAGTTTGTGTTAAATTTTTTTTTTTTTTACTATATGCAGATTTGTTTTTACTACTCAGATTAATAAAACTGTTTTATTATTAAGTTAATAATAATAATTTAAAATTTTTATTTTAACCAGGCACACATTTTTTTTTTTGATAATTGTTAAAGTTTTTATATTATTATTATTATAATTTAATAATATTATTTTTTACCAGGCCCACACACACACACACACACACACACACACACACTCACACACATATATATATATATATATATATATATATATATATATATACACATTTATTTTAAATATATCTAATATATATACAGTATATATATATTAAATATAAAAAAATAAATTATAATAATTAAAAATAATTATATATATATATATATATATATTATTATGTTTAATTATTATTATGAAAAAAATTATATTATTATTATGATGAAAATTTTAAATTAATTAATTAATTAATTATTATTACTCAGATTAATAAAATATATATATTATTAAGTTAATAATAATAATTTAAACATTTTATTTTAACCAGGCACACATTTTTTTCTATTGATAATTATTAAAGTTTTTATATTATTATTATTATTATTATTATTACTATTATTATAAAAAAAAAAATTTTTTACCAGGCCCACATATACGGAAGCGTATTGCATTCACTTCAGGAAAAATAATCTACTCTGTTTTTATGAATTAACGAGTTAATTATCTCAAAATTATGAGATAATTTTTCTTGAAATAAAATGTATTTGCTCTGTTTTTCTGAATTATTGAGTTAATTATCTCAGAATTCTGAGATCATTTTTCATAAAAAAAATTTTTTGTTCTGTTTTTCTGAATTAACGAGTTAATTATCTCAGAATTACGAGATAATTTTTAATGAATACAAGTTTTTGCTCTGTTTTTCTGAATTATTGAGTTAATTATCTCAGAATTATGAGATCATTTTTCATAAAAAAAATATTTTGTTCTGTTTTTCTGAATTAACGAGTTAATTATCTCAGAATTACGAGATAATTTTTAATGAATACAAGTTTTTGCTCTGTTTTTCTGAATTATTGAGTTAATTATCTCAGAATTATGAGATAATTAAGTCATTAATTCAGAAAAACAGAGCAAATATTTTTAATGAAAAATCATCTCATAATTCTGAGATAATTAACTCAATAATTCAGAAAAACAGAGCAAATACATTTTATTTCAAGAAAAATGTCTCTCATAATTTTGAGATAATTAAGTCATTAATTCAGAAAAACAGAGCAAAAACTTTTTTTCATGAAAAATTATCTCGTAATTCTGAGATAATTGACTCGTTAATTCATAAAAACAGAGTAGATTATTTTTCCTCAAGTGAATGCAATACGCTTCCGTACACACACACACATATATATATATATATATATATATTTATTTATTTATTTTAAATATATTTAATATATATTAAATATCAAAAATAATAATAATTAAAAATAATTGTATATATATAAAATGATGTTTAATTATTATTATAAAAAATATATATTATTATTATGATGAACATTTTAATTATTTAATTAATTAATTTTTATTATTGATAATATTATGAAAAAAACTGATCATAATAAAATAATTATACACACACACACACACACACACATATATATAATATATATATATATATATAATTACATAAATTATTATCAAAGTTTTTCATAATTGAAATATTATTATTATTATTATTATTGAAAAGTTAATAATAATCTTGTGAATATTGTTTTCAGGCCCAGGGGCGTCTGGAGGAGCAGCGCAGTGCAGCTCCAGGACCGATGGACGATGAAGATTTCTTCTCTCTGTTGCTGAAGGTCCAGGGAGGACGAATGGATGAACAGAGAACAGAGTTCAAACCTGCTCATTAATACGTGAAGCTTTACTGGGCCTGTTAGTGTGTGTGAGTTCATGATGCCGGACTCTTTCCGTGCACATATGAATAACTATAAAAATCAGACTACCGATATAAGAATACTTGCACTACTTTTCAACATTGCGCTTGAATTCATTCAGCTTTATAGGGAAATTAATATTTCTGCTTTAAATGTTCAGGGTTATTTGAAGGATTTTCGCCTCTTTCTGTTAAGTACATGCTACAATATCGAAATGAAAATAAATGTTTTAAGTATTAATTATAGTGTTTACTGTTTTTATATAACAAATGTGAACTCAAGAGCAACCTTAAACAATTTGTTTTAGTGAGAATTTCCACAGTGCAACTTCCCTGATTGAGCCACTAGGAGGCGACAGAGACTGATCCTGTTCATCTCACTAGCGAAGGATCTACTGTAGCCAGTCAGTGTATAATATACTGTAATATACTATATATATAAATTATATATGAGTGTGATCTGTAGAATGAACAGGTTTAAGGTGACTTATACTGCATTCTTCATATTAAACCAAAGCAATATCATTCTGACGTGAATCTGCAATAAAGCAGCAGCTTCAAAAGTCAAAATATTTTATTAAATGTAGCCTACTTCAAAGGCCAAAATAATACATTTTACTTATAGGTGGGCCTAAAAAGTATTTGGATGCTCAATTCAATTCAATTCAATTCAATTCAATTCAATTCAATTCAATTCAACTGATTTATACTACACTATTTGTGAATTTGACCAGCACGAGGATAGGTCAGGCCTCTTATGTTCATGAATCATGTTGTAATTACTGTAATTTCGTGATAACATCACGTGATGTCAAAGCTGTTCACTTCCTGGAAATAAAGGCTTTTCTATTGCAACTCTATCAATACATCAATCCTCAGGTCAGGTGGTACAAGCGAGCTCTCAGAAAGTTCCCGTAATTACGTGTTCTACGAAGATGTGAACAATTTTTTACAAGTTGGAATCTCGTAATTAATGGTAATGGTAATGAGTTCAAACTCCAGGTTGTGAAGGTCACATGATGTTCAGACTCACGGAGGGTTCCCGCGCTACTCCTCAAGTGTTCCCGCTAATCACACGCTATACTGCAACATTGCTAATTGGCGTTTGCTAATGCATGGTTTTACTTGAGCTTCAGGTTTATGAACATGACGTGAATTACAACATCATGAGGCTGAAAATATTTGCCTGCAAAAACATGACAGGTCCTGAAGTGCAATGCTTTACTTCGGGTGAGTTTGGCCAGAAACATGCAGCATTTTCACACAGATTTAATGTATTGTGAAAATGGCGGTTGATGAGGGTATTATTATCGAAACGCTGAACATGTTTATAAATATTATGAATTGTAAATGCAAATAAATGATATATCAAAGATATAAATACAAATTAATTTCAGAAACATGCCACTAAATTAATTTGATTGGTTTAAAATATATATTAATGGGAAAAAATGTATTTCCTTTAATGTGGACTGTAAATAAATAAGATGAATAACATTTATTATAATGGGTTTATGTGAAGATTGTTTTAAGCTCACTTAAATTAAAAGTTCTGTATGTACAGTATATATAGCCTACATATAGGCTATATGTATGTGTGAGTGTGTGTGTGTGTGTGTGTGTGTGTGTGTATGTATATACATATGTGTGTGTGTGTGTGTGTGTGTGTATGTATATACATATATACATATGTGTGTGTGTGTGTGTGTGTGTGTGTGTGTATGTTTCTCAAAGACTTGAGAAATTAGAACATGCCGGGCAGTCTGGTTGAGGAACGACCACTCCCCGAGAAGACAAAGGACTTTTCTGGAAATTAACATTTGAACGCTCTCTTGTGAAGTTAGTATCACCATTCGAGACGCAAGTCTCACCTCAGAACACACCTCTTCCCCTCTTCCCCTCTTCACCTCTTCTCCCTCTTCCCCTCTTCTCCCTCTTCACCTCTTCCCCTCTTCCCCTCTTCACCTCTTCTCCCTCTTCCCCTCTTCCCCTCTTCTCCCTCTTCCCTTCTTCCCCTCTTCCCTTCTTCTCCCTCTTCCCCTCTTCTCCCTCTTCCCCTCTTCTCCCTCTTCTCCCTCTTCCCCTCTTCTCCCTCTTCTCCCTCTTCCCCTCTTCTCCCTCTTCCCCTCTTCCCCTCTTCTCCCTCTTCCCCTCTTCTCCCTCTTCCCCTCTTCTCCCTCTTCCCCTCTTCCCTTCTTCCCCTCTTCCCCTCTTCCCCTCTTCTCCCTCTTCCCTTCTTCCCCTCTTCTCCCTCTTCCCCTCTTCCCCTCTTCCCCTCTTCTCCCTCTTCCCCTCTTCTCCCTCTTCCCCTCTTCTCCTCTTCCCTTCTTCCCCTCTTCCCCTCTTCTCCCTCTTCCCCTCTTCCTCCCTTCCCCTCTTCCCCTCTTCTCCCTCTTCTCCTCTTCCCCTCTTCCCTTCTTCCCCTCTTCCCCTCTTCCCTTCTTCCCCTCTTCCCCTCTTCTCCCTCTTCTCCTCTTCCCCTCTTCCTTCCTTCCCCTCTTCCCCTCTTCCCTTCTTCCCTTCTTCCTCCCTTCCCCTCTTCTCCTCTTCCCCTCTTCCCTTCTTCCTCCC
>NC_140230.1:36169647-36184647 GCF_951802725.1 Rutilus rutilus
TTATGTATATAAAATAAAATAAAATATCTGAAAACAATGTGTTGGACACTTTGTGCTGTATGACAAAATTACAAAATTGCACGGATCGCGTCACTGATCAGACAAATTTCCACGTGCATCTTGAAGCGGATGTTTATGAAAGTATTTATGAATGTTTATGATCTAGTGGTTTAGAGGAGAATAAAATCGAAGGCGTCTTTTCCCCCGGTGCCCCTTTAGCCCCTAATCCTTTGAAAGACCATATTTAAGCATCAGAGAATAGGCATAATTAATAAGTTCCACGTCAGTCTCCAGTGGAGCGACACTAACTCAGTCCAGCACCGCTCAGGAACTGAAGAGGAACATTCCAGCACAACGAACGTCCCACTTTCCTAAGCCGTGGAAGCGTTTGCTGTTCTCTGTAATTCCCTCACGCACGGCAGAAAGAGAATCAAGCTTCAATTCAGCGTCTGAGAAGTAAAGGTACACTAAACTAGTTTACAAAATTTATGTCCATCTTCCAAACTGGGTTTGTCTTATCCTGAATCACTATGATACGCCTATAAAAGTGTTTATATATTCGCAGTGCTTTATGAGGGTGGGCGGAGCTAGAGAGATCTTTTGACTCTGATTGGTGGACTTTTCTGTAGAGCATCATGGGTAATGTAGTTTTTCACATGTTGTTAACCGTTACAGCTTTGATTGTGGTGTCCAACTTTTTTCTCTCTCTTTTTTTCTACATTGACACTGTCATTATTTAATTATTGCATTTTTTTATTTTAAAGGGGTGGTTGATTATGATTTGACTTTTCTAACTTTAGTTAGTGTGTAATGTTGCTGTTTGAGCATAAACAACATCTGCAAAGTGACGACGCTCAAAGCTCAAAGCAAAGGGAGATATTTGCTTTTAAAGAAATGGCTTTTTAAGGACTACAACAAACGGCTGGTAGAGACTACACCACATTCCTCCCGGGTTAGTGACATCACCAACCCTAGAATTTACATAAACCCCGCCCCCTGAACACGATTTATAGATTATCAAGACAGAATATGCTAATCAATGACTAGAAGATAACTACACATCAGCTTCATAAATTCATCAACTAACCATTCAGAAATGTCCTGTTGCTTCTACATGTTGTCACTTCTTATTGAGTCTTGTCTGTGAGGTAAAAGAACACAAGCTCTTGAAGCTCCGCCCCCTGTGCCGGGAGCAGCAGCTCATTTGCATTTAAAGGGACACACACAAAAACGGTGTGTTTTTGCTCACCCTCAAAAAGTGACAATTTTAACATGCGATATAAAAATATCTGTGGGGTATTTTGAGCTAAAACTTCACACACACACTCTGGGGACATCAGAGACTTATTTTACATCTTGTGAAAAGGGCATTATACCACCCCTTTAATTTTGTGGTGTCATTATTATTATTGCTATTATGTTTTTATTTAATATTTTATTTATTTATTTGTATGTGCCATTACTGTTAATTAACATCATCTAAGGCAGTTTGTTCCGGGTTGGTTCGGGAGGGATTGAAAATGTAAAAAAAAATGCAATATCTGTACAAACAATAGCATTTGTCTTTGGAATAAAAATAAAGAGAGAGAGAGAAAAAAAAGTTTTCCACCACAAAAACATGATCTCTTTTTAAACTAAGCTGAAATAGTACGTCTCCACCAATAATGCATAATGCTCCACCAAACAATATGATAATTCACACTTGATATAAACAAAACACACACAAATGTATCAAATATCATTTATTTCTTTTTTATAAAAGCATTTTTTATATCTTAAAAAATCAGAATTTTCATTGTATTGTCTGTAATCCTGTAAAATAAAGGAATCCAAGGATGAAGCAAAGAATCAAAGTTGAGTTAGAATGAATCCTCACGTGTGTTAAATACACATATGAACACGAGGCCGAGTGAAAGAGGGAATGTCAGTCCTGTAACCATCAGGAAAACTCCAGTGTTAGACGAGGAAAACTAGAGAGAAGAAGAAGATCAGTGCTGTCGAGGAAGAGGAGATCGTGCGGTCGAAGGCTAACGAAATAATGTCTTGACAAAAGGCACGTTCGTTTGTAGACGACAAAAGAAACGCGTGATTGAATCCTGAAATATCCTCACAATACCGTTTTCTTATTCGGAGAACTGGTTTCCAGAGTTTCCACTCAATTCATTCATGCAAACGCACACGAGTTCAATTCTACATTAATATGGCAACCGTGAACAACCAACACTTCTAAATAATGCGTTTTCCACATCTTGAATGATTTCAGACATATTCTGTTCTGCATTTTCACACGTTTCAACACTCTTGAGCATGTCCTGTCGTGATCGCCATGCAGATATACAGTTGAGGACAGAATTATTATGAGCGCAAAAAGGCTGTGAAAATAAATGTGCATTGTTTATCCTTTTGATCTTTCATTAAAGTAAAAAATAAATAAAAAATCACTTTAAAAAAATAAATAATTTTCTCTAATACACATTGACCACAATTATTGGCACCCCTAGACAGATCTATGATCCCATTCATATTTACAATTTTTTAGCACACCAGCCCAAATTTCCCCATTTCCAGCATCAGGCCGATAATTAACTCTTTCCCCGCCAGTGTTTTTTGAAAAAGGTTGCCAGGATTTTTGATCTTTGCACATAATTTTCATGGCCCCCAAAATATTTTGTTACATGAATATCTGAACATGCAAAAAAAAAAAAAAAAAAAAAAAAAGTAAAAAAATGATTCTAGTTTAATTCTAGCTTCATGCATTCTTTTTTTAATCAACACTTGTTGGTAAGGTTCATTAAAAAGCAACATTTTGAACCAAAAGCTGAGATTACAACATGCATAAGCAATGCTTATATCGCTTGTTTCTGCTTCTTTTTTTTGCATGTGTTTTGATCCATTGATTCTGTAAAAGATGGCTAATAGCGCCCCCTACCGTATAACAGTGTAAAAACATGGAAAGCAGGGAAATCCCATCAATGGCGGGGAAAGAGTTAACAACTTTTATCCATTTACTTGAACAACAGAAGATGAGGAGTGTTTGAATGAGGAAACCTGTCAGGAAACAATCTTAAAATGTAATTTTGCTGAAATTGATATTTTCAATTTCCATTTTCAATTGTTTTACTTCAAAGAAAGGTGTACTTTGTACTTTTTTTTTTTTTTTTTTATGAAAGATCAAAAGGATAAACAACACAGATTTTGCTCATATTTTCCTAATATTTCTGACCTCAAGCAAACTCATTACCAGCTCATACATTCCTATCATCTCATGGTCCATCCCATCATCCCTAATGCTTAACATTCAGCTGTTGTCTTTAATAGGGAAAATCTTCTTACAAAAGTAATTTTTTTGTAATTGTAGGGACACTGAGTCAGGGTAGACGCCATATTTAATTCCAAGGATGAAGATTGTTCATTCACAAAGCAGTAAATATGTCATCTACCCTGACTAAAGACCATGTTAAAGTGAATGATTTTTTGTCTCCTCTGGGAAAACCAGCTCCATCCATTCAATCCGAGAAGAACATGAGCGATAAAGAGTTAATATCTCTTTCTGAACAGAAAATCAATGGAAGACGTTCTCAAAACTCGACCTGAAGCTCTGAATGGATGTCGTTCTCTCCTAATCAAGCGTTTTCATTTGTTTCATTGATTTGCTCGTTTTTTTTCTTCCATCTACAACATTGAGAGTAAATGCAAAACTAGTGTTAAATATCTCTTTAAAATTACTCTAGTCATTGAGTGTGTGATTCTAGAAACACATCCTAGCCACGTAAACACTGAAACAACACCGGGTGTCTCATGACTGACAACATCCATCATGTTTGGGGTTTTAAAGAAAGCAAAAACCGTGTTAACATTCAGAGATTTCCACGTAAACAGATTCGGGGGTTTTTTAGTCACTGCAAAAGTGATGTCACTGCATTAACAACTAGTTACTAGTTAGATTGATTGGTGAAAGCGGTTGTCTGAACTGAGGTTTAAAATGCATGTCACTTTCAAATAAACAAACTCAGAACAAGATCAAGCAGTCAGAAGTGGAGTGACATCTGAATTAGCTGCAGTGTGAACATGGCATTACACTATAAGACTGAGAACGAGATGTTTGTGCCGCTGGATTTAACACCGTGTCCCGACCAGACGTGATGCGCGAACAAAGGCATTGTGATGCGTGATGTTTATCAGAGTTTTCGTCCTAACCAGCCGAACAACGTTAGAAACAGTTTCTATTTTGCGAGGTCGCGGCTGGAACAACAACATACAATCTGATAATGATAATCTCAGATACTGGTCATGTGCTTTATTTACTGCTAAATTAAGTTAATATGAGTTTGAATATCATTTTGCGTGACCTTTGTAGCCGTACTGAACGTGACAACTGATAATTCACCTCAGATTCACCAAGGGAAGTGTGAGGAAACACGTGTATTCTATGAATAAGATTTCAAAGTTTCAGTCACTCCGTATGTTTTCAAATAATGTTTAAATGGTGTAATATTTATGAATTTGATTATGTAGGCTACTAGTTCATTTGGTTGTGAGCGCAGTGCGCTTGCAGAGAGGCTCCGCCCCCACTCTCTTCTGATTGGCTGTGATTTGTAATTGATTTGGTTGTGAGTAGAGAGACTCCGCCCACACGCTCTTCTGATTGGCTGTGATTTGTAAGTGATTTGGTTGTGAATAGTTAGACTCCGCCCACACGCTCTTCTGATTGGCTGTGATTTGGTTGTGAATAGTTAGACTCCGCCCACATGCTCTTCTGATTGGCTGTGATTTGTAAGTGATTTGATTGTGAATAGTTAGACTCCGCCCACACACTCTTCTGATTGACTTTTTAAGTTTTTTTGATTTTATCTAGTGTGGACAGACAAATTGCTTGTCTCTGAAATCTAATCGCATCGCGTCTGGTTAGGACAAGGTGTAAATAAAAAAATAAAAAATAAAAAAAAGAGTACAATTATGTCAGTTTGAACAAAATACACAAAAAGGCTTATAAAGAAAGAAAAAACCGAAACCTTCGGGCCAATTAGTGGAACACCTAAACTGAATCCAAACATAAGCAGCATGAACAAGGTGTTTATGCATTCATACAAAACCCCTTTGGACTCCCAGATACGGTCCATCTGAAAGTTCAGGCACTGTGACGTTGTGTGCGGTGTTTCGCACGCGCGACTTCTCCACGGGACGTCATCCTGCGTCTTCAAGAGGGGCGTAACGCTTGCAGCGGGAGGTGAACTGGATAAATATACAGGCGACCTCAGCAAAACCATCTGACATGATCCAGAGTTAAACCGATGTGCGATATTCTGAGTGTGTGTGTGTGTGTGTGTGTGGCTGGCGAGGTTGCCATGGTCACCGCTGTCATTGGCAAAGCATTACAAGAGGGAAGACAGAAAGCTTTGTGTCTGTGTGTTGTGTGAAACTCATCCAAATGCCAAATCACGTCAATGCGGTCTCCGATCGAGCTTTTTGATTTCATATATTCGTAGTTAGTGACGAATCTTCTTCAAACACACAACACCCCCCCCCCTCCATCTCAATGCGCTCCCTCCCGGAGCGTTTCCGTGCCCCCGTTTATCCCCGTGGATCGGGTTTATCAGGGTTCTGAGGGGTTTTCGGATGCCATTTCCCATCACAGGGAAGGCGTTTCTCGGATCTGTCAGAGTCGCTCGATGTCTCTGTACTTCTTGCGCAGGATCGATACCTGGTCCTTGAACAGAACGGGATCCAGTCTCATCTGCGAATGGACCAGGGGCATCGTGCCAAACCAGCTGGCAAATTTGTTCATGCACGTCTGCCGCTGGGCGAAGTGGTCCGGGTCGGCCCAACGAGACGCCCGGGACGTCTGAGGAGGAAAGAGAGGCGGTTAGCTGCTTTCTCAATGTAAACAGATGTCTTTAACCCTCTGTGGTTCGGTGTAACAGTCTATTTTAGTTTATTTTTAATAAAACGAGACACCCATTTATTGGTCAAACATATCTCAGGGGAGAAGGTCTCAAATACAAATCAATGAAAGTGCAAAAAAGTGGTCACATGACCATTTAGTGTCTTGTTTCAGCACATGTGCACAGGTCACATGGCTTCATATTTTCCCCATGAAAAGTGCATTTTTCACTAATTTGCGTCCAGTTAATCACCTACAAAAAATGATATCTTAATATCTTCTGGGATTTTATCGATAATGATAATTAGATGATATTTTGCTAAGTGTGTTGGTATCTTGTCAGGTTTAGGACTATCGTGAACAGCTGACTACTAACGTCTTTAATATTCTTCATATTCTGTGTGGTGGTCAGTTCACAGCAGTGACACAAATTATTTTTTTCCAATAAGTTTAAACAGATTTTTACCTTTTATGGGCATTTTTACCTTTATAAAGCCCATTTTTATGTATGCAATAAATTCTAATTATTCAATTACAATAATAAGACACAATACTAATCAATTGAAATCAGTATCATCAAAATGAATCTTTGCACTGCAGAGGAAACACAGAATCTGAATCTGAAGTGTGTTTAGATGCGTTCACACAGACCGTTTAATGCAGATCAGAGGGACATGAATGTGTTTAACCAGCAGCAAATGCAGAAATAATGTTTTGCTTTTTTTTTTAAACATAAAACGTTGAGTATCGATATTTTGAAATGATTTAAAAAGTTAAAAGATACTTTAAATGTGAAATTAAAACAGCAAGTCACTGTCATTGAGTTTCAACCGATTCATTCAAACGGCTGATTCATTCAGGAACGAAGCATTTGACTCTCTTAATGAGTGAGTCATTGAATCATTCATTCAACCGATTCGTTCATTCAGTAATGAAACGTGTGTTCAGAGACACGAAACAGTCCTGTGTCTTTGTTTGGAACGATTTTCGTTGGCGAAATAGAGCAAAAACAGGCAATATTGTGTCTAAAATGTAAATTACGGTTAGACTAATAACCCTTTTAACTTCTTGTTTATTGAAATGTTGTATAAAATCAATATCACATTTGTAATCATGCTAATATTTGGAGAAAAAAAATTATGATATTGATTACCTATATTAAATGATATAAATATAATAGACACACAGAGGTATTTTTCCCACTTATCTTGAATATTGAGGGCGTTATAAATGCATTTTAATAGTCTAAATGCTGAAGCGCACTAGTGTAGCCTACTAGACTACAACACGTAGTGTATGCGTGCGCTCTCTGTGTGTTTCTGTGAAGTTAGAGACATACTCCATAATGTCAGATCACACATCATTAAAACAGCTGAAAATATGGCAGTGACAGAATCACACAGATGTTGTACCTGTCCCATCATCGTCTCCTTGTACTGTTTCTTTTGAGTGACCTTGATAGGCGGCATCTTAGTGACAGCAGACACTAGGAAGTTCATGAGGATGTCTTCACAGTTCGAGAGCTGGTCCACCATAGTCTTTAAGCTGCCGGGCAAGTAGTGTGTGTACAAGTAGTTATAATACCTAGATTAGAAAAAGATGACGCATTAAACACATTTATTACATGGCTTGGTTGAATTCTAATGTAGAGTGCGGTGTGTTATTTCTTGATAACAGACGCTGATAAGTATAACCAGAGACAATTTATATGAGACATGCCACTTCCTCAATCCTCAATACAACTATATAAGGAAAACCCGTAACGGCAAAGATGGCGGTTGTATGCACATGTCCCGCCCCTCCCGCTGGAAAGCCAATCATCTGCTTTTAACAGTCAGCAGCTGACCACTAAGGAGCGAATGTACAGTGACGTGACATAACTGCCATATTCAACCTGTGCTTTCGCGCTGTGGCTGGCGCTGAACCAAAGACGGACGCTCAGCGCTTGTCATAGGCTCTATCACAACTGTTCAGTGTTTTAACCACATAATGTTTATTTTAGGTTTCAGACATTTAAATACATATAATTGTTTAAGTGCTTGGCACAACACCGGCATTCTGGATAGAGACGTGAATGAAGTTTGGTGTCGTGAACGTGAACCCTTGCGCATGCGTAGTAAAGGTATAACCTGTGGGGGAAAGGGCATTTTAAACCTTATTTTGGAGCAAAGTCATCAAACTTTTTCAGCGATTTTTATCATATTTTACTGCTGTTTATATACATGCAGTTTTTATGTCCCGGTGACCAGTGAAAGTGCAGTTCTGACTCTCTGCCCATTCATTTAGATAGGAGCCTGGTCTTGTTAGTCCGAAATAGCTGCCCGGAGGCGTTGCCAAGATGGCGGCCGAGTGGCACGACTTGCCTAAAAGGACTTTGGTATAACACACCGTTGCCATGAAAAACAGAGCGTTGCTATGGACGCAGGATTCTAACCGTAGAGACGGAACGGACTATTTTCTTTAGCGGAAGCAATACAATCGTTTTTAAATCGATAAACTCCTTTTTAAATCAATATTTTGTGTCAAATTATTGATTTATTTTGTAGGTAGCCATGTAATAAGCGGGATAATGTAGAGCGAGGCGGTTGTTATAGTGAATACAACCCCTTCAGGCTGATCAGGATCCCGACGCGAAGCGGAATAAGGGCTTATTTTATAAGGGCTTACTTATAAAAAGCCCTATTCGGTCGGTAATTGTTTCTCAATGGGTCGTAAGGTATTTTCAACATTTACAGGGGTTAGTCGGTGAGTTTATTGCCGTCCGAATCCACAATGTCAGTGTTTTTCTCTCACCACCCGCGTAAAAAGCCCAGGCCGAATTACCTAACGTTAATGGTTTTTGACAAACACCAAGATCGTGTGGTGATTTAATTACCGTCTGAATCCACATCTCTGAGTTTACAAGAAGAGATCACTTTAAAATTCACCGTTTAAATCCTTTTTGATCACTGCAGGTGATGCACTGTACGTGGGCTATTATACACAACATTAAAAGCAGCTTTAGTTTTACCCTAATCATAAATAAGAGGCTGCATGAACTTGTTTCCGCTAATTTCCATATTTTTTAAATATCATCCTTTTGAGATAAAATGCAAGAATTTCAAATATCGCGTATGCACGTCTAGCTTCCTATTTTTTTAAATTTTGATTTAAATAATTAAATAATAAATGGAACATTATTTTTCTATTATTAAATTAAAATACAAATTTATTGGTATTATTCCAAGCATATGACATTTTATTTACAGCAGACAATCATGTGAATGACCACATGAGCAGTGGTTCGTGAGTTGGATATCTGACTGACCTGTGGTAGAAAGCAGCTCCGGTCAGCACCATGGAGTAATCATTGGTCCACTTGGAGGTGTATCCCCAACGCTCCTTGTTAGAGTCCCAGAAATGGCTACGCGCAGGGTATCCCACAATCCTCTCTGGGAAACTTTGCCAAACAGTAAAGGCAAAATCCACCTGTGGGAATGAGTACACTGTAAGTACATACTGAACATGCAACTACTACACTTTACAATAACTTTACATGAACTAACAATGAAAAATACTGCATTTGGATTAAGACAAAGCATGTGTAAGTTCATAAGTCGACACCATTGCTGAGTATTTCCTCCTTAAAACTGCAGTGAACCAAAGACAGTCTCAAAAGCACGCTTTGAAATCGCTGGTGTTTCTGACGTCACAAACTACCTTGTAACCAATCAGATCAACGTGTGATCGTCAACCAGTGGATCTCTGAGCTGAGTGAGTGGAGGCGGGGCTCATTTGCATATTCATAGAACCGCACATACTAAATGAGGAGAGGGTGTCGAGTTACATTCAAGATATTTTAAGGCATGAAGATATTATTTTCAAGGAAAAAACGTTTATGTAATTTTGTTGATCAAAGATGAGTTTTAAGGGATAAAATGATTGACTACAGGGGGACTTTAATTTAATTTGGTTGAGAGTCATATACATCTTGGATGGCTCCACCTCATATTTTGGTGAACTAATCCTATAATGCTGATAATACAATTTAATAAGAGCAAATGAAATGTAAACAATTTCTGAAATAAAATGCTTGACCCAAAATTCACAAAAACTAAGCACTTAGAATCATTATGATCGGTTAAAAAAAAGAAAAACAATCTGACAAAGTAGTCTTTAATAATGTCTAAATATATATTGTTACACGATGGTATTACAGATGATAAGTGGTGCATATATAATATTCAGTACCATAAAATCCACTTTTATAGCCAGTTTTCCCTGATTCCTGTGATTGGTTATAGCCAAAGTCCCTTTAAGCCAAGTAATTTCACTTGGTGGCCATCTTTGAAACATCTCTCGGGCAACAACACCCGTATCATTTTATTTTTCTTCTAAATCCTCAAATCATGACAAAAAAAACAGCATTTTTCAGCCAATGTACATGTGCAGTCATAAGTGCCTCTAACGACAACGGCAGTGATGCAATGACTTTACCAGGCTGCAATTGGCTCTTTTATTTAGAAGGCGGGACTTATTCCGCCATTTTGCGTGTTGCACTTTCTCCCATTCATAGTACTATGATTGCACTGTCTTTGCATATCTAAGGTCTTTGTTGCAGTCCCCAGACTCACCTCAGTGGTCGAGAGCACAGTGTCCTCATCCAGACTCAAGACTGCATCTGTTCTCATGCTGTCATAGGGCAGGAATCGGCTGCTCATCACCTAAACGTAGACAAACACGTGAAACTTCCTCCAGAAAATGCTCAATATCTCATTCAAGGCAGAGTGCAAAACGACGGCAGCAACAAATCTATACGCCATCCATCATGTGTCATCGCAGCGAGTAAAACCAGACACTTCATTTGATAAGATGAGAATATAAAGACAGGTTGAAGTGGAGATTCACCTTGCTCTCGCCCTCGATTACGATGACTGGGACAGAAGTCACGGGCCAGCGATGCTTCGCGGGAAGAGGCTTGTCACAGTTCCACAGGACAATGATCTGATAAGGTCATCAGAGGTCATTTCTACTATTAAGTACATTTTTATATCATTTACACCACTGTTCAAAAGTTTGAGGTCGGTCAGCTCACCACGGCTGTGTTTATTTGATCAAAAATACTGTAAAAACAGTGAAATATTATTAGAATTTAAATATCAGTTTTCTATGTGAATATATAGTAAAGTGTAATTTATTCCTGTGATCAAAGCTGAATTTTCAGCATCATTACTCCAGTCTTCAGTGTCACATGATCCTTCACAAATCATTCTGATATGATGATTTGATGCTCAAGAAACATTTATGATTATTATCAGTTGAAAAGAACAGCATTCATCTGAATTTTTTATAACATGTTAAAGTCTTTACTGGATCACTTTCATTTCTTTCGGTATTCATTTCTTTCCAAAAGAAAAAAAAAATCGTACTTTAAAAAAAAGTCTTAATAAATGATATTACTTCATGTACTTTTATCACAATATCACAGTTAAATGTCTCTACTTTGTGAATGTAATGTTTTTGGGAACAACATCCCATCCTGTTAGTCTTTTGTAAAATGTCTTTAAATAACAATTGCCAGTTCCTCAGTGACATCACATTCTAGGAAATGACCTCATTTTGGAGGGAAAACAAACATCTGTTAGTATTAGAAATGGATCTGATGAGTTCTCTGATGCCAAAATAGCTAAATGAACTCTTATATGCTCTTATAATATCTTGTTCATTCAAGTTAGAATTCGTAAAGTTGACTGAGCTTGACCGGAGCATATTTCTAAAAGCCTGATATTTGCTTTTATGGAAATGCATCCTTAATGTGTTTTTTATGCAACAGCTGCTGAGCTATTTGTTGTTTCCAGAACTGATAAAACTGAAATAAACAAGTTTAAGTTGAAGAACTAAAATTATTAACACAAAAACTGGAAAAAAATAAAAAAAACATTTAATTAATCTAAAATTTTGACTCAAAATAAAATGGAAACTGCAAGTATAAAAATAAAAGCTCATTTAAAATATTAATAAATGCTAAAAAAGTATTAATAAATAATATAATAGTATATAAATAACTGACCTGGGCACAGTACTGTGATTTGGCCACAGCCACTAGCAACTTGAGAACCGGTTGAGACTGAGATACGAGAGGCGTGACTGCGTGAATGACGGCGGTGAATTTCTGCTGTGGTTTAATACCTGTGGAGAAGAAGATCAATATGTTTAATTAGACAATTCATATATATATATAAAACACTGACTCCATAGAGTAGATTTAATAGTATGTTGTTAAAGGTGATGTAAGATATTTTGTTAAAATACATTCTCTTGACCCAGTTTATTGTTCATTGACTAATATTAGTATGCCATTCATGAGTTTATCTCCCGCACAAGAGTAAACATTGAGCCTCCTAGACACCATCAGAACTGGTGGAGAGTTTGGGGCGTGGCTACTGTAGCAGGCGGAGATTTTGGGGCGTGGCTACTGTAGCAGGTGGAGGGTTTGAGGAGTGGCTACTGTAGCAGGTGGAGGGTTTGGGGAGTGGCTACTGTAGCAGATGGAGGGTTTGGGGCGTGGCTACTGTAGCAGGTGGAGGGTTTGGGGAGTGGCTACTGTAGCAGATGGAGGGTTTGGGGCGTGGCTACTGTAGCAGGTGGAGGGTTTGGGGCGTGGCTACTGTAGCAGGCGGAGGGTTTGGGGAGTGGCTACTGTAGCAGATGGAGGGTTTGGGGCGTGGCTACTGTAGCAGGTGGAGGGTTTGGGGTGTGGCTACTGTAGCAGGCTGAGAGTTTGGGGAGTGGCTACTGTAGCAGGAGGAGAGTTTGGGGCGTGGCTACTGTAGAAGGTGGAGAGTTTGGGGAGTGGCTACTGTAGCAGGTGGAGAGTTTGGGGCGTGGCTACTGTAGCAGGTGGAGAGTTTGGGGCGTGGCTTCTGTAGCAGGCGGAGAGTTTGGGGCGTGGCTACTGTAGCGGGAGGAGTCTGGGGCGTGGCTACTGTAGCAGGCGGAGGGTTTGGGGCGTGGCTACTGTAGCAGGCGGAGAGTTTGGGGCGTGGCTACTGTAGCAGGGGGAGGGTTTGGGGCGTGGCTACTGTAGCAGGTGGAGAGTTTGGGGCGTGGCTACTGTAGCAGGTGGAGAGTTTGGGGGAGTGGCTACTGTAGCAGGCGGAGAGTTTGGGGAGTGGCTACTGTAGCAGGCGGAGAGTTTGGGGGAGTGGCTACTGTAGCAGGCGGAGGGTTTGGGGTGTGGCTACTGTAGCAGGCGGAGAGTTTGGGGAGTGGCTACTGTAGCAGGCGGAGAGTTTGGGGAGAGGCTACTGTAGCAGGCGGAGAGTTTGGGAAGAGGCTACTGTAGCAGGAGGAGGGTTTGGGGCGTGGCTACTGTAGCAGATGGAGGGTTTGGGGCGTGGCTACTGTAGCAGGTGGAGGGTTTGGGGTGTGGCTACTGTAGCAGGCGGAGAGTTTGGGGAGTGGCTACTGTAGCAGGAGGAGAGTTTGGGGCGTGGCTACTGTAGAAGGTGGAGAGTTTGGGGAGTGGCTACTGTAGCAGGTGGAGAGTTTGGGGCGTGGCTACTGTAGCAGGTGGAGAGTTTGGGGCGTGGCTTCTGTAGCAGGCGGAGAGTTTGGGGCGTGGCTACTGTAGCAGGAGGAGTCTGGGGCGTGGCTACCGTAGCAGGCGGAGGGTTTGGGGAGTGGCTACTGTAGCAGGCGGAGAGTTTGGGGAGAGGCTACTGTAGCAGGGGGAGGGTTTGGGGCGTGGCTACTGTAGCAGATGGAGGGTTTGGGGCGTGGCTACTGTAGCAGGTGGAGAGTTTGGGGTGTGGCTACTGTAGCAGGCGGAGAGTTTGGGGAGTGGCTACTGTAGCAGGAGGAGAGTTTGGGGCGTGTCAACTGTAGAAGGTGGAGAGTTTGGGGAGTGGCTACTGTAGCAGGTGGAGAGTTTGGGGCGTGGCTACTGTAGCAGGTGGAGAGTTTGGGGCGTGGCTTCTGTAGCAGGTGGAGAGTTTGGGGCGTGGCTACTGCAGCAGGTGGAGAGTTTGGGGCGTGGCTTCTGTAGCAGGCGGAGAGTTTGGGGCATGGCTACTGTAGCAGGAGGAGTCTGGGGCGTGGCTACTGTAGGAGGCGGAGCCAGTGGGTGTTCAGTCAAACTTACCGAGCTCGGCGTAGAAGAAGGGGAAGTCGCCGAGATATGAGGAGTACTGTGGCAGGGTGAAGAGTCCTCCCGGCAGTCGGTTCCACATCAGCGTGCTGCGGCCGTTGTGCTGAAACACACGGTCCTGGATGATCTGGAAGAGGACATCCAGAAAGAGTTTGGAACGTTACAAGATGTTCTGATACAATTTTATGATCCCTTTAATGACTCATTAGAGCTATTACACTATGTCCAAACCAGACGTGATGCAACAAATTTCCAGCGACAAGCAATTTGTCTGTCCACAACAGATGTGACAAAATCAATCAAAAATCACAGCCAATCAGAAGAGCGTGTGGGCGGAGTCTCTCTACAAGTGCACTGCACTCGCAGTATAAACATAATTTAAACATTATTGAAAATACATACTGAGTCATTGATACAGTCTTTGTCATAGAATACAATTGTTTGTTTACAGTTCTTGTTTCCTTTAATTAATTTTAAAGATCTGAGGTGAATTATCCATCGTCGCTGTCCATCGTATGCACACTTCAGAATCTCGCCGGAAGAAATAGGTAATTCAAGTACTTTTTGGCCACTCTTTTAAGAGTGCTGTGAATTCGGACACGCAACTCTTGTCACTTACTGTTTTTCGCCTTCTATATAGTAGATATTACTTAATATTCAACAATTTGATTGATCTGCCTGCATTGACACCATTATATGAGAAATTAACCTAGCTGGACGATTTCTCCAGAGCGGCTATATATATAAATTAACTAAATTATTAACTTTTTTACAACAAAAATGAACCATCACTGATCTTACTTAAGCTCGACTATGACGCTATGTATATTTTTTCTAGATCTGCTGTACAGCCGAAACAACCTTTGTTGCATTATTTTCCTGTTTTCACTGTAAAGCTGCTTTGAAACACTCTGTATTGTAAAAAGCGCTAAATAAATAAAGGTGACTTGACTTGACTAGAAAAGTATGCGATTTCATTGCAGCCTCTGAC
>NC_140230.1:36189647-36192147 GCF_951802725.1 Rutilus rutilus
GCCTCTAAGTGCCATCTGAAATTTTCTTCTAGAATGATCATTTTTATAAAGCTTGTATATTTAAGTTCAGTAATTTCACTAAAATGGCAATGAAAATTACCTATGAATTGTCATTTAAGTGAAAATACTGAACTTAAATATACAAGCTTGATAAAAATGATCATTCTAGAAGAAAATTTCAGATGGCACTTAGAGGCTTTTGCATCTGAACTCTTCATATATATATTCAATATAATATATATGTTTGTAATATAAAATATTTTTATAAATATATATATGAAATACACAATCCACATATATAATCCACATATATCCAGGACCGGATGGCTGCTTGCCTGTGCTGGGTTACCTCCATCCCCCACTCCCCTCCCCTGTTGCAAGTCTTGTGTGTTCATGTTGTAGACTGTACTGATTATGTGCTAATGTTGCTGAGGTGTTTTTTCCTGTTCCCAAACTGTACTCCTTACAGGAGCATAGTCTGGGGGTTGCCTTTTTTCCTCCTCACCTCTCCTCATGTCATGCTGTGTTCCTCAATCCCCTGTCTTCCTGTCCTGTCTACCCCCTTGTCATATTGTATGTATGTTTGTATGGACAGGTTGATGGCTAATTTCGCTGGTACTTGTGACTAAGTGACAATAAAGGCTACTACTACTACGACTAAATATTTTTTATTTATATATTAAGTATTTTATATATTATAGGGCTGTGCAACAGTGAAATTATCTATATATATATATTGTATATAATTGTTATTATATAAAATAAAATATGATTCATATATAATATTGTATTTTATATTATATGCATTTTATATATATATATATATAAATGTTTTTTATTTTTATTTAAGTTTCAGTGTATATATATATATATATATATATATATATATATATATATATATATATATACACACACACACACACATACACACGGAAATAAGTTTAACTAAAATTACTAACTAAAATAATAATAAAAATATTTTTTAAATACAAAAATGACAAAAGAACATAACAAAATTTCTAAAACTACATTTACAATGAAAATGAAAATATAAAAAAAAATTCTAAACTTAATAGAAACTATATATAAAGTAAATAAATAATACTAAAATAACCACGTCCAATAGTATGTTTTTGGGATAAGTACCATAGTATATGAAAGTGGTAATAATTCAGTACTCTGGTTTATATTCAGAGTATCATCTGATCTCATCGCTGCACCACAACATAACAAAGACAAAATCCACCGTTTCCCAGCATAACTGTGTGTGTGTGTGTGTGTGTGTGTGTGTGTGTGTGTGTGTGTGTGTGTGTGTGTGTGTGTGTGTGTGTTTGCACAGGCCTGTTGTCCTGTCCTTAATCTGTTAATCTGCTCCTCATCTGACCTCCCTTCATCTCTAATATCATCCTGCTGTTATGGACTAATCCTTGCAGTGTCATTAACCAGCCCTTCAATCTGCTGAAATACATACAGACCAATACAGGCCTGAGAGCTCAAGCCGGCGTGAGCTCCGACAGACACAAACACACATGTGCACCAAAACCTCCGCCAGGCAATCCTAAACTCCCACACAATTCAAAACACAATATATAATGGCCTGTTAAGCCTCATATCTGCACAACGCCAGACAACCTGAAAGAGCACAGCCACACAATAGACATTACACAGTTATGAGCAACACAGAATAGTGCCGGTTACGGCTAAAGGTGTATTTGTTCACTTCTCAGGCTTTGTCCACACCAATATGTCTTCTTTTTCTCTCCGTTTTGGCCTTCGGTCCACACCGGTTTGAACGACAACGATATGCTTGAAAAGTTTTCCGCGTACAGAGACACCACTGTCAACACGACCCCCATTCACTCACACTGATCCGCGTAAACGACTAAAAACGCTGTATTCTGCTGCCAGGCCAGTAGATGGCGATGAAACACTATAGACTGAACACGTAATACGCATGTTCATGAAGTCATCGTCTTCAGAGATTCGTGTTTTTGTTGTTTACACGGACACCGGTTTCAAAAACGTGCACTTTGAACCCCGTTTTCGAAAGCACCCAAAACGCTGTTGTCGTGTAAACGAACGGCCGAACGGTTTTTAGTTGAAAACGGTGTTGTGTAAGACGGCATTTTTGTTAATGAAAACGAAGCTTTTTGAAAACGCTTAGCGAGGATACCGCTTAACGTGGATACATTGGAAAACGCTGTTCTCGCGCTGTAGTGTGGACTGGGAAAACTGAGGTATTTAAAAACGATGACGTAAGTTTAGTCACGTGACGCATATTGTACCAATAGATATTCATGTTTATACCGGTATTGTGCCTGTTGTACTTTTTCACTTTCACACTGTATTGTACTATATTGTATACAACTGTACTATATTACTTAACACACTCTTCATATCACAGTCCTGCAAAGATGACAGAAAATTTACTCACATTTGCTGTCCTGCGGTAAAACATGAGTGTTTTAGACCAAACATATAATGGTGAGTGAGTGAAACC
>NC_140230.1:36197147-36214647 GCF_951802725.1 Rutilus rutilus
TAACAAAAAAGTGGCAGTATGCAAGTGCCATGTCAGTAATATTGAATATTCTTACTGATTATTAAGTGAAGTCATATGATGTTAAAGCGAAAAATTTAAGAAATTGATATGAAAAATTGATATCACAACAAAAATAAACACCGTGATTCGGTATGAACCGGTATACCGCCCAGCACTACGCTAAAGCTTGCGGATGAGAGTCGGCAGGTGTTTCGGGATGTGGGAATGACCTCGGATGACCCGCTGGATCAGTAGGCAACCTGATATAGGGTGTCTGAAAATAGGGCAGGGTCATGCACTGAGAAGACTTCATAATTCATCAGAAGCACAGGGCTTATCCTATCAGGGCATGGGTGCTTTCGTTGTGTGCAGACTAATGTTTTTAATGTGACTCTTAACTCTTTCCCCATCAGTGTTTTTGAAAAAAGTTACCAGAGCACCAGCATTTGTTTATTTATTTATTTTTTACAAAAATGTCATGCCGTCCAGAATATTTTGCTGTGTAAATATCTGAACATGCAATATATCACAGTGCCTCTGCTTTTTAAACAAAATAACCCGTTTTGGTAACACTTTATTTTACAGTGTCCTATATGTTACATATACATAGTAAAAACAGTAAATTATGCATAATTACATGCAACTAACCCTCAACCAAACCCTAATCCTATCCTAACCCTAGTAAGTACATGTAGTTGCTTAATATTACTCAGTACTAACACTGTAACAATGACACCTTAAAATAAAGTGTAACCAAATATGTTTTTTTTTAAAGAACTGATCGCAAAAAATGTTTTTTCTATGGCATCACTGCGGAAAAAAACCCTTTTGGAGTCTTTATTTTCCGGAGTGTGCAAGGAAACAGTCAGTGACTGTGTGAAAGCGTGATGTTGATGTTGAAGGTGTGTCTTTAAACTGTCGTCGTGGGTCGTCGGACGGCGCTCACCCAATGCAAACCTCCTCTATCAAGTTGACAAAGCGTGCAAAAGTCATCAGAAAAAACAAGGAACTAGAATCGTGTGCGGCCGAACTGTCTTTGTTATGTTTACATCTGGCACTGTTGCCATGGCAGCCGGTTGGCATGTGTGGCATTTGTGCCTTAAATCAGATTAGTGGAAATAAGAGCTGCTGGTTTCACCAACGCTTGCCAACCTGCTTGTAATGACTGTGTAATCATCAGAACAAGATTAAACCCGTACTTAACGTCCCGACACACACAACTTCATGAGCGCGTAACAACTGTTTCAACATCCTCCTGATCAACAGAAGAACTGAAGAGATGAAAGGGTCGAGTCTCGTGTGGATGACGGTAAATTCACGGCTACACATTTACAATGCTGCATTCTGTCTTATTAAAGTCTATCCGCATAATATAATAAAGTGACTCGTCTCCTCATGTGTGGCTTAATGTATAAATCTCATGGTTACAAACAGCAAAACAGTGCATTTTGAATATTACGGTATTATTTTTATATATTAAATCCCCCAATACAATATTGTGCAGTGAGCTGCCCTTTTATAACCACAATAATCTTTAAAAATACATGAAAAAGTATTAAAAAAAATGAAAAAATATCAAGCAATAGATGGAAAAGAACATGAAGATGTAGGCTACCGCATTTTTGAGCATGTAGTAATATTAGTAATATGAGTAATAATACCATGGTGTTTTATGGTGCATTACCATTGTTTATGGCATTGCAATCATTCATTCAGTATAATTTTATTCAGCAAAATGCATTAAATTGATCAAAAGTGACAGTAATGTACAGAGCCCCACACATGACATGTGGACAAAAATATGTGTATACTTGCCCTTGAGTTATTAATTCATTCCTTCATTTTGACTGAACTAAAACACTGGAAATGGCAGAGCCCTATCACTATTATTTGTACCCTAATTATTACAACATGGCCAGGATTTAGTAAAACGATGGGATGAATTATTATATTGTCTCCAGTCACTGCCAACGACACGATTTCCCTTTAGCTTGTTACACAAAAGATGCCATTTGACTTCCCAAAACAACAATGCATGTTAACAGCAAATGTGCAATGCTTGCATTCGCTGTCTGCGCAATCCAGAAAATAAGACATCAATGGCTCAGACACAACCGGTGTGCCGAAGTCCAGTTATCCTCTGCTGACAGGGTCAAAACACCACTTCCAGAAGAGCTTATGCTAGTGCAAGGAACCCATTTAAAGGTGTGCAATATAATGAACTTAATTATATTGCATGTAGACGTCAAACAACACATACTTTAAAGTTGAAGTGTGTCAACTAGTGGTGCCAAATGGTATTGCAAAACTAATGACCAGTTTCAAACAGATAGCCCCGCCCCCAAAATCACACTATTTAATGGAAATTTGAAAAATGGACATTTCCATTTTTGGATGAACTGTTCCTTTATTGCTGGTAATACAATTTAATAAGAGCAAATAAAATGTACTCAATTGCTATATACAATTTTGACCCAAAATTCACAAAAACCTAGCACTTAGGGCCCTATCTTCCACCCAGCGCAATTGCCTTTGTACACGACGCATGTTTCATTCCTATTTGGCACCCGACGCACAGCAGACTTTTCCCTCCACAGACGCACGTCGGTAAATTAGGGAATGAACTTGCGCTCCCGTTTCGCGTTTGATACTTGCGTTTCAGATCGTTAAAATAGGGCCCTTAGAATCATAATGACTGGTTGAAAAAATTTAATTAAATATCTGACAAAGTAGTCTTTAATGATGCCTAAATATATACCCAAATGCAAAACCTAATATAAGTAAATTATGATGTCTGAAAACAATGTTCCCAGCAACTAGAAAATACATGGCCATGTTTAATTTTTGAATTTTTCCGGCTTGACCGGAGCTTCTAACGGTGATGCTGTGACTTTACCAGTCTGCAATTGGCTCTTTAATTTAGGAGGCGGGACTTACATCACCGTATTGCGTGTCGCACTCTACGCTGTATTTGCATATCTAGTATTTGTCATCAACAGCTTGCAGTTCCATTTCAATACACTAGTGGTGCAAAAAATACACACTTTAACATGATCTACAATGTGTTGCTGCAGAAATAATGTTTGTTTTGTAGGCCAAAACCCGGGAAAAACTTCTAGTTCCATCGTCTGGATAAAATGGGTTTTATGAATGGGTTTTTGGTTAAATGCCTGAAATAAGCTCTTTGGTTAACACAAGCACGTTTATTTTCATATATTATTCAACAAACATCAAATAAATCAGTAATAGTGGCTAAAAGGGACTACAGAGGTTGAGGCTCTCACAGCCTCATGCCGTTTATAATCATTCTTGCAAACTATCAAACTCAAACTTTTAGGGAAAATCTTTTTTATAAAGTCTGAAAGGAGTTATCTGAAGCTTTTGTTTATAGCCTAATGTTAGCTTTTGACTTGTGCAGATTGTTTTTAGGCTTTAACATTCACACGTTGATGAACAGAAACGTGTGAGAATCATATACTTTTGTTGGAGCTTATTTTATGTTGGATTTTAATGGAGGGAACGTGCAGGGTGAGGATGACTTCTGGATTGGCCTATAAAAGCATGATCACTTCAGCGCGCTACTGAAAACAACCATCTGGATGATGGCTAAATGTTCTACATAAACCGAACGCAGGGAATTAGCAGCTTCCAAATGAACTAACTTTTAAACAAAGCACGTTTGGTAAGAAACTAGGGCAGAGTCACAAGGTCTTCTGTCTCTCCAGACTCAGGAAAACTGCCGTCGTAACTTTCCTTCGAGTTTTGACTGGGGTTGAAAGGCTGAAGGCTAAAGGCTACTGGAAAGTTTATCCACACTGTCGTGGCAGATGGTCCAAGTAGATGTCTGGCCTCAAGGGCAAATACAGCTGATTAATTATCCTCTGCACACTGTGTCATTAATCATAACGACTAGAGTTAATATCATCCTGCGCTGTCCTGTAATTACGCCGGGAATTCACACTTGGGTCTTAGGAAACATGGGATTTATTCTCCGAGCTGCCATCATCAAAAAACCCCTTGTACTCTCCAAATCAACAATCCAGGTGTCTTCATTAGGAGGAGACGGCGGGACTAAACTCCTTCCCCCAGGTTCAACACTGTGTTGTTTAAAGTCTTTCAAAAGTGCCACTTTCCATTTTTGATACATGCTACTAAATGCTGCATGATATATCGAAATAAAATCGATATTGCGATATGGCTTACTGCATTAATAATGTGTGTCATTTACACAGCTGATATGATGAGCTGCATGTGTGTTTAAACAAACACAGCGCAAAGCTTCACACTGAAACATGCAGTGCATATTTATATTTGCCAGCAACCCGTCAAAATAAAAGCGCGATAGTTTACCATTTGAAAATAAAGAAATTTAGATGGAATTATTAGTATTGTAATTTTACTGTTAAATTAATTTCATTACTCAATTTTTTTATTTGTATTACAATAAATTTTTATTTTGTTTAATATTTTTATTTAATAATAATTACAATAAAATTATTATTATTATTATTATTATTATTTTATAGTCCTATTGAATTGTCAAAACAGTGAAAATATGTCCTTGAAAACTCAAGTTGAGAATAAAAAATAAAATAAAAACACCCGTTTTTTCGACATTTTCCAAAAAGGAAATATGGTCTAGGATAGAGATGCGCGGATGGGCTACTATTTCATCCGCAACCGCATCACAAAAATCATCATCTGTCCGCCATCCAGCCGCACCAACGTTTTTGACCAATTTTCAAAACCGCCACCGCCCGCCATCCGTTGATTTGTGTATACATATATTTTTCATTTGATTGGTTCAACCGCCCGCCACCCGCCCGAATTTAATTAAAATATTATTTTTCGTCACGTCATCCGCCCAATCCGCGGTTTATCCGCGGAGTCCGCGGCTGTAACCGCCAACCGCGCATCTCTAGTCTAGGATTCACAATTTTCATTCAGAAATTGCTAGTAAATTTCACAAATAATTACAAAGAAATGGCAAGTAACACATTGAATTGAATATGATATTTTGAAGTACAGAGATCGAAATAGTATTTTATTTTGTGTTTTATTTAAAAACTTTTATCACAATTTCTTTGTTTAAAATAGAGATCATGACTCTCCCACAATTCTGAACAAAGAACTAAACAAAATAACATGTAATTTACTAAAGGTTCTGACAATGTTAAATGCAGTAATTTTTATTATTTTTATTTATTTGTTTTTTTCAGTTTGAGTGAATGATTCAATGACTCACTCATAAAGACTTCACTTGTTTCATTGCAGGATGAATCAGCGATTCTGAACAAATCTGTTGAATGAATGATTCAATGACTCACTCATAAAGACTTCACTTGTTTCATTGCAGAATGAATCAGCGTTTTTGAACAAATCATTCGAATGATTCAATGACAAATACATTTTTAACAGTCACTTGTCGCCACCTACTGGTGTAACGATGTAACTGATACAATATTTTAAGCTTTCAAAAGTGATTATTTAAATCGCTACCATAGACATCAGTCTTTATATCCCAACTATCCCAGTACTTCTGTGATAATCTGAGTTATTGTAACAGAAATAATGATTCCGTGCAGCCCTACAACAACGGTGCGCTCCAGCACTCCTGCTTTTCCTCTTTCCGTGAGAAGCACAGCACGGTCCTGTCTTTGAGATTTCCTGTCCTTATTAAAAGCGGGAAAGGAAGGGTCAGGGAATCAGTGACCCCGGCAGCGGCGGGTCCCGAGTCTCTGAGACGCTCTAATGATCTGACTAGCTCTGCTGAGGCCCGACACTGGCGCCGGTTAACCAGCCATCGCAATCAGGAGCGTGTCTCTGTGAGCATGCAACCGACTACACGTCTGGGTGTCGCTTCCTCAAATAGGTGTGCGTGTTTTGTTTGTTTGTGGCTGGACGGGACAGGTTGACCCTGACCATCTGGTCGACCCCTAGATGCTGCTCCCGTCCGACTCCGAGCTGAATAAACCATCATCTGCATGCATGTTCTTTTGCTCAACGTGTTGTTAATGTGCAGGTTTAACGGGACACATTTAATGAGGAAAAAAAGCAGAAACTATAGGACAAACAAGGTGAGTTAAACTGCATTGTGGACAACACGACATACTATGGAAGCTTGTTTCCGCCACAGAATAAAACATTTTAAAAGATAATTGCGACTTTTTTCTCGCAATTGCGACTTTATTTCACGCAATTCTGACTTTATAACACATAATTGCGAGTTTATATCTTGCAATTCTGACATCTTTTCTCAGAATTGTGAGATATAAAGTCCAATTCTAAGGAAAAAAAATTGTTTTTTTGTCTTTTTTTAGAATTGTTTATATCTCACAATTCTGACTTTATAACACGCAATTGCGACTTTATATCATGCAATTCTGACTTTATATCTCCCAATTGCGTATTATAAAGTCAGAATTGCGAGATATAAACATGCAATTCTGAGAAAAAAAAGTCAGAATTTCAAGTATACAATTTCAAGTATACTTTATATCACGTAATTCTGGGATAAAAAGTCATAATTGTGAGATTAAAAAGTCGCAATTACCTTTTTTATTTTTCACTCTGTGGCGGAAACAAGCTTCCATGACATTCTGAGATGGATAATTTCAGCACATAAAAGAAAAATCAACATGAAACATTGTTTGCAACCTATTTTACTTTCCAAGTGAAACTAAACTGTAAAAAATTATTGTGATTTTAACGGTAAAAGACTAGAAATGCTACGGTGAAAAACTGTTAATTGGTTAACCGAAAGTTTCTGTACTATATACGGTGAATAACTGTGATAGATCTAACTGTACATTTAAGGTAATTTTACAGTAAAATACTATTAAATGTAGTCATTGTATAATTTACAGTGAAACCCGTAAATTGACATTCCCACAATTCCCTGCGTGACACTTCGCATGTGATGTATTTTTGTTGAAATAACTGTTTCTTTATAGCTTTTCTTAGTTTTTTTTTTATTCAGTTACGTATATTAGGGTTTTATATACATTTAATGCTGTTAAATGCTGTTAAATTTAATGTTTATTGCATTTTTTTTATTTCATGTGTGTTACTATGATAGTTTAGTGTGTGTGTGTGAATGACACTGTGCAGCTTCTATATGAACTTTCTTGTGGAAAAGCTGCTTGCGATGAGCTTTGATTGATCATGTGACTCTCATCACCGCTGTGATTGGTGGTTGTCAGTGTATTATAATGGTACAAAACGGATATTAGCACTTCAATAGATCAGTAAATTAACATTATATCAGATAATGAAATACGTATTTTTACTGTAAATTTAAGTTAAGTATGTAAAACCAAAAAAATGTAAATTTCTGGCAAGCTGCCGTTTTTTACCGTAAATTTTACGGATTAAAAATAAATAAATAAATGTTCAAGTAGATGTTCAACGAGAAAACCGTGCATCAATGAATCATCTAAAATAAGACCTTGTATCTTGGATTAAGAACGTAAATAGTCTCTCTTGATTTGATGTTGACTCCCATAACCTGCTGCTTATGTGTCACTTGCAAAATTATAAAAGGTACATTTATATATAATCCACTCTCATGTAAGCATCAAAACCGACTCTCTTCACTTAAATCTGCCATTTTATTCGATTAGTATGAAATGAGAGATGCAAGCAAATCTTCTGTAATCCATCATGAACCTCCCTCGAGAAAACATGAAGTCCATTACAGTAAGGCAATGGCAAACTGAATATAATACGCATCTTGTAGATGTGAGGGATCAGAAGAAGAGGCCGGAGAGGTCCGGCTCACACACACGATGCGACGTGTCGTTTTAGGATTGCTCTTAGCTATCGTGACACTGTCATTGTGTTGGCGTGTGTTAGAGACCGCTGGGAGGCTAAAAATAAATGAAGCTGGAGTTGAAAGACGTTCTCATAAATAAAAAAATAGCATGGGGATGAATTTGCGCTGTCTGGATCTGAAAGAGCTGCGTGTGTGTGTGTGTGTGTGTGTCAGACTCACTGTCTTTAATCCCTCGTGGAGAGTTTTGTGTCGCTGAGCACATGAGTTCAAGCTAAAGGAATGCCAGACTATGAGGCGAACAGACACACACACACACACACACACACACACACACACACACACACACATTCACTCAACACACACACACACACACACACACACACACACACACACACACACACACACACACACACACATTCACTCAACACACACACACACACACACACACACACACACACACACACACACACACACACACACACACACATTCACTCAACACACACACACACACACACACACACACACACACACACACACACACACACACTCTCTCATACACACACTCACTCACATACATAAATGCACACACACACACACACACACACACACTCTCTCTCTCACGCACACTCACATATACTCACACACACGCTCTCTCACACACACATGCACACACTCACTCACTCACACCCATACATGCAGACACACTCTCTCACTCACACACACACACTCTCTCATACATACACACTCACTCACTCACACACTCTCACACACACACTCACTCACACCCATACATGCACACACTCTCTCTCTCTCACACACACACACACACACACACACACAAGCACACTCACACCCATACATGCACACACACACACACACTCCACGTCTCTCTCCTTCGACACACACGTGAGACCCAGACGTCCTCTTGCACTCTGTGTGACGCTCAGGCTCGTCTCCTCACAGCGATGCACTAGATAAGCTGGAAGATCAGCACTTCCAAAGGTCACGAAAGGTCACGAGACACGACGAGCATTAACAGGCGTCTGAAACACGTCTCCACAGAACATCTCGCAAGTGCTTGAGAAAACTGTGGAGAAATGTGGCCCACTCAAATTAACTGTAAATAAAACAGATTATTGGAGTGTGTTTTACAAGAAAATACTACTGCAGTTATTTTACTTCAAAATTCATCGAGGTACTTCGTAATTGTTCATGAAATATACTAGCAATATCTTTTTTTATTTAGCTTTTAAACTGAACAAAACACACAAAACACTTTTTTTATTTACGCGTGCATTAAAAACCTATTTAATATCAATAAAACCCAAATGCAATAAAAATAATGAATGCATAAGATCCCAAAAGCACCGCAGAGTGACTTCCTCTCTCCATTTCTTATTCTGAGCATAAAGCAATGCTCTCGCCGGCTCAGTGCTGCGGTTATGATTATGATTATGATTATGAAGGAGTGGGTGGAGAAACCGTACAGTCAGAGATTTCTATTATTTGCTAGAGCTTTGGAAAGGATAGGTCATCGCTGACGGAGAACCATCACTGGCGTTTTGTTCCTGTTTATTCTCCTCTCTGTTAGTCATTTGTGCTCTTTCTGCTGGGAATGAAAGTCTTTCCATAAACGGGGAAAAACAAGTCCTGTTGACTCTTACTCGAACAGTGAGACATTTAGCAGGAATGCATTCTGGAAGAGTATAAACCACTGAGCAGACCAAATAATGAAGGTTCTGAGTGACTTTCTTCCTTATTTTGAAGAGAAAATCTGTGTTTATTTCGTACACGGACACAGATTTTGAAACGGACACACTTCTGTCAGCCGAATTCAATTTGTCATTATTTACTCGATCCCAGTTTGGGTTTAAACGTGGATTTCCTTTACTATTTTAATATGTTCCTTGAGGTTCACTTATAAAAAAGTGCTTATATAATGCAAACTCTCCATTACTGAGCCTCGATTACTAAACAATCTGCAGTCAAACGCTCCGGACAAACATATGATCCTCCGAAGCCATCCGGGACGCCAGTGGGCGGGGCCTATGGTGCGATGATGGATCACTATTGGACAAATGTCTAGCTCTGGAGGCGGGCATATGCAAATGAGCTTGCCTGTGTGATGTCACTAATCCCGCAATATCAAAACAAGCTGTTTTGGAGCTTGATTAACCCTTATGTGCTGTTGGGGATGTTTTCATCCACTATGGGGTATTTTTGAGTCTAAATTTGGCCATTACTTTTTCTGTGTTTCAGCAAATGGAATGATATTTGGTGACAAATCTTATTTTGACACATATTTTGGGAAAAGCCAGAAACTAAGCTTTTTTTTGCACAGGCCTATCTAAAGGGTTAATGGTTCCACCTGGTTATCAACAGTAAAAATTACCAATTTTACCTCTTCCCAACAGGGAAAACCACCAACAATCAAAAATGCATGATTATATGGTGTCATAGCTTTGCAATCAAAAAATGTGGTTATAATGGAAGTCAATGGGGCAAAAACAGCCACGAACAGTAAATGAGGGAGAAAAAGTTACAAATCTGATGCTGCACAAAAACTAACAATGCATCAAAACCAATGTTGTTCCTAATCTTTGACATGTCCAAGACTGTGATAAAAGGTAAAAAAAAAATCCAGTCCACAATCACATTTTATATTGAAAATGAGTCTTTTTTTTTTTTTTTTTAAATCAGTGACATCAATTACGAATTTGGCAATTAAAGAGTTAAAATCCTGAATATTTTTTAAAAATTTAGTATTTTTGAGCAGGACTGAGGTTGATTAATAGATTTATGCAAAAAAATTACAAAAAAATAGTTATCTGATACATTTTTACAGCAGTTTAAAGTAGTGGCTGTTTTCAGCCACGAACATAACGAAAGGTAGTAAATTTGAACAATGCACAAGGGTTAAATAAAAGCTATGTTTATAATGAGGAGGATATTTTAAACTATGAAACTTGCAGCATGTTTTAATGGCACAAAGACCTCTTATATGTCAAAAGATCCAATTTGATTTCTTTAAAACTAAAGTGATAAGGAATAAGAATGAGAAGAGAAAAATAGATATTAGTGAACAACAACCTAAACGTCAGTCTGTTCCTCACACAGATAGCTTTCATGATCCTTCTACAGCAGGTTTGGTGTTTTTTTGGAGCTTGACAGCGACAATCACTGCAAACGGCTTTTGTTCAGAAACCAGAGGCGTAAAAAGTCTTCAAAATGTCTCCCTTTGTGTTTCACAGAATAACAGTAAACGGGTTTGAAACGGCATGAGGATTAAAAAACACCTAAAAAACTGAAAGTGTAAATAATGACAGAATTAAAAAAAATTTGGGGGGTGAAATACAACTTTAAATTCATATATTTCTCTAATATATTAAATTCCCCAAAAATCTAACAGACACTATCAAAGACTTCCCAGCGCTCATCTGTGATTCCCACATCCCTCATTTGTTGGACGGGTTCAAAGGAAGCTTCATTAAACATTTACAGCAGCTCTGCGTGTCTCTCTCTGACCCGAGGTTAATTTATCTAATTACTGCACAAAGCATTCGCATTCACAGCCCGTTTCAGACACACCGATTCATCACTCCTTCATTTGCCCTTCGTTCCCTCCCTTGCTTCAGTCGAATGGCTTACATGAATTCAGCACAGATCTATAGCATCAATTTCACATTATAGAATTGGTGTTAAGTGATGAGCAAGACGGGGAAATGCAATAGTCTGCAACCTTTAGATCAGAGTGATTTCTGAAGGATCATGTGACACTGAAGACTGGAGTAATGATGCTGAAAACTCAGCTTTGATAAATTACGGTTTAAAATATATTCACATGAAATACTGGTTTCTGATCAAGTAAATGCAGTCTTGGTAAGCATAAGAGAGTTCTTTTAAAGGGGTGGTTGATTATGATTTCACTTTTTCTAACTTTAGTTAGTGTGTAATGTTGCTGTTTGAGCATAAACAACATCTGCAAAGTTACGACGCTCAAAGCTCAAAGCAAAGGGAGATATTTGCTTTTAAAGAAATCGCTTTTTAAGGACTACAACAAACGGCTGGTAGAGACTACACCACATTCCTCCCGGGTTAGTGACATCACCGACCCTAGAATTTACATAAACCCCGCCCCCTGAGCATGATTTATAGATTATCATGACAGAATATGCTAATCAATGACTAGAAGATAACTACACATCAGCTTCATAAATTCATCAACTAACCATTCAGAAATGTCCTGTTGCTTCTACATGTTGTCACTTCTTCTCGAGTCTCTCCATCATTGTCTGACTCCGGTTTGAACATAAAAGGCTAAAAGTTTTTTAAATGTTCAGTGCATGTGTGTGTGAGGTAAAAGAACACGAGCTCTTGAAGCTCCGCCCACTGTGCAGGGAGCAGCAGCTCATTTGCATTTAAAGGGACAGACAAAAACGGTGTGTTTTTGCTCACCCTCAAAAAGTGACAACTTTAACATGCGATATAAAAATATCTGTGGGGTATTTTGAGCTACAACTTCACACACACACTCTGGGGACATCAGAGACTTATTTTACATCTTGTGAAAAGGGCATTATACCACCCCTTTAAAAATATTTAAAGGGATAGTTCACCCTAAAATGAAACGTAAATCATCATTTACTCACCCTGGTGTTGTTCTAAAGCCGTACGCCCTTCTTTCTTTTTAGAATAATATCACATTACATAATGCATCATTACATTTTGGTTTGTTTTTCATCAAACCCCATCATATACCTGCATAACATATACGATTCGCATCGGATCATTCTGAGATACTTTTGCTTCTTTTTTTAAAAGCTTGACGCTGGTCTTTATTCACCGTCATTAAATGGACGAATGTGAGCGGGACTTTTTTTTTATTCTCCTGTTGTGGTCCGAAAAAGAAAGGCGTACGGCTTTAGAACAACACCAGGGTGAGTAAATTATGACATAGTTTTCATTTTACCGTGACCTATCCCTTTAAATAATAATACAAAACACTTACTGTATCTGTGTAAAGTTATATCCACCTAAAAAAACTATAAGAATGAGAACATATCTTCAGCTCTAAAGCCTCAAATAATAAACGAGTGCTTACAAAATACAAGTGCTTGTTGTCATAACCTCAGTTTTTGCTTTTTTTAAGTTGAAATAATTTTTTGTGGTACTCAACAATATGCCACAAATGTCGATTGAACCCATAATATTATTTAAAAATTAATATTTCATCCAAAAATAATTGTTTTGGCTGCAGTCTTCTTATAAACCAAAGCAGACGTCAACTAAAGAAAGGACCTTTCTCTCTAAAAGGATGAAATGATCTGAAAGAGATCCTCGCAGCTGTGTGAAATGTAAGTACGGCTATCTCTGCTTCCTGAAAGAGATCCGCTGGACTGGACAGATAATTACACAGAAGGCATTCGACTGAACTCCAGCCAGCCGGTGATGAAACATCTCATTTACCTTCATTACATTCAGGCCATACCATCTTCAAATCAAATCTCAGACTGCAAATGATTATTGAATATACTGAAATAAATATTGAAATAAATGGTTGCACTTGTAAACATCAGCTAACATAGACTAAACTTACATCATCGTTTTTAAATACCTCCGTTTTGACAGTCGCCTTGAAAGGCAAAAACGGAGAGAAAAAGATGCGTTTTCAAACGAGAGCATATCAGTGTGGACAAGGCCCAAGTAACGCTGGATAATTAATGTTTCACTGAGGACACTCATAGACTTCTCAACAGAAGAACGTCTTCAGCTCGATCGATCATCAGAAACAGGAGAACGGCAGGTTTGTCGGCTCTGTCGGCTCGTGTGACCGTCGGAAGGGTGATGGAGGGATCGGTAAGGTCATCGCTGGACTAAAGCTTATTCTGGGTGAACCGTCCACATGCATAATTCAGCACACAAGAAAGAGACAAGCGAAGACATGCAAATATTGATGGCACTGTCCTGTAGTGCACACAACACACTCCCTCGACAGCAGCAGGAAGGGCTGATGTAGTCAACTGAAGCTTAAACTAATACCATAAAATACACTTGAAATTAAATCAAATATTTATTATAATAACAAAGAAATCTAATTTTCATTTAGTTTACTTTATGTAGTAAAATAACTAAAACTAAAACAAATTAACTCAAACTATAGACACGTTTAAAAAAAACACAAAACAGAATTACTAAAACTTAAAGGAAAAAGGAAAAATGTAGAGTTAAATAAAAACTAATTCAAAATATTAATAAAACTATAATAGTATCTGAATGACACTGAAATATCACTCAGAAATGTCACCAAAAATGACAGAAATACTCCATATTAATACAATGTGAAGGTTATGAGGTTATAATATCTTGTAATATGTAAAGATACTTTATGCTTTGTTGTTTTGATTTAGAATATTAACAGGCAATTTCAATTCATTGATTCAATTAAACTATTGAACATAAACGGATATGTTGTGCGTTTTATGATTACAGTAAAACAGGTCAAAAGACACAAAGTTTGTATTTTTAATATGATATTATATGTTTGTATTTAAAATATGAAGCAGCTCAACTGTTTTCAACACTGATAATAATCATAAATGTTTCTTGAGCATCAAATCATCATATTAGACTGATTTCTGAAGGATCATGTGACACTGAAGACTGGAGTAATGATGCTGAACATTCAGCTTTGATCACAGGAATAAATTACACTTTACTGTATATTCACATAGAGAACCGCTATTTTAAATTGTAATAATATTTCACAATTTTTACTGTATTTTTAATCAAATAAGTGCAGCCTTGGTGAGCAGAAGAGACTTTTGCACGGTACTACTTTTGAATCAATATTTCACGTTCATCTATTTGTTTACTTCGTGTAACCAGCCATTTAATAAGGAAGCTTTTTTTTACTGCAAGATCAACTCATGGATGCATTTCTACAACATCCATCAAACTATTCAACCAGTTTCCAAGCACGACGTTGACCTTACAGACCATTACAGCTTCAGGTTACACTGAGTTTCTGACCCACAGGGTGAAAAAGCAGCACATCAGAAGCGGGGCCCGAGATCTGAAGGAATGCATTCGCACCGGTACGCCATAATCCGCTCGGGTCAGGGAGAGGTCGTTGGGTTTAATGAGGAATGATGGGAACACGGGGGTCCTGCCGGGTGGAATATAATGACGAGACCCCAGATCCAGCGGAGAACCGGCTGCTTCAACACCCCGAGAGACGACACTCAAAACTCCAGCAGAACGGAGACCAACGCCAGACTAGATTTCTAATTGCATTTTGATTTGACTTGGACTCCTAATGAGCTGCGCTCGACGAAGCCCATGTTCTCTAATTCCTGCACGAGCACAAAAACAGGGCCGGAGTTGAAAGCGGCTGGCGAATCATGCCAAGTAAAGCCTGGTTAACACTCTCCCCGGCCAAAACTGCGGGCAGGTAATTAGTTTAACAGCGGGGGGGATTAAAAAGCGAGCTTCCAGCCGAGGTCTTTGGTTGTAGACTCTCACTGGGGAGTCCGGCAGAAGGAACACGCCGTTTTTATGAAGCATGGCCAATTTTTGAGTACGGGATCAGAGCCTCGCTGAGGGACCCGGTGCAAACAGAAAAAAGATCATATATATTTAGCTTTTCGATTATTAAATTCTATAATGCATTCAAATCTCATTGTCAGATCAACATATGAAGGCAATAGGGGTGTAACAATATACTGCAATACAAAAAATGCAATAATATGTATTGTGTATAGTTCACCCAAAATAAAAATGACTGAGTTTTAGTGTCAGTACTACTTTAAATATAATGTTGAATATAATGTATAATAATGCAATGGGGGAATATTTGTGGGTCCTGATAATGCCACATGTCTGATGTGTAAAAAGTGGCCGACATTATTATAAATATATCTAGTCAGTGAAAGAGTGCAAGTATATTCGTCTACAATAATTATGCATTTCAGCTTCAGAATCATGAATATTGTTATTCTGGTGTCTCTATTGTCCTGTGCTTTGGGTTTACTGTGCAAGTCTAAGCCTGTTCATTTACACTCCTAATGTAATAAAAAATGTAACATGTTATCAACAGTTAACCTTTTATCATATGTCTTGGAGTATCAAATAATAATATCGTATCGTGAGTTCAGTTTCGTGATATGTATCGAATCGTGACATGAGGGCATCGTTACGCCCCTAGAAGTAAAAAAAAAAGTTCCATCTGCAAAAGAACGAGAGATTGATATCGTGAGGAAGAGGGTTTTCTGGCGATGTTCAGACAGGTTTAGGAGACGTACCAAGTGGCCAAAAGTGCCAGACAAACTCTGGAAATGTGCAACCTGATCTCCAGCAAATCACCAGCTTTGCCATCAAGTGGACAAAGACCAAGACAAGTCCAGGCGAACGCCAGCGAAACTGCAGCTGTGCGAGGAGAAACAGGTTATCAGAGACAAGCGAGACACACAAGAAGACCACGCATGCAGTTCAACCTCCCAATAAGATTCTTAAAGGAATAGTTTCTTAAAAAAAGAAATAAAAAAAAGCTATTTTTTTGATCACTGTTTTTATTGTTAACTAAAACTATATGCTATTTTTGTTAATTGAAATAAAGCTGAGATAAAATCAAATCAAATGTAAAAATATAAGATGAAAACTTGACAGCTAATTGCGTTAAATTTGAAGTACTAAAATGACTAAAGCTAAAAAAAAAAATTCAGACAGCGGCAGGTTTATTAGGCTGCTGTCACTTAAAGGGGTCATATAATGGTACATGCACTTTTAGTGCAAGTTGATTGTACTGAAATGTGTGTTGGCCGTGCCTGTACACAACCATCATAAAATGATAAAAATCCATCCAGTGGTTTTTAATCTTCTTATGTTTTCCCCGTCTCAAATCAAGCCGTTCGATTTTGTGACGTCACATAATCGACGCCCCTCCCACGATTGTTGATTGACAGCAGCGTTTCAACACAGACCCGCCCTCGCTCGTGAGCGAGCTGTCAATCATAGCCAATCATTGTTGATACGCATACGCTGGAGCACTGTCTATGAGCAGAATGGCGTCTGCGATTGTGGTGTTCTGTTCTTGGGTGTAATAAGGAACACAGTCATGTTGATGTTCCTAAATCCGAACCGCTGAAGACGCAGTGGCTGAGTTTTGTTTTCGAAGGGAATATTCCCCACAATCAACGTCAATGCTTTCATGTTTGCGCGAATCATTTCACACACCAGACTGCTTTACAAACGAGCGTCCGTATAAAGCTGGTTTTGCTAAGAAGCTGCTCCTGAAAAAAGGATCTGTACCAACTATTCGTGTTCCTGCTGCTCCTCCAGAAGAAGAAGTGAGTGTAACGTTTTATTAACCTTTATATTAATATTTATATTAATCTTTGCAAATCGCTAGCACGCTTCACATTGAATGCGGCTCAGGGTACATTACGGCATGTTTTCTATGTACGACGTTCTCAATATAATTCATAATCCCACGTTTATAATGAACAACGCGTTATGGTTATTGTGTTAGAAACGGTGTCCGCACAGAACAGAGGGGCGGGGTCAGCAAAGCTCATTATCATTTAAAGACACATGCACTTAAACGGCGTGCTGAAAACAGAGCTGTTCTTGACCAGGTAAAATGAGTGTTTTCTGACAATACTACAGAGAATTTTTTATTAAAGTATATTACAAACTTTTAATTTAGACCCTAAAGAATCATATTAGCTT
>NC_140230.1:36219647-36269647 GCF_951802725.1 Rutilus rutilus
AAGAGTTTGCATCTGCATACTTGCATTGAGTATTTTACCAGCTGGTTTTGCTATGACTATGATTGGCTGTCCAGAATGAGTTGCAACGTTCTCACCAAAGTTGCTAAATATTGAATCTGCATGATGTAAACATAGGCGGTAATATGTTAATGGACTGAAAAAGGAAACATTCGACTCGAGAAAAAAGCGTTTAGTATGTGAAGCACAACTGTTTAAAAAACATCGGAAAACGTCTGTAAGACCCGTCCTGCTTTCCAAGCCTTTTAACCTTGCCTTGTTCCGTTGCTCAGGAGACACGAGAACATCTGTTCACTCCCACAGTCTCTCTCCCTCAGCCAGAAATACGGCTATTAATCTGCATCTGGGAAAACACACCTCGGTTTTCAGCAACTTCAGGAGCACTTCTGATTTCTGAAGGATCATGTGACACTGAAGACTGGAGTAATGATGCTGGAAATTCAGCTTTGATCACAGGAATAAATTATTCACGATGTCACTGTATTTCAGGCATCTAATTGGCCCCAAAACTTTGAATGGTAGAAGTGTAAACTAGTGTGATAAAATCGCTTGCATGTGGAAAGTAATATCAATTCAATGCAGTAATGCATAAACAAAAACTCATTAACCTAGTAAAGTAGTCCCACATCAAAAGAACTATTTAGACAACTTTGCAGCTCAAATAATAAATGAGTTTTCCTGAATAATTCATGCAAAACAAAATACAGTCTACAATGATGACACAGTTTACTTCCATTAAAAGTCTTACTTTAACTGGGAAGAAAACAAAACTAGGTCACTATTAGATTCTGTACAACTGACATTATTCCACAAACACTAGTAAAGCTTTTCTAAATAAGTCTACAAGACTATTTTTAATTAGCCCAAATTGTCCCATAATACATTGCAATGTTTGCATCAGCAAACTCTATTTGTTCCCATGCTAAAAACAGAGATTTATTAGTTATAAGTCTTCGTTCGTCAACGGCACACATTGCAGCCAAATGTTGATCACAGAAGCAGAGAGGCCGTGTGGGAAGCTGGAACATTTAATGTGCCGTGGAAAAATGTGTTTTATTGGGAAACATCTGTATGGTCTGTAATTAAACATGTTGACTAATATTCCCCTTCAAAAGCTCAAACCCCAGAAGAACCCTTCGTAAACCGAGGCTCTGACCACATCACACACAATCCAGAGCAAACATCACAACTATCAGGAAACAGGTGAAGGGTCAAAGTTTAAATGTTTCCAGGATCTACAGACAAGAGACACTCGGCACACACGCATAATGAGCACGAATCACTGAACACTGACATAACATCGAAATTAACTTTATTCAAATCAAAAAATAGTATTTAGCATCACTGCATCAACCGTAATACATTCATTTCTACCAGCAAAACTAACTCTTATGGGTTAAATTAGGTAAAAATTCATCTTCAAGGTATGACAGGTTTAAAATTAATTAATCTTTGGGTTTCCAAAAACCAAACTACTTCTACAAAGTGAATGTTAATCTGCTAAATAAACATAAAAGCTGTATGAATCTGTGCATCCCAATGTGATTTTAGTTTTATTTATGGCTTTTAGTTTTCTTGTTCATTTTTATTTAATTTTCAGTAATTTCGTTAAGTGCTTTTGTCCTTTAAAATTGATTTTATTTCAGGTTTAGTTTCCATTTATTTCCAGTTTAATCCAATAATGTAAATGTATCTTGATTTTTAAGAATGTTTAGATATTTGTACTGGAAAAATTACCAATGTTATTTTAGTTTTATTTATATATTTTTAATTGTTTTGTCATTTCGTTATGTGCTTTTGTCATTTTTTGTTTTTAACTAATACTTATATTTTATTTTATCTCAGCTTTATTTAAATTAACATAAATGTTTTTAATAGATTAAGGTTTAGTTAAAATGCCCCATTATGCTTCTTCAAATATTATCTTTCATGTAGTTTGTAATAAAGCTGTCTGTGAATGTAAAAGGTCTGCAACGTTTTAAAGATCAAAGTGCACGACAAATAAAGTTATTGTCTCCTAAAAGAAAGAATTGATTATGAACTGCTGAAAGGAGTCTTCCCGTTACAAACCTATATTGCAATGTAATAAATTTGCATAATGCCAGTCTATGGTTTTCATAATTTGGCTGCCTGCAAACAGCGACCATTATGCCCTGCCCTCAAACAGTGCAGCTGTAGACCAATCACAACTCAGACTAGGCCATCTGGCCAATCAGAGCAGAGCAAGCTCTCGGAAAGGAGGGGCTTAGAGAGACTGAATCTTTTACTCTTTGAGAAATTAGATGATGTGCATTGTACAAAATGCTGGGTTGTTTCAACCCATTTTTGGGTCAAATATGGACAAACCCAACGTTTGGTTTACATTTTTTAGTGAAATTTTAAATCCAACAGTTGGGTTTGTCCATATATGACCCAAACATGGGTTGAAACAACCCAGCATTTTTTACAGTGTATATATTATGAGGAAAATTAAAGTGTTTTTGACCTTTGACACATGTAAACCTGTTGTAGGAGACTACAAAACAAAACTAGGAACCTTTAAAATAGCATAATAGGGAAACTTTATCAATAACAACCCTTTAGCAAGAGCAACCCAACATGAGTGTTCTGGAGAAACATCAACTGAAAACAGGGATGATGCTCATTTATGCTCCCTATGTAGTGTTTTACGCTATAGTACAAACCGTATCAGTGTAAATCTGGCATGAAACCCCTGAACTCGACCAGCCGCGGCCAGAAGGGATCAAATGCTCACCGTAAAACCGAAAGCTCACGTCACGCTTCTAATAAAGCAGCGCTGCCAAACGAGAGACGGGAAAAACACATGCTAGTCGTATGATGAGGACAGCCTGACGTCGAGCAGCGAGATGTATTTATAGACAGGTTTAATCCACGTCTCTGGCTGAGCTGCAAGCCAACACGTTCACTCAAACACATAGTAACTGTACAGGACAAGACATTTGATTAAGCATTTCTGAAATGCATAACTTAGACAGTTTCCTCTGATAACAGATCACTGTAAATTGTATTGTGGACCCATGCACTTTCTGTAAAGCTGCTTTGAAATGATGTGTGTTATTATTATAAACGTGAATTTAATTGATTACTGTCGTTTGTGATTCATTATATGTTGCCATGTTCAAAGAATTAAGCCTATTGTTGGGTTAATATGACTGAGCAATACAAGTTTGGCTAAAAAAAGATTAATAATCAATGATTCACTGAATCAAGAGTTTCACTGCAATGGACAGATTGAACTAATTCACATAAATTAATCAAACTTAAGTTTCATATTCATGATTGCAAAATTTGAGAAATGCAGCCTTTGAGTCATTTTTGCAATCGATTTCAACAGCAAAAGTCATATTTTAACGTCAAGCTATCCTTAACTTGCTTAGGTTTTCTTCAATTCTCTTTCTCTTGAAACGGATTAAAGTTTCAGGTTTATTATCAGAGCAAAGGGCGATTCTCGGTGCAGGATAACATCTGTACACGTCATATAAAACACAATAAACATTCACTCTGCGCCAGCATCAGCTGACTTTGGGTTTGACTGACTCTGGCACGTCATTATCATTCTGCTCTGCCGGCCGAATGTTGTCAGATAACATTTACTTTATACCAACACTGATACAACCAGCCGTTTATAGAGTTAGTCTGTTAGTTTAACACATAACTCTGTGGATGGGGAAAGAACGTTCCCAGTAAAAACAGCTGATTACAAACGAGAGAGAGGCAACAAAGATCATTAGAGTAGTTTGTGAAGGCAAGAATAACCACTATTGCTCATTCTTGTGTGATTTGAACAAAACGTTTGAGCTTCTGTAAGAACCACTGAGGTTTGCTCTCATCAAGTACGGCTGAACTTCAGTTTATGTGCGCTGATCAATATTTGTAAGTGAATAAAAGCCTAAATCTGTTCATAATATAAAGCTACTCAAAATTAGGCCTGTGAAACGATTAATCGCATCTAAAATAAAAGTTTGTGTTTACATAATATATGCATGTGTGTGTACTGTGTATAATTAATTTGTATGTAAAAAATACACACATATGCATGTATATATTTACGAAATATTTGCATGTATACACTGTATATATATAATATAATAAATATAAATATTTTATATATAAAGTAATTTTTCTTAAATATATACATATTTAACATACATATACATATAAATTCACACATATGCATGTATATATTTAAGAAATATTTGCATGTATACACTGTATATATATATATATATATATATATATTATATAATATAAAAAATATAAATATTTTATATATAAATAAACTTTTCTTAAATATATACATGCATATGTGTGTGTATTTATACAGACAAATTAATTATTCGCAGTACACAAATGCATATATTATGTAAACACAAACTTTTATTTTTGGATGTGATTAATGGTTTCACAGCCCTATCAGAACACCTTAACTGCACATTTTAGCTGTGTTTATCTCAGAGGAAATGCAAAAACATTGTACAACATCCCAAATATTTTTTTTTTTTTTTGCAGGATTCAAATCAAAATGCCCATCAGAATATCAGTTGTCCAGTTCATGTCTGTTCTGGGAAGGAGATTCGGTGTCCCGGCGTGTTTTCCCACACATCTGAATGGCTCTTCCCCATCTGGTTTCCAGATACATGGTGTGAGACAGTCTAAACTATCACTACATCCGACTGACACATTAGCTGAGCGCTCGACCCAGGACACATCAGCCTGTGAACACTACGTTCATGTTACCGTGTAACGCCACCACAGTTAACAGAGACCGGAGACGAACACATAAACCCGTGAGTCCTTAAAAGAAAAACTTCTGCAACCGAAATAGAAACAAATCAAACTGGATTTTCGGACCCATTTAGTTTGTCCATGCAAAACTCATATGATTTTCGGGTGTTGTGGGTGGTTTACAGTTACACTGGTTTATTTTTTTTTAAAAAATTTTTGTACATCATCTGTACATCTTTCACTAGAGGACCCCTGAAATTAAAAAAAAAATATTTTTTTTTTTTAGCTTTTAGTATGAATATGTTAGACTTTGGGTTATGAATAAGCTGGTTTGTTCCAAAACAATGACAAAATTCACATTTAGGAGATATAAGCATTCAAAACTCAGTCTCTCACTTCCGCTAAAATGGATCATGGATGTTTATGACATCACCGCGGACTTCAGCTTCTCATCACATCTTCTGTCCAATCAAATGCTCTCTAGAATCTGAAGCTCCACCCCCTATGCTATAAACACCACCTGACCAAAGCGACCACACACGGAGCAATATGGGTCAGAGATGTGTGTTCGGTTGCTCAAACCCTCGAGTTTTATTCCGTTTCTCAGCTGTACGTTGGTTAAGAATGAAACGGCTAGAATTAATTCACCTCTACTACTGAATCCAGCGTATCATCAGCGCTCGGATTCGCTTCCATGGTGCTGTCAGTCTGTGAGGGAAACTAAACGCTATTGGCTATTTGAAAAGCGGGAGGAGCCATTTGATATGTCCCGCCTTAGCTTCCTGTTTCAGTGGAAATTACATAAACGCATCAAACAAAGCTGCGCTTTCCAAGGCACTTCAGTGGGCCTATTATGCTCTTTTACAACGTCTTGATTTTGGACTCTACTAGAATAGATAAATGTTCAAAAAACACCATATTCTCCTCATATTCTCCATTGTTGCGGCTCTTCTCTTCCCAGTCTGTCAGTAACGCTCTGTTTAGTTCCTGTCTCTATGAAGCCCCTCCTTCTGAAAAGCACACTGTGCTCTGATTGGTCGGCTGGAGCAGTGTGTTGTGATTGGTCGAGCGCTTCGAGTGTGTTTGGGAAATGTCCCGCCCCTTACCATAACCACCAGTTTAACACACTACTAACTAACTCAACCAGGCCCCGCTCCTTTATTCTGCGCATTAATTAAAGACCTCCCAAGAAGACAAGATCAGCTTTTTGTCTCAGAGAGAATGAGAAACTGAACCAATGACTAACTGATAAAACATTTCTAAACACAAGAACATCCGCTCATGCTCATGACTGCCAGCAAAAACTAAAAGACGAGAGCCTGGGAAACTACAATGAGCCAAACAATGCTCTCGACTTATCGAGCCTGATTTGAGAAGTTTATAGTCGTGACACGCAGATATGAGCCCTTAAAGAGGCTTGGCAACGTCCTTATCAACAGGGCTTTGATTAATAACGGGGAATATTTTGTCATTATTATCGCTCTCTCCAAAATGTTTTCATATCCCAGTATATTAGGATCTCGAAAGCTCGTGAGAAACTGGTCGGTAATTGAGCAGAGGAGTGGAGAAGCCATTGATTTGTGAATAGTCCGCTGTCTGCTGAAGTGTGTGTCTTATTAAAGCTTCTGCAGAGCCCGAGTACATAATTACAGCAGCTCGCACGGGAGAACGCCGTCAAATCTGCATTACACAAGCCAGACAAGAGCCTTCAAATTAGTGCTTGCTTTACAGCTGACAAAATAATACGGGCGAAATCTCCTGGGAGAAGGCAAACAGAGGAGCCTGAGGGAAATCAAAGATGATATATTCTGACAAATTACATAAAAGTCAAATGATATGTCAGAAATATCAGACAAAATGTAATGTTTATATATATAGATGTATTTAAAGGTCATAAACTCGAAAAATTATTGAGTAAGATTATTTATTGATCTTAATATTGCAATGATTTCATTATTTATTTCCTGGAAATCTTTCTCGTCAAATCAATCAATCAAATCAAATCAAATCAAATCAAATCAATCAATCAAAACACTATAAAATATGTATTTATTTAGGAATTAATACAAATTGTATTAAATGTGTTTTTAATATGATTTAATAAATTTCATAAAATAAGTACATTTAATTTTAACTTTACTTACCGGTAATACACTTTTTTTTTTGCATTAAATGTTTTGAGTCTTCTTGACAATCAAGATTATTAAAAATTTATTAAATTAAAAAAATTATTGAGTAAACTAAGAAAAGGTTATTTATTTATCTTAATATTGCAATGATTTCATAATTTATTTCCTGGAAATTTTTCTTGTCAAATCAATCAATCAATCAATCAAATTGAATAAAATATGTATTTATTTAGGAATTAATACAAATTGTATTAAATGTATTTTTAATATGATTTAATAAATTTCATAAAATAAGTACATTTAATTTTAACTTAATACACATTTTTACAGTTTTTTTTTTTTTGCATTAAATGTTTTGAGTCTTCTTGACAATCAAGATTATTGTGAATCAACTGATCACAACAGAAGCATCATCACATGAATTGTGAGCAAAAATCTTCAATAAAAAATAATAACAACAAAGCTCACAACTGTCATTTTTGTTCAGTGATACGAAAGTCTAAATACAGATAATCAAAGTTTTGTCCACGCCGTCGGGAACAGACTCGTGACGTTTTGCACGCCTGGTGTTTTCAGTCGCTGAATCGAGACAATCACGACTTCCTTGTTATTAGTGACGGATAAAGGCGGGATTTTCCACATAATAGGCAGTGGAAAATGGGGGGAGGATTACTTCCACCTTATTTAACCACAGACGGCACTGTCCGGTGGGATTCTGTACGCACTGCGTTTGATTTGCAGGAGCTAAATGCTGAACACGGACAACCATTACAAATCACTGTTTGATTGGTTCTTGCATTTGATAAGCTTTCATATTCCAGCCATGTTCATTAGGGGTTTGGTCTGGGATAGGGAAGTTTGTCCAACAAACAAATATCTTGCTGATTTAACAAAAACAAATGCACACAAAATATTTTTTTAATTAATTTAAAAGCAGAAGGACCAAATCAGTCGCACCAGACAGATTTGAAAGGGGTCATAACTTATAATTACGTTTTTTTTGCACACACACACACACACAAATATATATGTGGGAAAATTATTATTTTCAATCTTCATTCTGAGCCTTTGTCAGAAATTATACATTTTTAAGGCGCGGCTCCTTTAAGGCTGGTCAGTGACACCAGTGGGCGTGGCCTATGGTGCGATGATGGATCAACATTGGTCGATGTCTTGCTCTGGAGGCAGGCATATGCAAATGCATTTGATGGTGTGACGTCACAGATCCCGCAATATCAAAACAAGCTGTTTTTGGAGCTTTACTAAATAAACGCTTTTTTTATAATGAGGAGGACGTTTTAAGCTCTGAAACTTACAAGATGTTTTAAGATGCAGTCAAATTTGATTTTGCATGTCATGACCCTTTTAATCACAACGAAAATCTGCATGCATCTGAACATCAGCTATCTGGCTTGGTCATTTTCTTTTGTCAATGACAGCATTTAAGCCACTTCCTCAATTAAGAAGCAGCCTAATAAAGGATTGGGATTCGTTTAAGATGATTAGCCGTGTTATCAGGGCAACAGAGTAAATCCAAGGTTATGTAACCTAACTGGCATTGTCATCAACCAGTGTCCAAGTTCCTTTGCAAAGAGCAGACAGCCTGATCGAGACAACCTGATTGAGACAACCAACAGACACAATACAGACACTTCATCAAGTATTTATTTAGTGTGCTTTGCTCTTTAAATCTGTGGAAACACTCAAAGTCAACTCTTTCTAGTCATTCTTCCCCGTTTCTGTAGAGCAGCAGCACTACTGATCTCATAACCTCCAGAAAGCTCACAGACATTGCATTTTAAATGCATTGATTGAGATTTTTGTGTAAAAACATTCCAAGTGCAACAATTGATTCTGCAAATGTTTAATCATGATCTTGAGAGTTGCACGCAATCTAACGCTGCCTTATTATGCCATCTTAAAGATTCCTAATGATGTTTTGGAGTTTCCTGCCAAAGGTTTACATGCATCCAAGGTCAAAAACACTTTCATTTTCTCAAAATATACAGTGCACATCTCCTCATTTCTCAGAGTCTGAAACGGTTCGTTTGAAGATTCAGTCTCTCTAAACTCCGCCTCTCTGAGAGCTGCTCTGCTCTGATTGGTCAGACGGCCAAGTCTGCTGTGATTGGTCGACCACTTACAGCACTTGTCAAAAATGAAAAGCACATTATCATATCTGAATCTCTGCTCTTCCTCATCGCTTGACACACAGTGATATGAACAATGGCGTCGGTTTTAATGTATTCCAGCGAGAGTTCCTTATAAAGTGCGTGAAAATACACAGAAAACCAGCGTCTTTTCAACATGTCGACAACACGAACCACTACAACTACAGTGTTTGAGGGCGGGGCAAAGTAGAAGTTGCTAGCATTATGCAAATTTGTTACATTTCTTACCTAGGTTTTTATTGTTTTATTTATTTGTTTATTTATTTAACAGGGACAATGCAGTCAAACATAGTTACAATATAAATCCTGCAACTTATAGAGTTTATAGCTAATGCTAATTTTCAACTCCTGTCCTTGGCTGGGCTTTTCTAAGTACATTATAAAACAGATGCATGACTTGTTTCTGCACTTCAGAATCGATCCTTTCTTTTAGAAGACAAAAAGTATTTGTCGTGCACTTTGCTCTTTTACATTATCAAACAGCTATATTACACATTGCATGAAAGTTAATTTTCAAAAAGGCACAATAGAGGGACTTTAAAGACTCACATGCACCATTAATTGCATGAAAAAATACCTTCAAAATCAGTTATTTCCCTGCAGTTGAGTTTGGTCAGTTTCAAGCTAATCATTTTGTTCCTTAATCCTTCATGAGCAAGTCTGAATGCCGGACTGGAATGATGCAGATGACTTTGTGCGCTCATAAATAATTCATGAAGATTCAGACATTTTCAAGTGGAGAAAAAAAAAAAATATTCATAACATGAATAAAACACATCTGATCAATTATTCAGCGCCACGGCCGTCAGCATTTCACATTCACAAGAACGGTCATGTTGAACAACTCCAGCATCCGTCCTCGCAGAGAGAAGGCCTATGGCTACAGCGGGAAATGAACATCCGCCTCCAATGGAAATACGCCATGCATTTTTCAAACTTGTCATTCGGCACTTCAAGAGAAATGGTCCATAAAATTTCGTTTTAAATGTTTGAGACGGTGCGCCTCAGGATGTCAACAGAAGCACTACATTTCAACTCAAAGTGAATTTGGTCCATATGAATATTAGCTTTCTTAATAACACAATTTATTATAAGGTGCGTCCCATGTACTTGTGCACTGTTCTGGCATTAATAAAATGAGAAGTGTTTTCACACTGAAAATTCCCAAATGGAATAATAAGAACACTTTAAATAACCTGATGATGCAATTAATTAACTGAAAACACTAAAGTGTGGAATATTGGTGATGTTGAATAACAAAATAACCATATAAAATTAATTCACTACACTTCACATTTTTTAAGTCAGTTTAATGTAATTTAAGATGAAATGATTTACTTATTATATTTAAAAAAATATCTCAGCTCTCATATTCTGTCAATTTTATTACGAAATTCAAACAATAAATACCGTTTTGGCGCTTGTAAATGTGATGTGACAGATCCCTAGCGGCACGTGACCCGATCTCTACTAGCTAACAGTAAATAAACACGAACACTGTTGAAAGATACAGTACAACTTACCGAAATGTATATTCCTCATACATGATATCGATCAATCAGTGTTTTTAATCCGCGGAAAGGGTCAATAAAACAGGGAGAACAATTATCACATAACATTTACCTCAGGAAAGACATTTAATGACCATAATATGGGCTAGCAGTTAGTTATTTTTAACCTTAAATAATACTGCCAGCTGATAGGGCTCTATATGTTTACAGCATTAGGTGAGTTATTTTTTTTTTCTTGAGAAAAATTAACGCCTATCTCGTGTACCTAATCTTTATCCAAATGAGTCAATATTAAATCAAATCACAAAAATGTAATTTAATTGAAAATCGTGAAATTTGTGTCAAGCAATGATAAAAAAAACGTAGCTTACCAGAAATTGTACCATGTAAACATTGTAACATGTCGTCACTAAACCTAATAAAATTCAGTTTAGTTACTAAAATGTTTTGACAATCACAATACACTTATGACAATAACCCCCACCCCCACACACACACACACACACACACACACACACACACCCACCCACACCATAAATCTCACTCCAAGCTAAACTCAAAAGTTGGTTGGCAGCTATGAAGTCAGCAACTGTTTTTTACATTGTACATGGTTGAGTACATAGCGTGTATAGTGCGTCATTTGGGACACAACTATAGTTTTAAACTAGTACAGCTGGATTTCACACATGGCTCAAATTCTGAAAGCAAAGCTATAGGAGTAACTTGAGTAAAGCTGACATGATCAGCATTTGCAAATGGTTCCCTCTGCATAAAAAAAACTCTGAATTACAGTTCTAGGTTAAACACTTAAATATGGAAAGACTAGAAAAGCTTCGACTACTGCTCTAGCACACAAAATCAAAACACATGTGGGTAATCCTGAAACGGACTCTTGAAGTCATTGCAAACTGCTGAAAAAAGCAAACCTGTTACACAGATTTGATCAATATAATATAAATATCAATATAAAATCTGTGTAACAGGTTTGCTTAAGCTGCAACTGTAATACAGCATGGACTGTAAAGACAACTACTTACTAAGACTTTATAAGCAATAAGCTTTACAGCAATGAGCTGTTGCCATCCACACTTACTTATTTACATTTGCAAATGTTTTATGCCATATTCAAATGTGGTGCACATTTGAATATGGCATAAAACATTTGCAAATAAAACAGAGTTTCGTTCCCTTTACTTCAAGAGTCAAAATCGTCACTTCCTGGGAAACTGGTGCAAAATATCAGTAATAATCTTAAGTTTCTGCATTCAGGCTCTTTTTCCCTCCATCATAAACGAGTGTGTCTCAGAGCGTCAGACGAAACACAGTAAACGCTGTCGTGTTCTCTTGCGTTCGGATGCTGGTGTTTGACTCTTTGCGCACCAAACCAGTGCGTTCAATTACGAAAATACATTAATTTAATGTGGTAAGAAATACCAGTTTGCAATATCAAACAGCATAACGGGTTGTTTTTGAACAGCTACAAATAACTGGAAGCGAAAGACACCGGAAGCTTCTGGACTTTAAAGAAGATCTTCAAAAAGTTACAACGGAAATTTGACCATCATACAAATATTTGGTTTTCAAACATTCATAGGTTGATTAATCAGCCAATCTTTCAGCCAATTTGAGATGCCGATAATCATGGCATTTGTTGATTAATTAACGAAAGTTTAGGCACATCAATTCCAAAAATCAAACAATTTTGATTAAATATTGCAAAAAATAAATGTTCATTTGACATAAAAAATTATACAGTCAAACCAAAAATGATTCAGACACCAGATATAATTTTGGATATTTTTTTACTAGTGTGTGCAGGATACTATAGATCATTTATGTAAATGGGGATATGAAAATAAAGTAAACTGTGACATATTATACCCAAAAATTCTTCATACCAGTAAAATGTATAAAGATTTAGGACCAAAAATGATTGGGACACTTTGAGCTGATCATGTTCTGCTGAAGTGTGTTTTCTTTAATTGCTAATGCTCTTTTTACACACAGACTGAACACAATGAAGCATTGCTTGGTGATTGGTTGAGCTAAACTGGTATTATCTAATTGTGTAGTTAAATTTAACAGCTGACAGATATTCAACATAATTCATGTGTGAGACAGTCTAACAGAAGGACGGACAAAACCAGTCAAATATCAACTGAGTTCTGCTCATATTTAACTACCATTTTCTAAAGTATAGCGAATAAACTGTGATAATGTTGAAGGTGTCTGAATAAATATTGGTTTGACTGTATATGCATTATTATGTGTATGCCAGTAGTATATAATTATAGATGCACATCTCAGTGAGAACACAGCTGTGTTTCTGTAGGGTTATGAACTGTGTGAGTGGCATGAGCATCTCCTCTTAGTCACCCAGAACAGCCCGTCGATGGGCGGGATGACAGTGAGGTCGCGAGGGGTCACGAGGGGTCGCGAGGGGTCGTTCGGGACACAGGCATTGGTGGGGTCTGGGAACGGCTGTTTAAACAGAGAGAGAGCTGCTTTCCCCCACTGGCACCAGTGAACATTGTTCCCACTAATCCTTCAGAGCCGCCCGTCCCCGTCTCACCGGGACAAAACACACAGCAGGGAACCGGGACACACACAACACACACACACACACACGGAGATCACGGTGTGATCAACAGCGCTAAAGGCAGAGTAAAGCGGACGCAAGAGTTTGACTTCTTAACACCTGCCATAACAACAACTGAGGAAGGAGATTGCAGAACAATCCTAATTCTGAACAAAAATACACTACTGTTAAAAAGTAGGAAAGATTGTTTTTCCAAGGCTGCATTTATTTGATCAAAAATACAGAAAATCAGTGAAATATTTAAAATATTTGCAGCAAATCAGCATTTCAGGATGATTTCTGAAGCAGTGTGTGAAGACTGTGGAAGCTTAATAGCACAGATTAAAACATTTTAAAAGATAATTGCGACTTTTTATCTCGCAATAGTCGCAATTCTGACTTTATAACATGCAATTGCGAGTTTAACTCTCTGAATCATTTCTCCGAATTGCCAGAGATATAAACACGCAATTGTAAGTTATAAAGTCCAGGAATAAGGAATAAATGGCTGACTTTTTTCCTCAGAACTGCAACTTTACATCATGCAATTCTGACTATATCTCCCAATTGCGTGTTATAAAGTCAGAGTTGCGAGATATAAACATGCAATTCTGAGAAATAAAGACAAAATTGTGAGATAAAAAGTTGCAATTACCTTTTTTATTTTTTATTCTGTGGCGGAAACAAGTTTTCATAGAAGACTGGAGTAATGATGCTGAAAATTCATCTTTGATCACAGGAATAAATTACACTTTACTGTATATTCACATAGAAAACAGCTGATTTACATTGTAATAATATTTCATAATTTTACTGTATTTTTATCAAGAAACCCAGCCATGTTGAGCCATGAAACCATGCCGACACCAAGCTTCTGAAGGCTAGTGTCTGCACTGACGAATATATCCTGATAGCATGTGTGCTAGAGATATTCAGGGTTATTATATATGTCATGCACATTGAAAGCTTTTGCTTCCTACGAGCTGCACATCTTAATGCATTAAAGCCATTTCATGTGCACTTCAATTTGAAATGATATGTTATAATGATAAGCATCAGCTTAGGGTTTAAAAAAAATCACTGCATTAGAAAAATAGTTTTTGATGATCATTAGAAACAACATGAATGATGCAAAACTGTAGTAGCATTTCAAGATACAACGACGTTCAGTGTCTTTCCCAGCAGAATGACAGCAAATATGTTTTTGGTAACACATTATAATAACTAATGTTCATTAAAATAACACATTTAGTTCAGATTATTAGTTAAAATATACTTTTCCACAACAGTTGCTTTAAAGTCAATGCAAACACATCAGAAAAGTGAAGTTAGCTCTTAATATTTTGCTATTATAACACATTTTTAAGTGTTCAAAATCTTTTTGTCTTCCCTTTGAACATTTGTTAATTTCAACATTTACTAATACATTAAATATTAAAAGTTAGTATCTGTTAATATTAGTTAATAGACCCGAGTTAACATGAACTGACAATGAACAGTTGTATTTTATTAACTAATATTAACAAAGAATACTGTAACTAATGTATTGCTCATTGTTAATGTTAGTGCAATAACTAAAGGGAGCTTATTAAAAAAAATGCAAAAATCTTTAATTTAACATAAATGACACTTGTTTTGATATTGTTGTCTATTGCAATGACATTAACATATTTTGCATGTGCAAATACTTGTTGGGGCCACTGTACATGATCTACTGTTTAGCATAATATAATAAGGATGCATTAGTTAGAACTGTTATAAAGTGTCACTTCATTAACTAACATTAACTAATGGGAGCTTATTGTAAAGTGTTACCAGTGCATTTATTGTTTTATCCAAATCTAAAAAAACAAAATTGCTTTAAAAATGCAAAAAATCTTTAATTTACCATAAAACACACTTGCTTTAATATTTGATATCTATTACAATGACATTAACATATTTTGCATGTGCAAATACTTGTTGGGGCCACTGTACATGATCTACTGTTTAGCATAATATAATAAGGATGCATTAGAGTGTCACTTCATTAACTAACATTAACTAATGGGAGATTATTGTAAAGTGTTACCAGTGCATCTATTGTTTTATCCAAATCTAAAAAAACAAAATTGCTTTAAAAATGCAAAAATCTTTAATTTACCATAAAACACACTTGCTTTAATATTTGATATCTATTGCAGTGGCATTAACACATTCATTTTGCATTAGCACATGCTTTTTGGGGCCACTGTACATGATCCACTAGCATATTAATAAGGATGCATTAGTATAAAGCCATTAGAAATCTTACCTGTCATATTCAGCATTGTCCTTGTCGCAGCGAGCGTCTTTGTGTTTCTGCCAGTCTTTGCCATGTTTGCATGTGGTGAGGAGAACCACATCTTCAGCATTATGGACGTGATAAAGCGCATTCCTGGTGTCAGATCCAATCCCAGTCAGATAGCGCTTGCCTTTAAAAACCAGCATGTACTTCCTAAAAGGAGGGATGGTGTTGTACTTTAAATACCCTCGTTCTCCTCCGGTCCGAGGATGATCTTTGGAGAACAACGGGATTGAGATGTCAAATCTGGGTCTGAAGTTCTCGGTGCTGATGCTGGCTTTGGCCAACATGGCGTGTCCGATGTCAAACCCCAAATCCTCCGTGTAATCCGGCCATGTGCCCGAGTACAGGTTAAAGATCAGGTGGTTACGCCCGTTATTCCACAGGTTCAGGTTCTGGATCTTGGTTTTGAGGTTGTGAACGTACTGAGGAGAAAGCTGGTCTCGGTCCAGGGTGTCGAGGTTCAGAACGAAGAGACAAGCCTGTCCCGGGTCCGAAGTGAAGAACCTGGACCCTTCGATGGAGGACAAGATGTTCTGGTAGCTTTCCGACATCTTCTCGCCTTTCTGTTGAGGGTAGACGTAGACTTTGAAGCCGTTGTTCTTCTTGCACAAGGAGAAGTCGAAGCACGAGTCCATTCTGCACTTGTAAGATCCAGAGTTGTCATCTCTTCTGTGTCTCGGAGAAGTTCGGACATTGTAGTCTTCGGTTTGGGTCTGATCCCAGGGAATAAAAGCTCGGAGCGGATCTGAGAAGGGGGGCCAGCGTGGATGAGGATCATTCCCTTGATTTGGACTCCTTCTGGAAGACGGTCCCTGCAGGTAGAAGAGGAGAATGAGACACACACCTGCAGAGGACAGAATTAAATAGCGTTTTTTGGCCTGCATGTGTCCTTAGATCCAGATGGAGCGGTTTGCTGATGAATCTGGAGGTTTTAACTCTTGCTGGACAGCATCTTCTTCCACAGACCTGCAGGGATTTGACGCTCTCGACTTCCACCTTATGATTCCGATCCCAAATCCAGAGCATGTGGGCGACTTAACCTGAACCCCCTTTTTTATGGATCTACCTCTCTCCTTTCCAGTGCCTGGTTCGCATTAGACAGCATCTAAACTACTGTCCGATGACACCTGACCTGCTCTGGATCAACGAGAATCATCAGAAAGTACTTTCAGAGACGTGTTCTTGAAATCCAGGCTCAGGGAATCAGAGAAGTTCCCCAGTGATGGATCTCACGTGATGTGTGTGTGTGTGTGTGGGTCAGAAAGATCCTGTCACAAACTTCCCGGCCGGATAAATCCCCACAAATCCGTGTGTTCTCACATATTTCACGGCTAAAATAAATCCTCCTCTGGAATCGAGCCGTTGCTGTTTTGGAAACATCACAAACGCGTTGTTCTATTCCGTGTTACACTCATTCAAAGCCCTTTCTCCGAAGCCGATGATACAATGTAACATTCCAGCGCTTTAATCCGAAGCGTCCAGTTGCGATTGTTACAATGTAGCATTCCAATCCCCTCAAGACTCCTGATGACGTCGCGCGCCTCCATCACGCACCGCGCGCTGTGATTGGCTCGCGTCATTTCCGGTCGAGCCGACGCTCCTGTAACCCGTTCATGACCACAGCCGATGTATCTTAAAGCAGCAGCTACATATCACTGCAACAATGTGTTTTAAACAAAGATACGTTCAGACCATTTCACTAAAGTAGCCTACGTTTGTTAGATTTGAGATGACAAAAAATATATGTACTGTTCAATATGAATACAATTTAGACCTAGTTAGACGGAATTTAGATATTTATCTAAAAGAAAAGAAAGGAATTCTGAAATTTCAAAGGTGTCAGTATATGAAATTGAATCTTTGTGAATGTTTTCAGTGGCATAACTCACTCTGGGGTCAAGAAAGTCACTGAAAGCATGAGAAGTTCTATAGTAGAAGACAGAATTTACACTAGAAACTTGATTCAAACATGATTTAACAACAAATGTTGCCAAAAGCATTTATATTTGGCACAGTTTGATAGGAAAAGAGCTGTTTTTAAATGACAACATTAAAACAATTTATTACAATAATTATGGCAACATTAATTTTTGGGTGCACTATTCCTTTAAAGATATATATATAGGCCTATATATATTTTGCAAGGGTGAATTAAACAGCATTTTGATTTATTATATTTCTTTTAAAAGCAGTATTGCATATTTGGAGAACAAGGATGACAAAGATTTAATATCAACATAAATTTTGGGTACACTAAAGATATATATATATATATATATATATATATATATATATATATATATATATATATAAAACTTTTTTTTTTGCATGGGTGAATTACACAGCATTTTGATTTATTATAGTTCTAAAAGATATTTTCAAACCATTTCACTAAAGTAAGCTTGTTAGATTTGAGATGATAAGAATAGATGTACAGTTCAAAATGAATTCAATTTAGACACTTTTTTTTTCTTGTCAAACGTTAGAATATGTTTAGGCTCAATTTTGATTAATTCGTGACATTTATCTAAAACAAAAGTAAATAATTCTGAAATGTCAAAGATGTATTTATCTTTGTGAACACGTTTTCAGAGGCATAACTCACGCTACAAAAAAAAAAAATCCACTGAAAGCATAAAAAGTTCTATCGTACAAGACACTCATTTTACTAGAAACTTGATTGAAACATGAAACTTTTTTCTTTTTTTAGCTTTTTTGAACATGAACTCAGAAGTAAAATATTAACATTAAAACATGAAACATTTATATGTGGCACAGTTTGATAGGAAAATAGATGATTTTTAATGACAAGATTATAACAATTTATTACAATAATCATGACAACATTCATTTTTGGGTGCACTATTCCTTTAAAAATATATATATATTTTTGCAAGGGTGAATTAAACAGCATTTTGATTTATTATATTTCTTTTAAAAGCAGTATTGCATATTTGGAGAACAAGTCATGTTGAATAGTTCTCTACAGGTTCACAGAGGATTATTTGGAAGAAACAAGGCTTTATAAATGAAGGTTATTAAATATGTCAGCCAAATGTTTCGTTGACTTGTTTGTCCAGCTGCAGGGCTGAAGGAGACGTGGTTCCTCGGGACCGGCTGAGACTGGGAGGTATGTAAAGCACATTCCTCAGAAGTTGTGGAGCCGTGTCAGTATTCGGGTTCTGCCACGGGCCGCTGATCAAAGCCCAGGTCTTCCTCCTCTCCTTTCTGTCCCGCATTCCTTCCATTCGCTCACTCTTTCCTCGGGAGATAATATTGCAAGTCACATTTTTATTCGAACACGGTCCGTTCAGATGCATGTGAGTGTGTTTGACCTCCACTGATTTGCTTTTTTCATTTTCTGTGCTGATTATTTTAGATGTATTTATGTTAAAATGTGTTAAAAAGTCTGCAGATATGACATGTTTAATGTTAATGGACAACGATTAATCGCATCCAAAATAAAAGTGTGTGTTTACATAGTATATGTGTGTGTACTGTGTATAATTATACACACACATGCATGTATATATTTAAGAAAAATGTGTTATTTATATATAATATAATGTATGTAATTATGTATATATACAGAATACATGCAACATTTCTTAAACATATACATGCATGTGTGTGTATTTATATATACAAAATGATTCCACAGTACACACACATATATATGTAAACACAAACTTTTATTTTGGATGCGATTATTCGTGATTAATCATTGCCCATCACTAGTTTAATGTAATCATAATGACATCAGACTTGTCCCAGACAGCAACATAGTGTCGGCCCAGATCCGGCCCACATCCGGTACACATCCGGTACACATGTATTCCACACGGCCCAGATGTGGGCCGGATCTGAGCCGACACTATGTTGCTGTCTGCGGTTTAACTTGATTTGATTTTCAAAGTAAGGCTTTGGTCACTGTCATTCCATATATATAGATGTGTAAATGCATATATATCATATTATGCATCAAGCAACATATTATGCATCATGCATTATGCATATATATACAGTGTATATATATGCATTTATGCATCGCCTACCATGCACACATTTACCGTTTAGTCGGTAGAAAGGGAAGATTCTGTTTTTGTTTGTCCAGAGAAAGTGAATGTAATGGTGTTTTCGATAATGAAATGAATCCCTGATGCCATTAGAGCAGAATACAGGCTCAGAGTGAATCTCCGGACCCTCAGGACAACATGACCAATGCAGGGTCTTTTAAACTCCCCAACAGCCTCAGCAGAACCTAGAAAGCTATTATCTGCAGTGGAGCCGTCATCATTAAGCATCATTAGCATGCCTTCGCCACCGTGGGCTGTTGATTTGACATGTAGATTTAAGACGAGTCTGAGCCTCGGACCCAAAATCCCCCCCTCAGGCTCTGCTCGTCTTACTTTGGGATTTTTATGACAAAGTTAAGTTTCTACAAATTACTTTGATGTTTGTTTTTTTCTTTTTCTATGGCAGTTTATTATTGGGGATTTTTGTTTCCAGATAAACATGCCCCTAAAAGAGATGTAAAAAAATAAAATAAATTGCATTTAAACTTTTTATGTGTTTTGGCCGTTCATTTACATGACAACTGCGTTTTGGGAGCCTGAAAGGGGCAAACTTTGGATAATACGGCTTAAAAAGTGCACGTTTTTGAAAATCGTCTCAGTGTAAACTACAAATCATCATGTGCATGTGTATTACCAGAGCCCGTCTACGGAGAGCCTGGCCACTCCCTATTAAGTCCTATTGTACCGAATGTTGGTTGTAGTTCCACCAGAGCTCCACTGGGGGCGATCGCCCATGAGTGCAGAATGAATGGGAGTCTATGGGGCTAGATTTGTCTTTTTCACCCGATTGCCGTTGAGAAATCTCAGATTTGATTGTAGGTTTTGCAAGTTCAACATGGGTTATAGGTCGAAAGTTGAATGAACGAGTACTTGTGTCCTTTCCATTTCTTACAGGTTGAGTTGTTGTTGCCCATAACACGCTAGCATTCTGCTAATGAACGCTGATTGGTCAGTGAAGGACTGATTACGACCAGAGATACCGCTTGATGGCATCGTGTGTGTGTGTGTATTTTCGGCGTGGTCTTTTAAAACAACAAAACAAAAACTCTTCTAGCACGTGTATTTACCTGTGTCAGCTGTGTTGTGTGTTTACCTGTGTCAGCTGTGTGTGTTTACCTGTGTCAGCTGTGTTGTGTGTTTACCTGTGTCAGCTGTGTGTGTTTACCTGTGTCAGCTGTGTTGTCGATGCCTCGAGAGAAAAGAAAGTGCAGAGCGCGAAAGCACCAAAGTGACTGAAGGATTGCCGTAAAGCCGTATCTCTGGTCGTACAATGTGTGTGACGTCATTGACATTTTAAAAGACTTTTTAAAGCAAAAAAGTGTAATTTCTTTGCATCTCCTTTCGAATACAACATTCAAATTACTAGACAAAAAATGATACCCTGAGAACAGTGGATTTTGAGGGGTATAGCGCCATAGACCTCCATTCATCCTGCACTCGTCCTGTGAGCGCCCTCATGTGGAGCCAGAGTGGAACTGCAACCAGTTCAGAAGCCGGAAGTGTACTGAGAGTGAAACTTCTCCCCTTATTAGACATTCTCTGGTATTACACTTTATAGATATCATATAATAAAGGCTAGATGTCTCGTGCGTGCTGCTGGCCAATGGAGGTCGACGTCCGCACACGGCGGCCATCTTACCACAGGGTGCTCGCTCACTCGTAACATGGTGCATGTACTTTTAAATAACCATAACTTGCTCAATTTTCTACCGATTTTCAAACGGTTTGGTTTGTTATAAACGTCAGAGATGTAGTTATGATACTGTATACATATGAATAATTATAACAATGGACTTCCATATGAAAGAATTAGAGCCACTTTAATAACGTTTGTAAGAAACCAAACCGTTTGTAAATCCGTCAAGATTTCAGCGAGATAAGAGGATTTGTGTGCGTGCTGATCACTCTCCTTAATTCACAGCTTCCCTGTGGTAAGATGCCGGAAGTGACTCTGCCTTAAGACATCTAGCCTTTATATGGATATCTATGTTACACTCAGTCTGTGCATTGTGTTTCTTTACCAAGTGACATCGCCATCTACTGGCCTGGCAGCAGAATACAACGTTTCTAGTCATTTTCATCCGTGTCGTGTGAACGGGATCGTTTTGACAACGTCGTCGCCTGTATGCAAAAACTGCAAAGGAAAAACGTTTCGTTTTTAGTACATTGCTGTGTAAACGTACCCTATAGGGTGAGATGCAGGTCAGTGCACGAGGAAAAGTGGTTGCGTTTTCAATAAGTTAAACTTGTTTTAACTAACAAAAGTTTCTCAGGGGAACGCAAAACGTTTTGCAAGCGCAAAGTTTCTCAGGGAAAGATCATTTTTCCTCCATCTCATATTTTTTCCCTTTAGGGGCTTTAGGTGAGTTGCGTTGTTTTTAAAAAGCTAAAAGTTTTAAAGCACAGCATTTTTAGACGGCAAAAAGACGCGAGATGCAGCGGTCAAACATGTCCGTCTAGCCAGTGTTTACACAGAAAAACAATGGAAAATTATGAGTGGAATGGAAAACGCATTAAGTGTGAAAGGCCCAAATTTAGGCAATTCTTGGCCAGAAAAGTTGAGAGATAAGACTTTATGCAGATGCAAGGAAGACTACGAAACTGGCTACATGTAACTAATGTTTAGATAGCCCCACATTTTATATATTAGTTTATCTGATTATGTGATGACAAACCTAGAAGCTGCTAAATTATATCTCTGCTATCTGTACATACATAAACAATACAAGAAAGAAAGTCTTGCACAATAACACTTTAGCACGGTTTTCCCTCCGGGAATATTAAGCAGTTCATTGAGGTAATTTCCTTCAGCGAACTGAGAATGGTCTACTGGCGTAAAGTGTATGTTAAGTGTCTGTGAACCATAAAAACATTAGTTCATGTCAGGTTTCTCTTATGCAGGGCTCTGATCTCCAGCAGATGTATGGGATTGGGAAACCGCAGGAATAATGTAACATACGGATCATTGGTTGAGAATATCGATGGAGGAAAACAGCTGACAACTTCTTAATCATATATTCTTTGACTTACAGTGAAAGAGTGTTATTAATAATACAACAAATGAGCCGGAACAAAAACAAGTGTCAGACTCAGAGTGAATGATTGCCATGATTCAATATGTGTAAACATTACCTCATATTCTTCACCTGATTGTTGAGACAAGGAGCGAAACAGGCTACTGGAATATAAAATAAAAGTTGTACAGAGGTACATTTTGATGCAACCTACACCTGTGGTATTTTAATCTGTGTTATGTTACACGTTTTTTATGCTTAAGATTGTGAATTAATGTGCGTTTGGCATTCACATGTTGCTAAACTAATGATAAGCATGCATATCTGTTGTGTAAAATATTTTCTTTCATTTTACCTTGACTATGGAAGCTTGTTTCTGCCACAGAATAAAATATTTTAAAGGATATTGCGTACTTTTTATCTCACAATTGCAAGTTTACATTACATAAAGTCAGAATTGCGAGATATAAACTCAATTGTGAGAAATAAACTCTTAATTCTTACTTTCTTCTCTCGCAATTTCGAGTTTACATCTCGTAATTCTGACTAAATTGTGAGATATAAACACAGTTGCGAATTATAACAATTTCCAATTCTAAGGAAAAAAGTCCTCAGAATTGCTGAATTGCAGAATTACTTCTGACAAAGTATCTCACAATTCTGACTTTATATCACGCAATTCTGACTTTATAACACGCAATTGCGACTTTATAACACGCAATTCTGACTTTATAACTCGCAATTGCGACTTTATAACATGCAATTACGACTTTATATCACGCAATTCTGACTTTATATCACGCAATTCTGACTTTATAACACGCAATTGCGACTTTATAACACGCAATTCTGACTTTATAACTCGCAATTGCGACTTTATAACATGCAATTACGACTTTATATCACGCAATTCTGACTTTATAACACGCAATTCTGACTTTATAACACGCAATTGCGACTATATCACGCAATTCTGACTTTATATCTCACAATTCTGACTTTATAACACGCAATTCTGACTTTATAACACACAATTACGACTTTATATCACGCAATTCTGACTTTATAACACACAATTGCGACTTTATATCACACAATTACGACTTTATAACAAAATTCTGCCTTTATAACACGCAATTGCGACTTTATATCATGCAATTCTGACTTTATAACACACAATTGCGACTACAACACACAATTGCTACTTTATGCACGCAATTCTGACTTTATAACACACAATTGCGACTTTATAACAAAATTCTGACTTTATAACACACAATTGCGACTTTATAACACACAATTGCGACTTTATAACATGCAATTGCGACTTTATAACACACAATTGCGACTTTATAACACACAATTGCGACTTTATAACAAAATTCTGACTTTATAACATGCAATTGCGACTTTATAACACACAATTGCGACTTTATAACATGCAATTGCGACTTTATAACAAAATTCTGACTTTATAACACGCAATTGCAAGTTTGTAACACGCAATTGCGACTTTATAACAAAATTCTGACTTTATAACACACAATTGCGACTTTATAACATGCAATTGCGACTTTATAACACACAATTGCGACTTTGTAACATGCAATTGCGACTTTATAACAAAATTCTGACTTTGTAACACAATTGCGACTATAACAAAATTCTGACTTTATAACACGCAATTGCGACTATAACAAAATTCTGACTTTATAACACGCAATTGCAACTTTGTAACATGCAATTGCGACTTTATAACAAAATTCTGACTTTGCAACACGCAATTGCGACTTTATAACAAAATTCTGACTTTATAACACGCAATTGCGACTATAACAAAATTCTGACTTTATAACACGCAATTGCAACTTTATAACATGCAATTGCGACTTTATAACAAAATTCTGACTTTATAACACACAATTGCAACTTTATAACAAAATTCTTACTTTGTAACGCAATTGCGACTTTATAACATGCAATTGCGACTTTATAACAAAATTCTGACTTTATAACACACAATTGCGACTTTATAACAAAATTCTGACTTTATAACACACAATTGCGACTTTATAACAAAATTCTGACTTTATATCACGCATTTGTGAGATAAAAAGTCGCAATTAACTTTTTTAATTTTTTTATTCTGTTGCGTAAACAAGCCTCCATAGAGCACTGAAATTCATTCTGGGATTACATATGGTGCTTTAAAATGCTGTTTACATAGTCACCTCGCTAAGGTTTGGCAACAGGACAACGAGGAAATACATCAACACTGAAGAAAATGTGTTTGTGAAAGCATTTCTCTGCGGTTACAGATATTTATGGACTGATGAAGAGTTTGCATTGACGTTCCAACTGCTTGACAAAGAGGCAAATCTGATGTGAAAATGTGCCAAAACACTTCGCTTGAGTTGAAGTTCATATTCAGCGGTTGTTTAACTAGGGATGTTTATGTTGCTTGTCAATCGTTTTCAACCGAACCTTCAGCCTATTGCGAAAGTGCATTACACGGTGCCATGAGCACATCAAAACACTGAAACGAGATACAATTAGCGAGCAAGCATATATGAGAACAGTCCGGCCTAGATATGAATGACTACACAAGCCTATAACAGATGTAAAGACAACGTGCCTTTGTGTTATAATCCTCCGAGATCCAGATCTTTCCGTATAAAATCTGTGGCAGATTTATTTGCGTAGCCATCCGTCAATACGGAGGTAGAAATAATCTGACTGTCAAAGGCATGTTAATACCGGCTTCCCTCGTTGCTTTCTTGTGCCAGTGTACGTGGAGAATAGCATCATATCAACTGCTAAAGGCCTCGTCTAATCTCTCGGTGCTGTTTGAAGAATGAACAGGCTGATACACGACTGACTCCATCTGATAGCATCTGAATTTAGAGTCGGGTAAAAAACTGGCAACTTTCCGAGAAACTATTTTTGAGTTCAATGAACTTCAGACGCGAGTAGCCTATTACCAGTAACTATTTTATATTAGCTAGTTCATAGCGATATTTCTAAGGCCTTACATGATCAACATGATCTGAGAAACCTGTTGCACACACACTGTAAAAAGTGAACAGTTGGATACACTTAAAAAAATTACTTCAATTGGTAACACCTAAAGAAATTAAGTTTTCTCAACTTATATGATCACGTTTTATCGTGAAAAACTTGATAATTTAAGATGAGAAAACTTAATTTCTTTAGGTGTTACCAATTGAAGTAATTTTTTTAAGTTGATCCAACTGTTCACTATTTACAGTGCAATGCATGCCTTCTGTCGCCTGATTGATAGACTTTTTATTAAGTAAACACCTTTTAATTGTACAAAAGTGCCGGGTTTTTTTTTTGCAGGACAACAACTGCTTTTTGGGGGCCTGACAACACAAACTTTTGACAATTGCAAAAATGCAAACTTGTGTTGAAGTCCTCCTGTGGTGAAAATCCAGCTTTTAATGTTGTTTATGTGTCTATATGGTGTTTTTAATGTGCTTTAAGACAAAGCATGTGTAAGTTCATAAGTCGACATCATTGCTGAGTATTTCTGACGTCACAAACTACCTTGTAACCAATCAGATCAACGTGTGATCGTCAACCAGTGGATCTCTGAGCTGAGTGAGTGAGTGGAGGTGGGGCTCATTTGCATATTCATAGATCTGCGTATACTAAAGGAAAAGGAAATGTTTAAATATTTCATTTTGGTGATCAAAGATGAGTTTTAAGGGATACAATGATTGACTACAGGGAGACTTTGACGGTGACATCATGCACAGGCGCGTAGTGTTTCTTTACAAAGTGACATCGCCATCTACTGGCCTAGCAGCAGAATACAGCGTTTCTTGTCATTTTCACGGATCCTTGTGAACAGGGATCGTTTTGACAACGTTTTTTTTTTTTTTTTTTTTTTTACATTGTTGCATGAAATCCTTTACAAAAACAAAGGCTAAGAAGGAAATCCAGAAGGCAGGAATCAGCATAACAGCTTCACTAAAGCAAAGACAGTGAGGAGAACTAAACTGAGGGCTTAAATACATGAGAAAAAAAAACTGAACAAGAAACAGGTGTGGAAAGCAATTAGTAACCATAGCAACAAACAATGGCATAATCAGTAACCTACGGAAAAAAAAACGAAGTGGGGAAATGTGGAACAAAGGAAGCAGGGAAACAATGAAATACAAACTAAAAGTCCATAAAACGTTGCACTTCTCAACAAGACACATGTTTTGAGGCATCATTCATGAGTAACACGGTAAAGTTTAATGCTTAGGGTTAAGGGTTTGTTCAAATCGCTTGACTTTTTGTGCAATATTAATACCTATTTCCATCCCTAACACTAGAAAAGAACTGTTTCCAGCCCTGCGGTTTCACGGCAGGCCATGGAGACCATTTATATGCAAATACATCTGCCAGTTTCAATGTGTTCACATAATAAAAGACCGATGTTTGATCAAGACACATTGAGATCAGAGTGTTGAGGTCTCCAGTTGCGCCTTTTCATCTGACACTCACCTATAAATGCTCAGAACCGCCTTTCTCCATTTTTATCTGGTTTCTTACGCTTTGAGCGTGCTGGGATTCACACATTTATCAGCATCTGAGACGTGCGCAGCTGCATCTTTACACTCAGAAATAAATCATGTTGATGCATGATATTTACAAGGTTTCATGTGCTTGATTGAACCTGAGGTCTCTTTAATATCCCAGTGTCTCTCATAGAGCAAATGGGCTTTTGCTTATCTTATATTTCTCCTGAGAAAACGACCCAAGTCTGAAATCAAACGTTAGAGGTTTCATCAAATTATCTGATCTGAGCTGCGATCCACATTTATCACACGGCTCTCTGAAGTACTGCACCATTTCCCGGTCAGATATTTCATAAAATTCTACTATTCAATGAAAAAAAAATTATAATGCACAATTCCATCAAAATATCTCAGTTTATAGAGAAATGCAATTCCAAGAAAAACTTGCATGTTTAATGTTATTTACATTTACATTTATGCATTTGGCAGACGCTTTTATCCAAAGCGACTTACATTGCATTTCAAGGTACACATTTACATTCTTATTTATTCTTTTTTTTATATTACATTTATGGTAATACGACATATCAGGTTTCACAATCATGAGTTTTATTATGATATTCATTTTTATTTTATTTTGATGATGTAGTGTAACAGATCACTAAAGCACGAAGCTATGGAAGCCCATGTAAATACAATTAAAAAGTCATAATTAGGAGATAAAAAATCAAAAATATGATTTTAAAATTCATAATTGTGAGATAAAATTCTAAAATATGACAGTCTAATTATGGCTAAAATGTCAAAATGTTGACATACTAAGTTATCATGAGAGAAAAAGTCAAAATTATGACTTAAAAGTCAAAACAAAAAACAAAATTTTAATGTCATAATTTTTATTTTTAATGTCATAATTTGTGACTTTTTATGTCATAATTTTGTCATCACTAAATATTGTGTTTTTTGTTCCTTTTATTGGTGGAAATGGACTTCCATATGAAGCAGCCGATCATGTTTTCTGTTGTACTATAATTATAATAAAAATAAATAAACTACAGACTTATAAATAACAAAGAGTGTTAAATATATGCATTAAATAATAAATGCATTAAAACATTTTTACTTTGAAATGATTTAAAATTACAATTATTTGTTTTTATTACAGTCACCATTTAAATTCATTTATCATATATGATTCATAAATCTTTTTTTTTTAAAGTTATAAATATATTTTTATATTATAACTAGTAGTTTATATTTGTTTTAATAAATATTATAACTAGAGTAGTTTATATATATACTGTTTATTAATCATTCATAAGTCAAAATGTGTTTTTGGGCCACAGTCATGAATCAGGTCACATATGTTACACTCCCTGGTCAATGTACAACAGAGATTTTACATTAAATGCTAAAAAACCCAGACCACATGTCATGGCGATATCTTGTAAATATGAGATTGTGAACACTATAGGTGCATTTTTCAATTGAATCTGCAGCATGTGTGGAATTTCAATTGGATAAAAGGAATCAATTTACTGGGAGGTTTAATTTGCACATTTTGATTAGTCCCATTTCTCAGAGCTGTTCCCAGTGAATACAAACTGTGTCTGATATGCTAAGCAATGCCATCACCCTCTCTCATTACCATGCCAAACAGACATTAGAGGAGGCCAAGAGGATTGAACACGCAGACCTGCAGCACCTGAGGGTTTTGTTAACGCTGAGACACTCCAAAGGCCCTTTTATAGGCAAGTCACTTCACACTGCGGGCATCTTGGTCAGACTTTTTGTTCAGGCTCTACTAGGACAGGGTTTCCTGCATTAATGTTGATTATTCTCCTCATATTCTCCATTGTTGCAGCTCCTCTCTTCCCAGTCTGTCAGTAACGCTCTGTTTAGTTCCTGTTTCTATGAAGCCCCTCCTTCTGAAAAGCACACTATGCTCTGATTGGTCGGCTGGAGCAGTGTGTTGTGATTGGTCGAGCGCTTCGAGTGTGTTTGGGAAATGTCCCGCCCCTTACCATAACCGCCAGTTTAAAGGGATACTCCACTTTTTTTGGAAATAGGCTCATTTTACACCTCCCCCAGAGTTAAACAGTTGAGTTTTACCGCTTTCGAATCCATTCAGCCGATCTCCGGGTCTGGCGGTACCACTTTTAGCATAGCTTAGCATAGATCATTGAATCGGACAGGACCATTAGCATCTCTCTCAAAAAAATGACCAAAGATTTTCGATATTTTTCCTATTTATACTCTACTCTCATTCCTATACTCTCATTCCTGCGTAATAATCAAGAAACGTTGCTGCCGTACCATGAGTCCAGCAGGCGTAGTGATATGACGCAGCGCCTGAAAATAGTCCCCAGCTCGGTAACTTCCAACGTGACCAGGACTAAGTTTGTCTAACCTATTAGACCTATTTTCAGGCGCTGCGTCATATCATTACGCCTGCTGGACTCATGGTACGGCAGCAAAGTTTCTTGATTATTACGCAGGAATGAGAGTATAGTTCCTAGCCATATCAGCCTAGAAAATCGCAACTTTTCATTTTCCGTCGGTCTTAGTACACGATGTAACTACAGAAGAGTCAAGTTTTAAATAGGAAAAATATCGAAACTCTTTGGTCATTTTTTTGAGAGAGATGCTAATGGTCCTGTCCGATTCAATGATCTATGCTAAGCTATGCTAAAAGTGGTACCGCCAGACCCGGAGATCGGCTGAATGGATTTGAAAACGGTAAGACTCAACTGTTTAACTCTGGGGGAGTTGTAAAATGAGCCTATTTTTCAAAAAAAAGTGGAGTATCCCTTTAACACACTACTAACTAACTCAACCAGGCCCCGCCCCTTTATTCTGCGTATTAATTATTTAAATGAGGAATATTGTGATGTGGTCGTTCAAGAAACAGGGAGTTCAGAAACACTGACACTGATATAGAGAATAACTTTGCAGAGCTTTTTAATGCTCAAAAAGCAACATTAAACACTAAATAAAGATGAACATGGGAAAAAAGCACAATAGGACTTCTTTAATGCTGAGAATGCATCAAGTAATGATGCATCAATGCACGAAACTAGAAGACACTAAACTCACATACTTACATAGAGTTTCATGCATCAAGGCACACAAATGTACGTTTATGACTGTGCCATGTCACATTTACAGTGTTTCAATAAAGCATTGCATTTCTAATGTGACACAGTGTCTTCCACGATGAAATCTAAAATGTGTTTTCTAAAAATTCCCATCGTGACTCATTGAGGTCTAAATTCATTTAGACTCGGTATCAAAGGCGCAGTAGATCAATGGCGGAGAATGGCTCCGGGTCTGCAGCGAACGACCCCGTAATTTAAATCAACTTAACACCGTGAAAGAGACTCGGGCCTTTAATGACTGGCCTTTGGGAACTGAATCAACTCCTTAATAGAAGCCAATCAAAGCCTGCAGCAAAATACGGGCAAGGAGAGAAATATGTTATTCTCAGCTGCACATCCATCAGGTGAAAATACAGAGTTTGAGGGTCATGTTTAGATGGTGATGATGGGAGAATAGACTAATGATATATATTTCTCATTTTCTATTGCTTGGTCATGTATAAGGGAGAGGATTGTAGGAATATTTTTTGCTATTGAATATCCCTTCCAATACATACATATACACTACCAGTCAAAAGTTTTACATCAGTAAGATTTTTAATGTTTTTAAAAGAAGTCTCTTCTGCTCACCAAGGCTGCATTTATTTGATAAAAACCACAAAAAAACAGTAATATTGTGAAATATTATTACAATTTAAAACAGCTGTTTTCTATGTGAATATACAGTAAAGTGTAATTTATTCCTGTGATCAAAGCTGAATTTTCAGCATCATTACTCCAGTCTTCAGTGTCACATGATCCTTCAGAAATCACTCTAATATGATGATTTGATGCTCAATAAACATTTTCCATTATTATATGTTGAAAACAGTTATTTACATTTTTATTTCAGGATTCTTTGATGAATAGAAAGTTAAAAAGAACAGCAAGAAGTGTATATTCATTCGACTTCCTGTAGCCATTGTTCGTTTAGTAACACAACACCGCCCTCTGCCAACCGCTCCACGACAGCCACGACCTGTCAATCACCAGCCAATCCCCGCCCACCGGCAGCTTCCACTGTAGCCGCTTCCTGTCAATCACCAGCCAAGCCCCGCCTACCGGCAGCTTCCACTCCAGCTACGACCCGTCAATCACTGACCAAGCTCCTCCCTCCGCCAAATTTTGACTGTAAACATCCCGCCGAGAGCGCGCGCCATCTTGATCAGATTCAATGAGAGGAAGCGCTTGCTAACTTCTCTCCGCGGGAGGGGAGAGAAAAGCCTGGCCGCAATCAACACGGATAACATATTTTGAATGGTACGTTATGGAAAATGTGTATTATTGCGGATTCATTTGCGTGTGAAGTCTAATTTACGAGCAGGAGAATTAAATTTGACGCCGTTGCTAATCAACAGTTGGCTAATGCTAATTGCTAACGATAGCTTGAAAATAACCTGGCTGTGCAAGCTGTATTTAAATATAAATCCGTTGTAACTTTTAGTCGTTATATATGACAAAGAAAAATAATTGATAATCATGTGTATATGTGTAAAGTGATATAAGCATTGGTTATTTAAAGCTAACTAGCTCAGCTTGCTAAGCAACAACTTAGCCAAACGCTTGTGTGGAAAATAACGCATTTGTTTTGCATCGTTAATAAATGCATTTTTTTGTCATATTTTGCGTGCAATAAACCTTTTTAAAAACGTTGCATTGGATTATGTGGCGTTTTGGGGCCGTGGAATTGTGTTTAACCTCGATTTCGTCATGTTTTAATGTTGGTGTAAAGGCGGGCAATGTAAGCTAAGCATGCAATACAGTCAATCTAAAGATGTGTTTGTGATTGCTTGCGTAAGATTTGACGTATGCATGTTTTAGATTAATCTGCATATACTGTGCCTCAAGCCCTAGTGAGTTGCTGTTAGATAACATCTGTGTGCATGTTGAAGTGCTTGAGACTTTATTGTAGTCCTAGTTTTGAATGAATCCTGTCGTGTCTCCTCCAGGTGTAGCAGAGAGGTCTCAGAGGATTGACCAGACACCAGGGCAATGTTTTACGCCCACTTCGTCCTCAGTAAACGTGGGCCGCTGGCCAAGATCTGGCTGGCGGCCCATTGGGACAAAAAACTGACCAAAGCGCACGTCTTTGAATGCAACCTGGAGAGCAGCGTGGAAAGCATCATCTCACCAAAGGTGCGTCTTTCTGCTGCTTGTTGTGTGCTTTTGAGTGGTGTGTGTTCATATGTTGTGTGCTTTTGAGTGGTGTGTGTTCATATGTTGTGGTGTGTGTTCATGCATGTGCTAATTCTGCTTTTTCTACTCTACTAAATAGGTGAAAATGGCTCTGCGTACATCTGGCCATCTTCTCCTGGGCGTGGTGAGGATCTACCACAGAAAAGCCAAATATCTTCTGGCTGATTGTAACGAAGCGTTTATCAAGATCAAAATGGCTTTCCGCCCAGGTACTGAATCTAAAACCCTGTGACAGTAAAAGCATTAATTTCAGGGCCAGCTGGGTTTGCCTGGTTATATTTACTAGAATGCATTGTGTGTTTCCAGGTGTCGTTGATCTGCCAGAAGATAACCGTGAGGCTGCGTACAACGCCATCACTTTACCAGAGGAGTTCCACGATTTTGACCAGCCTCTTCCTGATCTGGAGTAAGAGATGTCTTTTTAAAAATGTTATATTACACATTCATATTCTGTCTGTTTTAAGACAAAAGCCCTATTCGGACAGTAATTGTTTCTCATGTGGACGTCTGTAAAAATCATTTACATGGCACCTCAGTGATAAAACTCATGCATTCGTTGATTTAATGATTGTGGAGGAGTGAGTTTTGTAATCCCGTGAAATGCTTTTTATATCATTGCATTTTTTTCTCAAAAGAAGGTCATTTAAAAAATATTGCAATTAGTGGAAACAAGTTCATGCAGCCTATTATTTACATGAGGTAAAAATAAAGCTGCTTGTTTTTGTTATTTTCAATGTTGTGTATAATAGCCTACATACTTAAATTGTATCATATATTGCCGCCGCAATTACGGCCCATTTCAAATGTTTCCTGCTTTTATCTCTCTCCTTTTTGTTCGCTGAGGTGGAGCTGTGGTGAAGAACTGTTTAATGCAGAACTTGTAAATGCTTTCCAGCATTTCAGTAATAAGTGTACACTAGGGCTGTCACTTTTGAGAAAAATTTAATTCGAACGGATATCAAATATCAAGCAATGTATTCGAATATCTATGAGTAAAATGAAGTTAACGAACAACCTCGATCCATCAGGAAACGCCACATGGTCGCTGAATTTCACTGCGTTTCATGAAGAGTTTTTCTTTTGCGTGAAAAAGCCGTTGGCCGGAGATGTGTTAAAAGATAGCGGAGTGTATTCATGATTATTAGGCTACCGGTATAATAATCCTCCTGGCGCCGGGTCAGAGTGAGTAATTTACTCTCTCACTTTTGTTCTTTGAACATTAATGACACTAAGACCAGCCGCTGCTGATAGAGACGCGATCTGTCACGTGTCCCATTTTCTCACAAAACTCTACGTTCATTTAAGACTTTATTTCAATAATTTAAGACTGCTCTTATGAGGACACTCGACAAAACGGGCATTTGGCATAATTTGTGTGTTATGGTTTGTTCAAGCCCGAAAGAGAACTCGATACTGACACGCGTCTTTTCTGTGGGTTGCGTGTGTGTGTGTGTGTAATTACAGCGCGGTCTCTTTAGTCTTGTCGTTATCTTCCATTTTCAAAACAAGCTGGCTATTATTCGCTTGATGTGGTCATGGGCCTACGCTACAATACGTTTAGAGCGGCCGCTACTGGATGAGATGGCAAACAGTAAAATAAAAAGCAAACGGTCTAATCATAGACTGTAAAAAATGCGCAAAACATGACACTTTAAAAACCGGATAGTTTATTTATAGTTCGATTTCGGATATTTCACGTCATGTTCGAATGCATATTCGAATATCGAATAAAAAGTGTCAGCCCTAGTGTAAACTCAGAGATGTGGATTCAGACGGCAATTAAGTTTTCAAAAAACAGTAGATTTAGATTTGGACGTCAATAAAATGACAGACTAACCCCTGTAAATATTGACATTACCGTCCGAATAGGGCTATAGACAGTGTATGGGTCAAAAACAATGCAATTTTGATCATTTTGCTTGATATAAAACTACACAAAGGTCCTGGATTCTTATTTTTAAAGTTATGCTTCTGTGATAATCTACTCCTCCTGATTGTGACTTTTTGCATTTGTGATTTATAAATGAGAAAATGTGTGTTTCAGTGATATAGATGTAGCACAGCAGTTCACCCTGAACCAGAGTCGTGTTGAGGAGATCACCATGAGGGAGGAAGTAGGAAACATCAGCCTCATGACCGACAATGACTTCGGTAAAAACTCACAAGCTGTTTATATTTATATTAAGTAGAGCTGCACTATTAATCGCACTGAAACCGCACGCGATTTGGCAAAGACTGCGATTATTTTATGCACAGAATGTCAGTGAAGCAGGGCTGATCGGTGGTAAATGCTGCTCCATCTGAACACCAGAGTCTCTCACACACACACACACACACACCACATATGCCCCACCGCAGTATGATAACACACATCATTCCAGGAAACCCCTATCGCTGTCTCTGAATAAACAGAAGATTGAAACGCTTTGATTAAACATGACTAATAAAAACACGACTGCCTTATTCTGTGTCAGAAGCGCATCATCTCACAGGAGGAGCTCAGCTGTCCTCATGAAGTGAGTTAGGAGTAAAAGCATGTTATAAATGTTGTCTTTTGTTGGACAAGAGGTTCATAAATGCGTCTCATGTCTGGAAAGATGTTTGACGCGTGTTGCTTTTTCAAATGCATGTAATAAGCGACTCAAACTCAGTGCTTTCAGAGTGAGCCGCGTTTCCTGAGCCGTACGTCACTGACAAGCTGCAGAGTACAATATAATCTCAGCATTTGCGATTTCAAATCACGATAAGCCAACTCGACTGAAGTGCGATTAATCGCGAAGCCCTCATAGTAAGATAAGTCGCGATGTCCATGTCCTCCATAACTTGTGATGTCATGGCAGGTGACTTTGGCATGGATGATCGTGAGATGATGAGAGAGGAGAATGCTTTCGAGGTGGACATCATCCATGGATCTTCTGCCTCGAACCTGCTCCTGGAAGCGGAGCCTGGTCCCGCTCACCTCCCCGACAAACCCACGACCCTCGACTACGACGACTTCGGGGACAACAACCTGGAAAACACCGACGGGGGAATTCTGAGTAAGTTCATGTTGATTTGACCTGTGATTAGAGGAGCGGGGAAAAAGCCATTCATACATGAATCACGATTCTATCTTTTACCGGTTTGTATCCATTCACAAATTTCAAAACTCGATTTTCTAAAGCGTTACACTTCTTTAACTTCAGAAGGATTTAAAAATAACTTTAAAAGGATTTTTTTTTTTTTTTTCTGATAAAAGTTTTTGCACTCTTGTAAACTTCTCGACATTGATCCTAAATTTTCAAACACATTTTATTCTGGGCAATAAAAGTATATTTGGTTGCACTTTACGGTTATGCAATTAAAAAAAAGTGGGGTGGTGTGGCGCAATGGATAAGACACATGCCTTTGGTGTGAGAGACCCGGGTTCGAATCCACTGTGAGACACCAATGTGTCCCTGAGCAAGACACTTAACCCCTAGTTGCTCCAGAGGCGTGCGACCTCTGACATCTATAGCAATTGTAAGTCGCTTTGGATAAAAGCGTCAGCTAAATGAATAAATGTAAATGTAAATGTAAATGTAAAAAAAAAGGTTGTACAATTAAATGCTGAGAAATAGTAATTAATAAAATGTACTTCGTATAGGGTTAGGGTTAAGGGTTGCTTTATGCAAAATGTAATGTTATAACTTTAGTAAGATGTAATATAAAGTGTCAAAAAATATTTGTAACTAATTTCTTGGGGTTATTATTGGAATATAAATTAAAGTTATTGACGTTAATCACAATAAGCCGTGAACTAGGACTGCCTTAGTTAACATGAACTAAGAATGAACAATACTAAGGCATTTAATAATCTGACTTAATATTAACTTCAACATTTACTTGTACGTTATTAAAATCAAAGGTTGTCTTTGTTAACATTAGTTAATGCACTGTGAACTAACATGAACAGCTGGATTATTATTAACTAACATTAACAAAGATTAATAAATACTGTAACAAATGTATTGCTCATTAATTCATGTTAGTTAATACAGTAACTAATAAACCTTATTGTAAAGTGTTTACCATTCAATTTCCTATTTCTTAATACTACATGTTAAATAAACATGTGCTACTGTTCCTGAACACTTAGTTTATTTAATTTGTATATATTTTTTTCTATTTTTTATAATTTGCTTCTTTGCTCCTATTTTTAATATCAAAAATAAAGTAGAATTGCCTGCCTTGCTTTATCACAGAAGACTGTGTGTAATGATTGTAGTCGCTTAAAGGACATTTGTTTTATAATATTGCGTTGACTAAAATGGGAAGAAAAAGTAAATAATAAATTTCAAGGTTCACATTTAATTCAGTAGATTTATTTTTCCTTCTAGACCAATTACACCGTCTGCCGCAGTCAAATACGAAAAGTAACGCAAAACCATAAACTACAACCAAATCTATGCACATATCGAATTTAAATGATGTACATTCTTCAATAAAAATTAAAGAAAGCATAGTCTTCAACCGCTTGGGAAACATAGACCAAGCATTTTATATTAAACATTGATGTTTTATGAAAAAAAATATTGAATCGAATCGTGACCAAGAATCGAATCGTGATGAACCAAAAGATTCCCCTCCCTGTGATGATCATGTGACGCTGAACTGTGTGTGTGTGTGTGTGTGTTTCAGTGGATAAGATCCTGAGCAACGATGATGGTGGAGGAATATTTGACGATCCTCCTGCCATCACTGACAGCGTGATGATGCCTCAAGACCACGGCGACGATGAAGACGACTTCGATAACTTCTCTCGTGAGTACATCCTACAAACATTCTTGGCTCTTGAGTGAATCTATCGAGCTGTTTTCTGTGAATGTGTGTGAACTTCAGATTCATCAGCTGCTATAGTAAATAACTGGTAGAATAACATAATGCACAGAATGGTAAAACAACTTGTGCTATAAACCAGCGTTTATTTACATAATATAATATAAGTTTGCAGTTTTTGTACAGCTAAAATAACTGGATGCTGATGAGACGCTTTCAAGGTACAAATGCCTGAGTTGCTCTTACTTAAAAAATAAGGTGAATAAAATAACTATAACAATTGTGGAAGATGGAGAACCTAATTTTCACTATTGGAATTTTGCTTGCCACTCAATTTCCCCAGAAATTTATAAAGGATTTTTTTAAAAATATTTTATTTGTTCTGGAAAAAGTTTTTTAGACTCAAATGAATATTTCTTGACATGATCCTAAATTTTCAAACACATTTTACTCTAAGGTTGTACAATTAAATGCTGAGAAATTGTAATTAATAAAATGTACTTAGTATAGGGTTAGGGTTAAGGATTGCTTTATTTAATTATGCATAATTTACTGTTATTACTTTAATAAGATGTAATATAAAGTGTCAACAAATATTTGTTACTAATTAATTGGGGAAAAGCAAATCTTGCCATGCCTTTTTTTTATATTTCAAAAATGCAAAACTAGCCCTGATACTCAATCATGAGGGTTTACAGGGATCCTTTCTGTGATGTGAAATTTCTTGTTTCAAATGTCAAGTCAGTGTCTGAAGGATATGCATTTTTAAATATGTATGAATGTATGACATTGACCTCTCATGACACTTTTGCATTATTTCAGCTCCTGGCGGTCCTGACAGTCCAGAGTCTGGCCCAGTCGAGCCTCTTCCCAACACCACAGACCAGACCGAGCAGACCACTCTGGTGCCCAATGAGGACGAAGCGTTCGCACTCGAGCCCATCGACATTACTGGTACACATGAACGATAAATTCATATTTATCTCTCATCATTGCCTCGTGTCATTTTGACCAGGAAATCTTTTTTTTTTTTTTTTTTTTTTTTTTTTTTTTTTTGTGTTCATCTGACTTTTGTTGCACTTGAACCACGAATACACAAAAAATAAAATAATGTATTCGAGGATTTTCAAAAGTAACAAATCCTTCAATCACGGGTCAATTTGACCCCCTTAGGAATGAATGGAATGCGAGGAATGCTTCGGTACACATAGAAAACCTTAAAAATGCTCAAAATTCTAACTAAAAATGCTAAAACTTTACCAAAAAATTATTTTATAATGTCTACATGTGTATCTGAATACATATTGAAGATAAGCTGACTTTAGGACCCAGAGGAACAGCTCATTTGCTCCATATATAGAGCTATAAGGCTAGAGTTATGAAATATCATGTTACATTTTTTTAAATATTGGACAAGAAACTCAGTGCAACATTTTTTGAGCTGAATTAAAAGGTTCATGCATCACAGTTTTTTGAAAGAATGTGAGGAATGTGCTTAAATTGCTATTTATTATTTATTGATCAAATCTAGTCATTTAAAAGTGAATAAAAAAAAAAATATCAAAATGAAACAAAATAAGCATTCTGGACAAAAAAAATGTAAGTATAATTTTAGAACAAACCGCGAGGGAAGGATGAGGGTACATCACTTAGCTTGTTTACGTAATCAATATGAACTGTAAATTTTGTGCCTGAATATCTCTTAATAAAACACTTGTGGCGCGTCCTCAGTGAAAGAAACCAAGGCTAAGAGGAAGAGGAAGCTCATCGTCGACAGCCTGAAGGAGTTGGACAGCAAGACCATCCGGGCCCAGTTGAGCGATTACTCCGACATCGTCACCACGCTGGACTTGGCTCCTCCCACTAAGAAGCTGATGATGTGGAAGGAGACTGGAGGCGTAGAGAAGCTGTTCTCATTGCCGGCTCAACCTCTCTGGAACGGGCGTCTGCTGAAGGTGATGGGCTGGTCTTGCGTCTCTTTTAAAGGGAGAGTTCACCCAAAAATGAAAATTAGCCCTTGATTTACTCACCCTGAAGCCATCCTAGTGTTTATGACATTATTCTTTCAGACGAATACAATCGGAGTTATATAAAAAAATGTCCTGGCTCTTCCAAGCTTTATAATGGCAGTGAATGGCTGTTTCTGTTTTGGTGATGGATAGATGCGCTTTTATGTTGGACAGATACGCTTTTATGATGGACAGATGCACTTTTATGATGGACAGATGCACTTTTATGATGATAGATGCACTTATGATGATAGATGGATGCACTTTTATGATGGACAGATGCACTTTGATGGACTTCAAAACAAAAACGGCCATTATAAAGCTTGGAAGAGCCAGGCATTTTTTTTTATATAACTCAGATTGTATTCGTCTGAAAGAAGAATGTCATACACACCAAGGATGACTTGATGGTGAATAAATCATGGGCTAATTTAAATTTTTGGGTGAACTATCCCTTTAACATCAGTGTGTTAAAGCCCAGGGCTGAATTCATAGTGAATGTGTGTGTTGCAGATGTTCACTCGCTGCTTGACTCCACTGGTGCCTGATGAGCTGAGGAAGAGGAGGAAGGGAGGAGAAGCGGATAGTCTCGAGGACTTCCTGAAGGAGCTGGAGAACCCAGAAGTGCCCAGAGAGGAGCCGCTGGGTCACAGGAGTGACGTGATTGGTAAGCGTCGCTACACAAGCACAGCTACTGTAGCTTAAGCGTGCACTGTGTAACATTATTTAGGAGGATCCGTTGACAGAAATGCAATATCATTCATTAGTAATGGGAAGTTGGGATCATTTTACTGACTCTCTTGTTCGATCTCGTTCATCAAAATGAACGGATCTTTTTTCAAATCAATTCGTTCATTTAAGTGGCTTTAAATGTTATACGTTTAACAGCCAAATTCCCCGAAAACATCCACCTATGCAATCTTGACCATATTAAAATGCAGTCACAAATAATTTACAGGGAACATAACTACTTTACCTTCTTTCGTTAATTTGTCACGTGACAGATGCAAGAACGGATCGTGACCCATCACTAAATATCATAAACATAACTATGTTTTTAGTGGTTTATAAAGACCTTACATAATGAACCGTTATGTTTTTATTACCTAAGAATGAAACATTTCTCTCTACACACACCTCGGGTCCGCTTGCGTCGACATGTTTCTACAGTGGCCCTGAACGGACAAATGCGTTTCGTCACTGTTACGATGTTAATACGTTAAAGTTACAGCAGTCGATGCATCAGCTGCGCTTTATTTGGACCATTTTGTTTTATTTTGATCTATTTACCTTTTTTAGAATTTGAAAGATAATAAAGATATTGTCTGATAAGTGAGATCTCTGTAGTCCTTAAACCAAAAAAGAAGTGCTTAAAGTCCTGGAATTACATGTTACAGTCTCTGTAGAAACCCTGTGTTTGGGGGTTCAGTAGCATCTAAAAGATTGAAAGCCGCTGGCTTTAACACATTAGTGTTAGTCATTTAAAAGCATTTTTTGTGCCCTACAGATCAGACCATCATGGAGGAGCACAGTTTGCTTCAGGCGTCCTCTATGGAGGGCAGCAGAACCGCTCTGGACGAGTCCATGATGCCTCCTCCATCTCGCCAGCGGGGAATCAAGCGCAAGTCGCTCGAGAAAGAAGCAGCGTTGCCTGTAAGTCAAGTTAAATCACCCAGATGTGCTGATCCGATTCTCGGTATAGGCTCCGATACTGCCATTCTTTGCCGGATCAGGTATCAGTCAGATAAGACCGATCCAAATCCGATATTGTGCTATACTATTGTGTGTTATTGTTAAGCCTCACAAAAGGCACAAAAACATTAAATGGTATTGGTCCATCCCTACAGATAATCATTCTCTGGTGCTCTTCGCGCAACGTCAAAAATGACTGACTTTTTTTTTTTTTTTTTTGTCAATGAAATGAATGTACTATATTTTTAGTTTGAAAATGTTTTTTATTTTGTATTTTTAGGGGATTTTTTTTTTTTATTCTAAATTATATTAACGCTGTATTTATAATACATTTATTCACTTTTTAAGCATAGTCCTGAAAAATGTCCAACTTAAACTGTCGTGAATCTTGAATGCTTCAGAGCAACAGATGTACGTTTGATCTCTTTTCAAAGACGACACTTGGCAGATTATTGCTGAAGTGGAAAAACGTTTTAAAAAGTGAACTTAAAAAAAGAAACAGAATTTTACTTGTATTGTGAAAAATGCACAAAAATACTATTTAAATTTTTTATGTGAAATATATATTTACCAAAATCATGTTTTACTGTTCAAAGCCATAAATCTAAATGAGTTGTTCAAAATTTGAGCTTTATCTAAAAAAAATGTGCTTTCGGTCAGATGTTGTTTGGCTGCAGTACCAAAAGTTTCCACTAGATGAAATTCGTCTCCCATTCATTTCCAATGCGCTCATTTTTGACCGCGAGGAGTATTTAACCTTTTTTTAATCATGTCCATGATGTTTTTTTTCAAGTGCCAAAACCTTTACCAAGTTTCGTACCATTCCAATGAAGTAAAAAAATATATATTTTTTAATGTTTTGAAGCCGAGCCTAACAGTGCACAATTGTGGTTCCAGCAAATGGAAGTGTTGGATCAGACGCTTCAGCCCGTGGATCAGTCGGTCCTTTCCCATGAGCTGGAGATGCCCCAAGTGGATCTTCCCCCTGAGGACATCACAAACCTCTCTTCACTGGTGCCAGAACTGGACCTGTTAGACGACAAGGGCAAGGATAAGGACAAGGACGACAGCGATGAAGAGGTGAGGCACTCGGCATTTAGCTGGAAGACAATCTCTCAAAATAGTTCACGATTCTGAATAGACGACTAAACCAAAGTTCATGTAGTTTACTAGAGGTTCTGACAAAATGTTAATGCAGTTGCTGCAGTCGATTTAAGAAATATTTAATTCGTTAATAAGAAATATTTTGATGATTTAATGACTTGCTCATAAAGACTTCACTTCTTTCATTACTGGATGAATCAGCGTTTTTGAACGATTCTCTTGAACGAATGATTCAATGACTCACTCATAAAGACTTCACTTGTTTCATTACTGGATGAATCAGCGTTTTTTGAACGATTCTCTTGAATGAATGATTCAATGACTCACTCATAAAGACTTCACTTGTTTCATTACTGGATGAATCAGCGTTTTTTTTATTGAATCTCTTGAATGAATGATTCAATGACTCACTCATAAAGACTTCACTTGTTTCATTACTGGATGAATCAGCGTTTTTGAATGATTCTCTTGAATGAATGATTCAATGACTCGCTCATAAAGACTTCACTTGTTTCATTACTGGATGAATCAGCGTTTTTGAATGATTTTCTTGAATGAATGATTCAATGACTCACTCATAAAGACTTCACTTGTTTCATTACTGGATGAATCAGCGTTTTTGAATGATTCTCTTGAATGAATGATTCAATGACTCGCTCATAAAGACTTCACTTGTTTCATTACTGGATGAATCAGCGTTTTTGAATGATTTTCTTGAATGAATGATTCAATGACTCACTCATAAAGACTTCACTTGTTTCATTACTGGATGAATCAGCGTTTTTGAACGATTCTCTTGAACGAATGATTCAATGACTCACTCAAAGACTTCACTTGTTTCATTACTGGATGAATCAGCGTTTTTGAATGATTCTCTTGAATGAATGATTCAATGACTCACTCATAAAGACTTCACTTGTTTCATTACTGGATGAATCAGCGTTTTTGAATGATTTTCTTGAATGAATGATTCAATGACTCACTCATAAAGACTTCACTTGTTTCATTACTGGATGAATCAGCGTTTTTGAACGATTCTCTTGAACGAATGATTCAATGACTCACTCAAAGACTTCACTTGTTTCATTACTGGATGAATCAGCGTTTTTGAATGATTCTCTTGAATGAATGATTCAATGACTCACTCATAAAGACTTCACTTGTTTCATTACTGGATGAATCAGCGTTTTTGAATGAATCTCTTGAATGATTCAATGACGAATACATTTTTGAAAAATCACTTGTCGCCACCTACTGGCGTAACGATGTAACAGATACAATCTTTATCTGAAGCATCAAGTTACTTTCAAAAGGTTATTTACTTTATTTTGATCACTACCGTAGACATCAGTGCTTATATCCCAACTATCCCAGTACTTCTGTGATAATCTGAATTATTGTAATGATACTGTGTGTTTGACAAGCAAAAAACGCAGATCTGAACGTTCACTGTGATCTTATAGAATATGCAGCTGAATCATTTATCATTTCTGAGTAAGCTCACGTATGTTTGAATCACAATCTTTTAACGATGCAGCTCCAACATCGGTGTTACTGATAATTGTTGGATTTGTTTTAAACAACAGGGTGAAGAAGGACAAGGAGACCAGGACCAAGAGGAGAGGAGGTGGAACAAGAGAACTCAGCAGATGCTTCACGGCCTGCAGGTTTGTGTTTGGACTATATACTGTCAAACAAACATTATTCAGACACCAGATATCATTTCTTTACTAGTGTGTGCAGGACACTATAGATCATTTATGTAAGTGAGGAGAGCAAAATAAAGTAAATGGTGACATATTATACTCAAATATTATTCATACCAGTAAAATTTATAAAAATTTGGGACCAAATATTATCCTTTGACACTTTGAGCTGATCATGTTTTGCTGAAGTGTGTTTTCTTTAATTGCTAATGCTCTTTTTACACACAGACTGAACAAAATGAAGCATTGCTTGGTGATTGGTTGAGCTAAACTGGTATTATCTAATTGTGTAGTTAAATTTAACAGCTGACAGATATTCAACATAATTCATGTGTGAGACAGTCTAACAGAAGGACGGACAAAACCAGTCAAATATCAACTGAGTTCTGCTCATATTTTACTACCATTTTCTAAACTATAGCGAACAAACTGTGATAATGTGAGACATGTTGAAGGTGTCTGTATAATTATGTTAATTAGGGCCACCGCCTAATAGTCGACTAACCATTAGTCGACCAAAATTGTATTATTCGTTTAGTTGCAGGAAAAAAACCTTGAAAAAGTGACGAAATAACGGCAGGAAATACAAACATTAGCCAGTCAGTCATCGACCTCAGATATGGCTGATCACTTGAAACATGTGATGCTTTACGAGTCGCTCGTTCTAATGTTACTCTAGATAGATGTTGTTATTACGCTATTATTAGGCACATGCATGATATACAGGCGCCGGTGCATCTCTGCATTTGACTTACAAATACTCCGTCATTTTGGGTCATACAGACTAGAGTAATGCAAACTGTAAAGGGTCTACTTTTATTTCTGTAAACTCATAATAACAATAAAACGTTGTGGTTTTGTAAAATAATGGCGCTTTCTCAATTCGGTCTTGAATTTGAGCACATCTCATAAAGGAGCCGAAACTCAGCGTATACTCGCCTCACAGACATGAGAGATATAGCGATAGAAAGCTTGATATTTTTACATTTTGAATGAACAGATTCCAATAGAAAATGAATATTCTCAGATTATGTAATCCTGAATGCAACGGGAGATGACGAGTCCGCATCGACGATCTAATCTCTGCAGCCGGAAACACAGAAAACATTACCGATAAATTACTAAAATGTTTAGACAGTCTCAATCTGCTTTTTTCCCCCACAATGCATTCACAATCGTTTGCCGGTGCGCCGTGCCAAGCTGTGTTTCAATTTGTGCGCTGATTAGGCTATACGTGTTTTATATAGGCAATTAAAGGTGCATTATTATAATTCATGGCTTATTAAAATAAACGTGTGATTAGTCGACTAATGACTTAAATGAACAACTAATAGTCGACTAGAAAAATCTGTAACGCTTTACAATAAGGCAATATGAACTAAGAATGAACATCAGCATTTATTAATCTGTTAATATTAATTTCAACATTTACTAATACGTTATTAAAATCAAAGGTTGTATTTGTTAACATTAGTTAATGCACTGTGAACTAACATGAACAATAAACAGCTGGATTATTATTAACCAACATAAACAAAGATTAACTAATACTGTAACAATTGTATTGCTCATGCTAGTTAATGCTAGCTAATGCTAGCGCTGCACGATATTGAAGAAAATTGCGATATGCGATAACTCATTAAATAATGCGATATTCGATACGATACTTAAAGTGTATAAAGTAAACTTAAATGATCTATTATATGACCTACACGTGTTTCACATTCTTTTTGTGACAAGAAAGCATCCCTAAACTCCTGCCAGTGACCATCAGTGTTTTACTGTATATAAGAAGCGTTATTCTAACATCAGTGTAAACCTCGGGGGTCAGGGGTTCAGCTTATCCTACATTAGGGTTATTTAACAACACAAACTGAATAATCAAATGTAAAAATAAAACACTGCTTAGTTTTCACTGTATGAAGTAAATATATATTAGCGCTGGGTAAAAAATATCGATTTTAATCGAATCTCATTTTACGAACCGATATCGTTCTTAAATCCCAAGAATCGATTAGTCATCCTGTTCTCAGTTGATGAATGAATGTAACATTGTAGCGCATCCCACCCAATAAATCACAATAATCTTTGTGCTTTGTTACTATTGATATGAAACAAAGTCTCAGATTTCAAATTACGTCCATTTTCTTACGAAATTCAAAAACATAAATACCGTTATGTGTCTGTGGCGTGAGATCGCTCTGGCTCAGCTCTAGAGAAGCACGTGATCTTCTCCTCCGCCTTAATAACACCAGTTACAGCGCGAGATAAACATGAATGAGCGTCTGAAAGTGTGTTAAAGGTACAGTACAACTTATCGAAGTCCGTATCATGTGACATGGAGTCGCTCAGTGTTTCAACCGTGGAAAGACGTCAGTAAAACAGCTTGTAAACAATGTCATGTAACGTCACATTTACCTCAGAAAAACCATGTGACCATAAACTCGTCAGTCAGCGAGACAAATTAACTCTAGAGAGGAGCATTTTGCTAAATATATGCACCATATTACATATTCATTATCATTTTTAATGTTCTTCAGTTTTGAATGCATGTTTGAATAAATCTGGCAGGTTTTTATGACAGCCACCATTTAAATGTTTATATTTCATATAACTTTATTATAAAATAAGTGTAATTTAAGTGTTTGTATACAAATCAGTTCATTTTTACCTTCAATATTACAGTAGGCTAATGAAGCCTATAGGCCACCACTGACTCCCAGAGTTTACAGCATTAGTGAAGAGAAAATTTGCCATGTATTGCACCTGATATCCAAAATAATCAATATTGAATCGGAATCGAATTGTGAAATTTGTGCCAATACCCAGCGCTAATATTTACCGAAAGATCTTTAGTCGAGGGCAGCCCTAATGTTCATGACCCGAGAAAGACGTTCAAAGCTCATTTCCTCCTGTTCTCCTGTGCTTGACAGCGTGTGGTGGCTAAAACCGGAGCCCAGTCCATCAGCCTCCTGGAGCTGTGCAGAAACAACAACAAGAAACAGGCGGCGGCGAAGTTCTACAGCTTCCTGGTGCTGAAGAAACAGCAGGCGATCGAGCTGACGCAGGCCGAGCCCTACAGCGACATCATCGCCGCGCCGGGCCCGCGCTTCCACATTGTATAGACGCCTAATCTGACTTGTTTTTAGTAGTTGTATTTAACAGTTTTGTTTTGCTACTGTTGCTTTTTGTATCTGTTTTTGTTCTTTGGGGCCAATTTAAGAGTCAAACCCTATAGATCATGAAAACATTGTATCCACAAAGTAAGGTGTTAAATGCTTAGTACATGTTGGACCTCTATATCGACGACACCGTTGGGATCTTTCAGATTCACTACTTGTTTTTGTTTTTGTTTTTTGTTTTTCCCCTCATTGTTCTGATTTTATTTTCCTTCATAAGCTTTATCCCAGTAAGTTTTACATTTTGTAGTGAGTTAGTAATGTGTACATTTTAACTTTTTAATAATGTCACATTTGAGAGACAAAAGGTTTATTTTTGGAAACCCATTTGGATTTAATTACACAATAGTTCAATGTTTTGTATCTCTCTTTTAATGGCAATTATGATTATTAAAGGTTTCTTAAACTCCTAAATACAATTGGAATATGCACTTGATTAAATTTTGATATGGATTGAAAAAAGAAGTCACCTATGTTCCTCTTTTTACCTGGTTCTTTAGTGTTGTGTGTGTGTAGATAGATAGATAGATAAATCATAAATATTTGTGTGCGCATATATGTATATGTGCACACAAATATTCATGATTTTTATATATATATATATTTTTTTTTATATATATATATTTGTGTTATAATATAATGACCATTGCATTTATAATGACCATTGCAAGACTTGTAAAATTTAATTTGTCTCATGGCTAAATCAACTCGTCTCAGTGTTTTTGCCATCTTTAAAGGGACTAACCTTCTAATCTTCAAATACAATATGTAAATTCTTTATGAATCTACAGTACCCAGATTTCCTAATATACACTAATCATACAGCACATCATGCTGTGTGGAATACTATATCCCACAATGCAATGTTCTATTTAAATAATAATTCGACCAGACTTTTATTACACACACAAATCCCCCAAAAAAATTCTTCTAATAATGTTAATAATGATAACTGCAGTAATAAGGTTTGACGACATTATAACAATACCTTTAAAACTTTTACTGTTGCATAATGTGCAATGTTTCACATACGTGAGTTGCTTAATTATTACGTGAATAATAGGATGAAATAATGAGAATCGCCCATTTAACTCGCCTTTTCCGCTTTTGGCTTGCTTAGTTTGGGAAATTTTATTTAATATTCAACAATATTATTGATCTGCCTGCATTGATTTGACACCATTATATGAGAACTAAGCTGGACGATGACAGAGCGGCTGTATAAATAAATTAACTTTTTTTAAAACAAAAATGAAACGTCACTGAGCTCACTTAAGCTGGACTGTGACGCTATTTTCTTCTAGAAACAGACTTTGTTGTTTTATTTTCCTGTTATCTCTTTAAAGCTGATTTGAAACAATCTGTATTATAAAAAGCGCTGTATAAATAACGGTAACTTAACTCGCGACTCTTATTTTGAAGAGTCTTCGCACCGGAAGTGGTCGCATCGTTCCGGAAGAACCTTCTTCCACGTGCTTCGGCCCGATTCCGCTCTTCTTCTGACAATGGCGACCCGTAAAGAACCCGCAGCTTCGGCTTCCAGTCCGCTGGATTCCCCGGTCAAGCAGATCCAGATCGACGGGCTGGTGAGCGATCGTTATGAGTGTTGTTATCATGTTTGTTAGGGGTGTGTGTGTGTTGTGTTTCGGGCTGGAGGCTGGTAGGGGGAGCTCAGCGTTCACTCGAACAGGAAGAACACTGGGATAAACTAACACAGAAATGCTGGAAACTTACTGGTTTTGTGGACATGGACTATAGTAATACCAGGGTTTTCAACATGTTATTAATGTATAGTGGTTGTACTGTGGCTAACCATCTGCTATACCATGGTAGTTTGAGAAATACCATGGTACTGAAGCTAATATGGTATCTGGCCTTACTAAATGAGTAACGTTACTTTACTGTAAATTAATTTCAGTACCAGGTTTATTTAAAAGTGTACAGCGTATCTTATACTTTACATTTTGATAGTTTTGTTTGATTAAGTGATGAAAATACTACCGCTCAAAAGTCTGGGGTCTGTAAGATGTTATATTATATATTATATTATTAATAATAATTACATTATTTACATCAACACAAAATACAATTAACTTTGATATTATATATTTATACTAAAACATATAAGGTAAAATAATAAATATAATTTTAAAAATAAGAATAAAGTTATATAATTCTATTGCTTATGCTAGTATGATTCTGTTGTTTTATTCTAAAAGTTGTATTCTATTTTTATTAACAACACAAAATACAACATATTATGTAGGTATCATATACATGTATGTGTGTGTGTGTGTGTGTGTGTATATATGTATATATATATATATATATATATATATATATGTGTGTATATATATATATATATATATATATATATATGGTATATTTCTTATCTAAAGAGTCTCTTCTGCTCACCAAGGCTTCATTTATTAGATCAAAAATACAGTAAAATTGTGAAATATTATTACAATGTTAAATATCTGTTGTCTATGTGAATATACAGTAAAGTGTAATTTATTCCTGTGATCAAAGCTGAATGTTCAGCATCATTACTCCAGTCTTCAGTGTCACATGATCCTTCACAAATCACTCTAATATGATGATTTGATGCTCAAGAAACATTTATGATTATTATCAGTGTTGAAGAGTTTAATATATTTTGTGGAAACTGTCATACATTTTATCTGACAGGATTCTTTGATGAATAGAAAGTTGAAAAGAACGGCGTTTATGTGAAATAGAAATGTTTGACTTGTAATTGGCTGAAAAGCAGTATCATTAGCTCTTCTGAACACAACTTCTGCAAAGCCTCTGAGTTTCACTTCTGGAGAACGGCTGTTCATTATTTGTTTATCGCTAAAACTTCTTTACACTAGGATAATTGCTTAACGCACTTTTACAGCTTCTTTCATTTGTTTAGTGTGTTTTCTTGTTATTTCTGGCCTTGTTTTCTTCACTTTAGGCCGTTTGGTATTTTCATGCGAGTGTTTTCCAGCTCGTTCTGCTTGTGTTTCTTCACACGGACCGACGATTCCCGTCAGAGAAAGCCTGGAGTTTGAGTGCAGAGACTGTAGTTTGGCTT
>NC_140230.1:36274647-36402147 GCF_951802725.1 Rutilus rutilus
AACTTTCTTTCCACGACACGTATAATGAAGCGATCATATATATTTCCACAATTTTTGAACTGCCGCTGTTGGCGATGTTATAACACAGATTTGCTGAAGTCAACAGATTTCACTTATAGATCTACCGATTTCTGTGTAAAAATAAAATCCTGATGCCATATTTCTAAAATCATTTTTACCCCCCTCTAATTTGGCACCAAATCTCAGCTGAAAATAGTAATTTTGACCCCCAACAGTGGATTACTCCGTCAATATACATATGATATTTAATATTTTGTCTTTCATCACTATTCAGAAAAAAATATTAACAAAATCAAGGACGGTTCAGAAATTTGGTTGATTTGACACGGAATAACCGAACATCATTTGTATCTAAAGGATTGAAGTCTGTCACTATTTACACTTTTATCAGATTTATAATGTATTTCTATTAATATAATGTTTTGTTGTTGTTTTTTAACTCCAATACCAATTTTTTTATTTACCAATTTCTGTGTAAAGTTAAAATAAAATGCCATATTTCTAATTTGGCACCAAATGTACAAATGTGATATTTAATATTTTGTCTTTCATCACTATTTATGTTTGTCTTTCTACAGAAAAACTATTAACAAAATCAAAAATATGCGTCGGGGAAGTTTCCTAAATTTGGTTGATTTGACATGGAATAACCACATCATTTATATGTAAAGGATTGAAGTCTGTCAAGACTTTATTATATTTATATTATATTTTTTTTGTTTGTTTTTAACTGGAATGTTTCATTATGTGAAGCGGTTTCTGTGCACTGATGCCAAACTTATAAATTTTTAATGAAAAATCATATGGTTTGTATCCAAGTTGCATAAAAAAGGAGAATTAATAAATTAGATTGATGCATTTGAATTAAATATAAAGTATAATTTAGCTTACTTTAATATGAACTCCATTAAAACAACTAACTATATTGCCTGATTCTGTAATTCCTTATTCTGTGATATTTTTGGTCATTGCAGAAGTAAAATGGGTCTTGTATGATGTTGACTTTTACTTTTAAAAGAATCTGGCTTTTTGTTTTAAAATTGCACATAAAATCACTGCATTGATGAAAGAGTGGCGAAGAATTGCAAGACACTGAAACAATTAGCATGACTGAGCAGTGCAGCAGTTTAGCACAGCATGTTTAGTTTAACCATTAATCGCTTTGAATCAAACGAGCGATGAAACACTGTGATCGGAGCGACGGGGAGCTGAACGCTGCTTTTAATGCGCTACAACTGTTCAATTAGTGACATTCACATTCTCTCACGTTTATCTACGTATTAAGGATTTATTAGTAAGATTATGCCAGAAAAGGTTTTGGATTTTTTTTTTTTTTTTTTTTTTTTTAAATGTAATTAACATTTAAAAAAAAAATTCCAAAACCTTTTATATATATATTCATTCCCATTCCCTCATGTTTCTCGGTCGTATTAAGCGTTTCACAATTTAAAACAATTTGTATATGATTTGTTGTTTGTTTGCTTGGTTTTATTGTATTTTTATGATATTTGTATTTTTGTCGTTAAAATTTTGCCATGAAAATAGCCTTTCCAGTCCTAACCAGACGCGATGCGATAAGATTCCAGCGACAAATAATGTCTGTCCACGCTACTGCGAGATGCGTCAATCAATCAAAACCCACAGCCAATCAGAACAGTGTGTGGGCGGAGTCTCGCGGCACCAGAGAGTAATCTCGACGGCACTCGCAAGAAAATGGATAAGTCGCTACATAATCAAATTCACAAATATTACACCATTTAAACATTAAAAATATATAGGCTACTGAGTTACTAAAGCAATCTTTGTCAAATAATACACTTGTTTGTTCACAGTTTGAACGTTCTTGTTTCCGTTTGTTTAATTTCAAGATCTGAGGTGAATTATCCACTGTTGCTTTTACAGCTACAAAGCTGGAGCACTAAATGATATTCAGAGTCACATGACACGCTTTTAACATTAAAGCACATAAACAGCACCTGAGATTATCATTGACACACTTTGTGTTTGTTGTTCCAGCGCGACGTCGCAGAAAAATAGAAACCGTTTCTAAAATAGATTCGTTGCGTGTCGCCGTCGCGGCTGGTTAGGACAAACACTCTCATTAACATGGAGAATAACCTTTTATCACGCGTCGCGTGTAGTTAGCACACAGTGTTTAGTGTTTCACCGTGTTTGTGCCGTCCTTTTTGCCGCTGGCTTTGTATTTTGTCTCCGACTGGATTGGCCATCCAAGCAAATCTCAATTCATTGAGGAAGCAGGTGTGTGTGGCTTCTCCTGAATGATTTAAGCTTTTCACAATTCTTCCAGCACGACGACTCAACTTGAAATGATCAGATTCGCTGGGTTCAGCTCAGAGAATATTGACTCTACTTTTTTTTTCTTTTTCTGTCTGACCTTAAAACCTTTTACAAACCCTCAAAGAAGCAACAATAATCCCTGGAAAACAATATATAGAGCCTGAAGCTCATGTGGAAATGAGGAGCCATGTGTCCGACCACCATCTGTGTGGAGTTTTAAAGGTTGTAACTTTGTTTACAGGGAGTCCACCCATAATTAATTCAACAGCACTGTGAAAAGCTTCATATATCTTTACAGCTGGGACGTGGTGAGCTCTGGCAGGTCATTTGGGCTTGACATGTTACTTGCACCCGGAGAATTGTGTGTAATATTGCCTCCGGCTCACTGTTTTGTTTTATGAATGTTGTGGAAAATGATGGCGGATTTGTTCCATGTGGCTTCGGGATAAAGATGGGAATCGTAAGGAAGTTTGTTCACTTAATGATTTCGGTGGCTTTGCGATTCCTTTAATGGCAAGAAATAATTGATCTAAAGGTTCTCTGGAATACTCGACTCTGATTGGTCGATCCCAGTGTTCTGGAAATGGAAAATATAAGCGTTAATAGAACCGAATAGGGCGGTCAAATAATTAGAATTTAAAATATTCAATTATTAGGGCTGGTCCGAATACCATTTTTTTAGCTTCGAAGCTTCGGGAATGAACATCGAATATTGGAAGCTTCGGAGAGAGGAGGCTGAACACATTCTTCTCTCTAAAGGCAGGAATCTCTGTGTCTGTCTGTCCGTTTGCATCTGGATTATTTCGAGAACCGTTCATCCAATCGACTTCACAAGGGAGTGCAGTGTCGCATTTGGTGCAATATAGATGGACACGCGAGACGCGACACGTTCAGAATTAATAAACTTTTAATAAAGTACAGTACAGCATGAGCGGGAAGCGGCGCGCCTCACACGGGCAGGGCTTATGCTCTGAGAACACTAGTGATATTAAACACACACACACACTCCGCTGTTCTCGTGCTCTTCTGTCCACACACACACTCCGCTGTTCTGTCCACACACACACTCCGCTGTTCTCGTGCTCTTCTGTCCACACACACACTCCGCTGTTCTCGTGCTCTTCTGTCCACACACACACTCCGCTGTTCTCGTGCTCTTCTGTCCACACACACACTCCGCTGTTCTGTCCACACACACACTCCGCTGTTCTCGTGCTCTTCTGTCCACACACACACTCCGCTGTTCTCGTGCTCTTCTGTCCACACACACACTCCGCTGTTCTGTCCACACACACACTCCGCTGTTCTCGTGCTCTTCTGTCCACACACACACTCCGCTGTTCTCGTGCTCTTCTGTCCACACACACACTCCGCTGTTCTCGTGCTCTTCTGTCCACACACACACTCCGCTGTTCTCGTGCTCTTCTGTCCACACACACACTCCGCTGTTCTCGTGCTCTTCTGTCCACACACACACTCCGCTGTTCTCGTGCTCTTCTGTCCACACACACTCCGCTGTTCTGCTCTAGCCAGAGAATACTCCCGTTGCAGGAACACTTTAGTAGCCCAAGAAGAAGCAAATATATTTAAGTATAACGAGGTTGTGTTCCTTCAACTGTCCATCCTATTAAAAATGGCTAGGCTATATAAGGCTCTAGAAATGACATTTTATTTAAGAACTATTATTTTAAGTCAATGCACTTTAAAAAGTGAATATTTCATTTCAATAAAAGATGCGACGCTTTAATTTATATTTGCTTATTGCGCTCGCTTGCGCCCTCTTGTGGACACAGGAGATAATACAGCACTTTTCCCCCCTCTAACATCAAGTATTGCCTTTACAATTCGAATTTTGCTAATTTAAGAAAGAAATTCTAATTTAGCTTTTCAGACATTTTGACAGCCCTAGAACCGAATGGCATGTAATAATTCGCAGAACCCTATAGGAGTGATTTGCGGTCGGAATTGGATTTGCTGTTCTTATCAGTAAACATGTGCGTTCGCTTTAAATGCTTCACCTTCCTCGTTCTCCGCCTGTAATTACAGATGTACTGATGCACTTTAGTCCCCCATCTGATATTGGTGATATGAAATGTGTCCCTTCTGAGAAACGCCAATGTATCCCATCATGCCTTGGGGCGAGTGAGCTGGCGCTCTTAAGGTGATTGAAGATGTTCTTGCTTCTGTAGAACGGAATAAGCCCCGGTGGATTGGTATTCAGAGAGGCTTTACAGACGGCCTAATTAGACAGTGAGTGTATTTGTTCTTCCATTAACCCCAGGTCTTTCTCCATGCTTTTCTGCTCTGAGTGGTCGCAAAGTACCATGTTAGCATAGAGGAGCAATCTCGCGTTTTAGCCCTCGAACTTGGGGAACTCAGACAGATTGATATTTTCCATCTCTGCCAATCTGCAAATTGAAGCTTGCACATGAAAATGTTCTCCTGAGACTCGTCTAAAGCACATGTGAACGTGAGCCTGGTATTAACATCAATCTCAGGAGATCCGATAGCAAGTGTCCGCTGAGATGATCACTGCTTTTACTGTATTTTGATTGCACATAAAATGCAAAAGTCTGAATATTGTTGTGTTTTAGAAACATGTCTGATTGGGAAAGAGCTTTCATGCACAGATTTTGCTTCCATAACATGTTTTTCAGACCAATGGAAAGAAAACATCCAAAATACACTTAAGTGTGTATTACATTTGATCTATTAGCATCTGGAGATTTCGATTACAATGCAAGGCTTTCTCAAAGCGAGTTGAGTCTGAAATCAGCAGCTCTTACACCAAACTTCAGTTTATTCTCTTATTCTGAAGGTTTTATAGAACATTTTATTCCTAAAAACTAGAGATGTACCGATATTAAAATTTTGGCTGATACGATAACGATAATTCTTTAAATTTTGAAAGCCGATAACCGATATATTGGCCGATAAATCAAAATCCAAAATGTTATTATTTTTGAGAGCATGATTACAAAAACAAGTCTCCATCTTTCAAGCACACAATTATATTATGTTCTCATTATAATATTATGTAGCCGATATGACTTGTGTTGTACTTTACTGTATTTTCCTTTTTCGAAGTAATTACAATCATATTTCACGCAATTCAAACACATAATTGTGAACAGTGAAGGAAATAATCCATTATTTATCAGCTTTAATATATCAGCCACTTTTTTTTTTTTCAGGCCGATAACGATAACATTAAAAATGAACATATATCGGCCGATACCGATATGGTCTTTTGACAGTATTTTCTGATTTATGGAAGTGATAAAAAGAGAAATAGGAAATAGCGACGTTAAAGCAGGCTGTATTTGAGCGTATGAATCTGCAGTTTTTCCCTCTATCAAACATTATTTGTAGTGCCTCGCGTTCAGTAATCGTAGATCTTTGAGCTCTGCATGAGAAACGGTCTCCGCTTTCAAGTTCTGTCCATTTTATTATGAAATTCAAACAATAAGTGGCGATTTGATGCGTAAATGTACAGTCTTTCTTCCACTTCATTACAAATTATAGCACACAAAAAACATGCATGGACATCATGGGAATGTTGAAAGATACAGTACAACTTACTGAAATGAATCATATCTCATGTAATCGATTAATCAGTGTTTCAACTGTGGAAAGAACAATTTTCTTTTAATTTCAAACATTTCAGTTTTTATATGAGTGTAATTGCATCTGAAAACAAATAAAAGTTGTGTATAATACTTTGGCTCTGTTGTTAATTTTAACCTGTAATGTACCCTGGATTACAGCATTACTTGGAGAATTATTTATTATTATTATTATTATTATTATTATTATTATATTTTTTTACAGCAACATTACACACTAAAGTTAAAAAAGTGCAATCACAATCAAGGACCCCTTTAATAATGTGTGTTTTGAACATTAAAGCATGTTAACCTTATTCTTTTACACCCACTGAACAAAATAATGAATTATTATAATTGCTTGGTACGGCTAGTGTTCGAGTCGTAGATTCTGGAAACGTGGTGTTTGACATGCATAGTGAGATGCTAACCAGGTGTGTGTGTGTGTGTGTAGTTGTGTACCTGGTTACACCTCGCTAATCTTTCAGCAATAAATGTATATAAATGTTGTTATTTCCGCTCACCGGCGCTCCTGCAAAGGCGACACACAGACATTTCAAATGCCTTTAGGGGAGAGAAATTGCATCAGATATTATTCAGTTAGCCTCGCCAGGCACAAACTTGGTTTCACAAGAAATGTCCCTGATCGTGCTGTGTGTGTGTGTGTGTGTGTGTGTGCGTGCAGGTGGTGTTGAAGATGATCAAGCACTACCAGGAGGAGGGCCAGGGCACTGAGGTGGTCCAGGGGGTTTTACTCGGCCTGGTGGTTGAAGACCGACTGGAGATCACCAACTGCTTCCCGTTCCCTCAACACACCGAAGACGATGTCGAGTTCGACGAAGGTGAGGCGCTCGACAGTCTCGGCATGGTCAATCACTGATGATTGCACTCGGCACTCTGGGAAACGGAGAGAGGGGGATTATATGTGGATTTCAGGGCGAGAGAGAGCTGTGAAAAGGGGATTGCTTTTCGCTTTTATTGTATATTCACGATTCATTTTGATTAATAGAAATGGCATTAAAATACCTACTTTGGGGCCGCAAGTGGAGATGATGATGATGATGATATTTAATTTTTTGGTTACACTTTATTTTAAGGTGACAGTTATACATTTCTACATGTACTTACTATAGTAATAACAGTCAATTATGCATAATTACACAGGTACCAAATCCAGTAACACTTTATTTTACAGTGTCCTTGTTACATATGTTGCATGTACTTACCGTAGTAATAACAGTAAATTATGCATAATTACATGCAAATAACCCTCAACCAAATCCTACCCTAACCCTAAGTACATGTAGTTAATTAATATTACTCCGTACTTAAACATATAATTACACTGTAACAATAGGCGAGTTTCCATTACAGATTTACGCAAAACTGTTGCTTTTTTTTTTCTTCTAAATGTCGACAAAAAACTATTGCGAAATGACGGCGTCTCCATTAACCGATGTTATGCGACTAAAACTTTTTTTTTTTTTCTCGCGTGATAAATAAAATAATTCCAAAATGGAGGTTTATGTACTATATCCCGGCCACTGCACTGGCCATTATTATAAATCAAAGGAGACGTATGTGTGTTATCCAATCATTAATGGTAAGGAACGACCCTTATTATACTGTGAGCGGCTCATATGAGGAGTTTCTGGGTGTTTCTCCCTCATTTCTGCTTCCAGGTCTTGATTGTGGCATTTATTTGAGGTTTAGAATCCATTATTCCTGTAATTCTTTTGTCTTTTATGAGTTTAATAAAGAGCTCTGTCTCGTATTCTGTCCAAACACACCGCCTCATCTACGTCAGCTGACCTGGAAATGCGCAAAAACTGTTTCCATTGCAGTTTTGCGAAATATTTCCTTTTCGAATTGCCTGAAAAACCTCCTCATGCGAGCGGGAAAACTTTTTTGCGATAAATGGGAGTTTTTGTGAAAATTACGCGTTTCCATCGGGCGCATTTTCAATGCGCAATTTCAGTTTGCGTAATTTGAAGGGTAATGGAAACGCGGCTAGTGACACCTGAAAGTAGTGTAACCCCAGATCCTAACTCTATAGTGAGTATTGTGCAGTCGTGCTCAGAATTAATCATACCCCTAGTAAATATAATCAAAAATGGCTGTAAAAAATAAATCTGCATCGTTTATCCTTTTGATCTTTCATTCAAAAAATGGGCAAAAATCAAACCTTTTATTCAAGTAAAAGAATTGAAAGTGGGGGGTAAATCACATTATGAAATAAATGTTTTGATAAACGATGCAGATTTATTTTTTACAGCCATTTTTGATCATATTTACCAGGGGTATGATTAATTCTGAGCATGACTGTAGTTAATGTTACTCAGTACTTATTTCAGTAAGTACATCACCTTAAAATATAGTGTAATCTAATTTTTTTTTTTTTTTTTTTTATCCTAGTTTTTATCAGTAAGTGCATGGAGAAAATGTGCAAAATAAATCTTTCCCAGGGAATTTTTAGTTATTTTAGTTTTTGACTTTAATACCTTTAGAACATTAAACCCAATTATTTAATTTTGGAGTAATTTGTATTTTTAGGATGGGATATTTTTAATCCCTTGGGGATAAAAATGTTTGGAAACCCCTGGTCTAGACCATCACATACTGATTTCAGGCCGAGAGAGAGAGAGCGAGAGAGAGAGAGAGAGAGCGAGAGAGAGAGAGCTGTGAAAAGGGGAATTGCTTTTTTGTTTTTATTTTATGTTCACGATTCGTTTTGATTAATAGAAGTTGCATTAAAATACGTACTTTGTGTGTGGGGCAACTGTAGTTTATGTCTCTCACACACACCCGAAGCAAACTGCGAGCGCTGTTCCTGAATTAATTAATTGCTGTTTTACACATCATTAAATCAAGACAGTGACTAAACGGTCACCTATGATCCTCTTAGCGGCGTGAAAAACAAAACCGCTCCTATTTGGGAGTCACGCAGAAGTACTCGAGCGCTCCGGCTGTAATTACTGAAGCTGTCGCTGCAAATCTACAGTTTAACTGTTTGATTCTCACAAACATTCCCATTGTGATAAACGAAGCTGTGTCTAAACCAGGGCGTCTCAAACTGCGGACGCAAGTGATGATGATGATGATGATGATGATTTAATTTTTTGGTAACACATTATTTTAAAGTGACAGTTACACATTACTGCATGTACTCACTATAGTAATAACAGTAAATTATGCATAAATACAAGTAACAAACCCTAAACAACTCTATAGTAAGTGCATATAGTTCATTTATATTACTCAGCACTTATTTCAGGAAGTACAATGTAACTACATTTTGGTTACACTTTATTTTAAGGTGTCATTGTTACAGTGTAATTATATATTTAAGTACTGAGTAATTATAATTAACTACATGTACTTACTATAGGGTTAGGGTAGGGTTAGGATTTGGTTGAGGGTTAATTGCATGTAATTATGCATAATTTACTGTTAATGCTATGGTAAGTACATGCAACAGTGTTTTTTTTGTTTATTTGTTTGTTTTTTTGGATTTGTTTTAATTTTAATTATTATAATTTTTTTTTTTTTTTTATCATTAAGTGCATGGAGAAAAGATGTGCTTTCCCAGAGAAGTTTTAGTCATTTTATTTTTGACTTTAAGACCTTAAGAACATTAAACCCAGACTTAATTTGTGTAATTTGGATTTTTAGGAAGGGATTTTTGGGGGTATTTTGATCCCTTGCAAAGGGAATCATTTGGGATAAAAATGTTTGGAAACTCCAGGTCTAGACAATTGACCCTTCGCTAAGCCACGCCCCTTAGCAACCGTAACTAGGCGCGGGAGGTCTGGCAAGCTTTCGAGCGAGGGAAACATGCCGAGGCGTTGTGTGTATGGATTGTGCAAATCTGTCTCCTAAAAGTTTGGAAGGGGGGGATTTTGTTCCCTTCCCGAAACCTAAAACCCACGGGGAGAAATGCGGGGCGTGGATCAAGCTGTATGGGACGCCCCATTCACGTCGACAGGATTATCAAAAACACCTACGTTTGCTCCACGACGTGTGAGCGGTAGCCTGGCGCGCTAACAATATAAGCGGGAGAATGTTATCATGTTATCATTGCAAAGTGTCTCGCTTCTGTCTCGCTCTCTCAGATATTTCACCTGTTCGCCAAAAATGACTAATTACCTCCACGGGAATGTCTGACACCGGTGCATATATACTGTAAGAGACGTGCCAGGCGCGAAAGCTTGTCAGCCGTAGCAACAGTAACTAAGAAGGGGCGGGGCTTAGCGAAGGGTCAGCTGCATATTGTCCTCATAAATGCTGAATATAATGGGAGCATGTTTCATTGCTTGCCTTACACACTACATTGCATTTGCCACGACATCCAAACTAATTCCAATGATTTTGCTTTTGTTCTAAAAATTCTAATCTTGATGTAGCCTATAATTGTGTCATTAGTGCGTCACGTATCTGTGGATCAGACTGCTTATGACTCGCCGGTTGTCCTTTCTGATTGGCACAATGACACTCAGATTAGTGGCGTGTCGTTCACGACTGAATCTCTCATTCACTTTCATACACTGACTCATATTTCTCCTCCCGCCTCTCGAAGCTCTTGAAGTGCGTTTCTCCTTTGGTGGTTTCTCCTGCCGACTGTCACATAAGGAGCGTTTCATTGGGTTTCATCGCCCAGCTTCTCTGAATCATTTCTTTTGTTCGAGAGATTCTGCTGATCGACTTCAGCAACACTCAGAATGCTTTGCCAATATGTAAAAATATTGGTCTTGCCAATAAAGCAAACGGCTATTGTTTCTCCTGGGTTCTGCGTCAGTGCTGTTTCCATCAGATGTGGCTTAAAAAAAAAAAGAACAATTTGCTCGCAATCTGGAGGCCTCTATAGTTAACCTGCAATTATTTCCATCTCGACTAGTGATTATTACTGTTTTCGCTTTGCAGCCGAACCGTTACGCCTTTCTGTCCATCCGTGGCAGCGAGTGTGTATTAGTTTTCTGCGCTGGCCTGGTCCACTGGTGGCTGTGTAATTATCTCCTGGACCCTCGTCGGTTTGGTGTCAGGAGTCATGAAGAGGTCACACACACACACACTCTGAGCGGATGACCTTGCCGTTAGATGCTGCTTGTTAGCACAGTTGAACTGTTTGGCTGAGCGGAGCGCTAACAAGCCCAGATATAGCAGGACCAGAAAGCAAACGGCTGTCGGTTGTCCAAGGACGACTGCTCAGAGACTCTGCTTTATCTCTCCGGCCGGCGTATGAAATATCGCTCCCTAATGCTGTCGAGGCCCGAATCAATACAGACGGAGATACACTTGGCGTGATAAGAGCAGGCCTGAGATCAGCTACTGTACGGATGCACTCTAGTTCAGCTGAGAATAGATCTAGAGGAAAGTAGATTAGTCGTTTAAGTGAAATTTCACTATTCTTCATGCTAATTATGGTATTGCAAGACATTATGCGTGTGAGTGAACCCACTCATTTAACAATTCAATTAAAACTGTCACATAGCCTCATATGGAGGAGTTTAATACACTAACGTTCGAATGTTTTGGAAAGTTTCTTTTAAGGCTGCAATTGATCAATAATACTGTGAAATCGTTCGTTTAAAATAGCTGTTTTCTATGTGAATATATAGTAAAGTGTACTTTATTCCTGTGATCAAAGCTGAATTTTCAGCATCATTACTCCAGTCTTCAGTGTCACATGATCCTTCAGAAATCAGTATAATGTGATGATTTGATGCTCAAGAAACATTTATGATTATTAATGTTGAAAACAGTTTTGCTGCTGCTTGATATTTTATAGGCTACTTCATATTTCAAAAGAACAGCATTTCTTTGAAATAAAATCATTTAAAACATGATAAATGTCTTTACTGTCATTTAAAAATAAAAAAAGTAATTGCCCCCAAACTTTTGAATGTTCATGTAGAAGTGGTTTCATTTTATTATATTCAGAGGTTTGAAAGCCTGTAATCAAAATTTTGGGTCTAAATAGTTTAAAAATACTCTCTAGCAATTAAGTAAATGTCAAAATGAACTGTGCTAAAATGGTTATCTACGCATAAAATGTGCTAAAATCACTAGGTAGGGGTTAGTCAGTATGAGTCCAAATGTTGGATTGTACTTCTTGATAGGCTTTTAAATCTAATAAATAAAATTAAAAAGCATCTGTTTGATCATTTTGATTACAGTGACAGGTTTGAATGTTCAAACTTGACAAATAATGTCAACACGACAATATGTAAAACTGCAGAAAATTCGATTTTTTTTCTTACTTGCATAACTATTGAATCTTGTTTCCGCCACAGAATAAAAAATAAAACCGGTAATTGCGACTTTTTCATCTCGCAATTCTGACTTCATAAGCAATTGGGAGATATAAAGTCAGAACCGGGAGACATAAACTCACAATACTGAGAAATAAAGTCAGAATCGGGAGATATAAACTCACAATACTGAGATATAAAGTCAGAATAGTGAGATATAAACTCACAATACTGAGATATAAAGTCAGAATAGTGAGATATAACTCACAATACTGAGATATAAAGTCAGAATAGTGAGATATAACTCACAATACTGAGATATAAAGTCAGAATAGTGAGATATAAACTCACAATACTGAGATATAAAGTCAGAATAGTGAAATATATACTCACAATACTGACATATAAAGTCAGAATAGTGAGATATAAACTCACAATACTGAGAAATAAAGTCAGAATCGTGAGATATAAACTCACAATACTGAGATATAAAGTCAGAATAGTGAGATATAAACTCACAATACTGAGATATAAAGTCAGAATAGTGAGATATAAACTCACAATACTGAGATATAAAGTCAGAATAGTGAGATATAACTCACAATACTGAGATATAAAGTCAGAATAGTGAGATATAAACTCACAATACTGAGAAATAAAGTCAGAATAGTGAGATATAAACTCACAATACTGAGAAATAAAGTCAGAATTGGAAGATATAAACTCACAATACTGAGAAATAAAGTCAGAATAGTGAGATATAAACTCACAATACTGAGATATAAAGTCAGAATAGTGAGATATAAACTCACAATACTGAGATATAAAGATAGAATCATGAGATATAAACTCACAATACTGAGAAATAAAGTCAGAATAGTGAGATATAAACTCACAATACTGAGAAATAAAGTCAGAATAGTGAGATATAAACTCACAATACTGAGAAATAAAGTCAGAATCGTGAGATATAAACTCACAATACTGAGAAATAAAGTCAGAATTGGAAGATATAAACTCGCAATTGTGAGATGTCGAAATTATCTTTTAAAATGTTTTATTCTGTGGCGGAATACATTACAGCTATTCATTTATCCAAATGACAGCAGAAGAAAAAGTGAAATATATATATACACACACACACACACACACACACACACACACACACACACACACACACACACACACACACACTTACACACACACACACTTACACACACACACACTTACACACACACACACTTACACACACACACACACTTATTAGGTAGATAACTTCACACAGTGCTGTAGAAAGGCAAATATTTCCAACAAAAACAAACCTCAGCCTTTCAGCTTATCTTCCATTTTTAAGACGATCACAATACAAAGGAAACCGAGTAATGTCATCCGTTAAACTTCAGGGAATAACCAACAGAAAATCATGAGGCGGCGTAAGAAACGTTCCTTCGGCAGCACTTCTCCACATCCCATTACTCATCATGCAGGAGAAACACACCGTGCGCTTGATGCGCCCGAATGACTGATGAGCGGCGAGTGTGATCCATGAGACGGAGTTAACAGGCGGATCACGTTGAACAGGGAACTTCTCTCTCCATGTAGAGGAGTCAAACGCACCTGTACTTCAGGATCAATACTAGAATCAAACGCACCTGTACTTCAGGATCAATACTAGAATCAAACGCACCTGTACTTCAGGATCAATACTAGAATCAAAATAATGCAAAGCCACTAGTCTAGTACAGTATCACTACAGCAAGGCTCTGAGTTCTGAATGATAGACAGATGGGGTCGAATCCCAGCATGCGTTCGCCAGTTGCCCAATAACTTAAGGCGTAACTCTCGCCAAAATGCAGCCTAGGCTCTTTTTGTGAATCTACCCGAGGCAAACTTTGGTTTGAAAGCATAATTAGAATGGAAACGCCACTTAAGTTTGACAGTATTTTCGTTTTCGGTCAAATTGCCTTGTGAATGGGAGTGCTTGGGGCACGACTATGATAGCATCAAAATCGCTATTTTTAAAACACTAAGAAGCCTCGACACAACATGAATCTGTGCTGGAAGTCTCAGCAGGGGCTCTACACATGACCTCCAGCATTGAGAACATTGTGTGTGTACACAGAGTTTTGCTAAAGAGAGAGATTTTGAGCAACTCACTGTCTCTGTGTCCGCCGGCATTTTGACAGTCAAAAATAGTCAACCAGAAAAAAAAAAAAAAAAAAAAGATTTGAAATGCCACTTAAAATGATTTGACTCAAATGAAATACCTTTAATAAAATGTAGTGGACAGCAAAGTAAATCAATACTATATCATGAAATAAATCAAGTAAAAGAATAACAAAAAGTTAGAACAAATAAATTTATGCTTGCATTTAATTGCACTTTATTGCAACATTACTTAAATCACTGTAAAGCTGCTTCGAAACAATCTCTATTGTGTATATAAAGTGCTATATAAAGGTGAATTTACTTATTTATTTTTTGTATTTACTGTTCAAAAGTTTGGGTTCAGTATGTTTTTTTTCTTTACTTTTTTTTTCTTTTCTTTTTTTTAAAGAAATCAATACTTTCATTCAGCAAGGAATACAATAAATTGATCAAAAGTAACAGTAAAGACATTAATGTTACAAAAGATTCTATTTCAAATGTTCTTTTAAACTTTCTATTCATCAAAGAATCCTGAATAAAATGCATCAGTTTCCACAAAAATCATGTGACACTGAAGACTGGAGTAATGATGCTGAAAATTCAGCTTTGATCCCAGGATATAAATTACACTTTATTATATATTCACATAGAAAACAGCAATTTTACATTGGAATAATATTTCACATTTTTTCTGTATTTTTGATCTGATTCTTGAGATAAATGCAGCCTTGATGAGCAGAAGAAACTTTTCAAAAACATCATAAAATCGCACCGACCCCAAACCTTTGACCTTCCTGAGTTGAACAAGCATCTTGTTCTGAAGTTTAAGCTCCACATTTCACAGACTTCACATCTTTCCAGGGTTTTGTTCCCTGTTCGTCTGCCAGACTGATGTTGGAAACAGTCGGAGAGAGTGGATTGATTACACCGGAGCTCATCCCAGTATCAGCGTGAGTGCCGGGAAGAAAAGATGCGGTTTGCTTGATTACAGTGAATATCTGCACGCATCAATGAAAGCGGTGACCCTGAGCCTGATTCAGACTTCCAGGGATCTGCAGATTCACTGAGCTCATGTGGAGCGAGGTCGGGATGACACGGCTTCAGGTGTGCGCCGGTTATCGATTAAACGGACCCTACAGGGACGGGCACTGCCAGTCATGTGCGCTTCTCTGAGATTAGCCCACAATGTGGCCCTTAGATAAGCTTATCTAACGCTGTGCATTGAATAAAACACACTTTCCATCTGGCTTGTGCTGTTCACATGTACGTCGGGCGGGTCAGAGGCTTTCAACCGCTTTGTAATCAACTTGACCAACTGAAGTCCAACTCCTGATGACATGTTCAGTGGCGGCTGGTGGGTTTTAAAATGGAGGCACACAATTTTACTTAAATATGGCTTTATTGTTCACTTCTATAGACAATATAAATATAAGTTCACTCACCTAGTCCTAGCCTATCACTTAAAGCAAAAAAATCCTTTTAAATGTCCGTGTTAAAAGCACATTCGTTGTTTAGTGAATAGGGGTGTCGTGATAACCAATATTGTAGCACCGCGCTACTGACAGGCTAACCGCACAGGAATGCAAGTATCCGCGATGTTCGCGTGTTTTCTTTTTCATAAGGCTATACCCTCCTTGTTTTGACCTTCGTGCATGTGTGTTGAATGTTAAATAAGTTAACAACTGTTAATCATGGTGATTTGTACGGAGGCTTCATGGATTTGCACTGATCGACTGAGCGCGTGCGATTACCTGCGTCTGTCTTTGAGGTCAAGTCATATCCGTTGGTCTCTATTAAAGGATTAGTTCACCTCAAAATGAAAATTTCCTGATAATTTACTCCCCCCAATGCCGTCCAAGATGTCCATGTCTGTCTTTCTTCAGTGGAAAAGAAATTAAGTTTTTTGAGGGAAAACATTTCAGGATTTTTCTCCACACAATGGACTTCAATGGCAACCAGAGTTGAAGTTCAAATCAATGCCGTTTCAAAGGGCTCTATATATATTTTTAATTTTATTTTAAAATGACCGATCGTTTCACCGGATAAGACCCATATTTCTCGACTGGGATCGTGTCGAGACTTTGAAGCTGCATTGAGACGGACATTTGAACCTTCTTTGAACATCGGTATAGTTGGTTGCCATTGAAGTCCATTCTGTGTAGAAAAATCCTGGAATGTTTTCCTCAAAAACCTTAATTTCTTTTCGACTGAAGAAAGAAAGACATGAACATCTTGGATGACATCAGGGTGAGTAAATTATCAGCAAAAATGTTTTTGAAAGTGAACTAATCCTTTACTGACTCAGAGACCGTGTGTTGCCGTAACAGTGTGACCGCGCGCTGAGTGACAGCCTTTCAGTGCGCGGAGACGCGGTTTAGTTTCGGTTACTGAAAATGTCCTCGTTATTTTTGTGTGCATGCTGACCACATCGTCACACTTATTTATATAGCAACAAATAAATATAAATAAATGCCGATAATACCGCATATCACGCTATTGTGCGACTCAAAACCCAGAACTGGGCCCTCATTAAATTATGGAATAATTAAAAAAAGAAAATTTAAAATAGGCCTATTTGTGGAAAAAATATGTAATATTTGAGTTAAGTAAAAGCTTTTTATTTGTTTTCTTCCTAATTGTCCTTGAAATAGTGGTCAAGAACCCCCCCACCCCCACACCCAACACAAAAATGGTTTGGCCACTGATCAAAATGTTATGTTGTCATTTGATTTGAAGTTCAGTACACTCAAAATCTAAGATTATCTCGTCCCTGGCCCAGGCAAGCCTGTCAGCTGGCCTGAATCAAATATTCAATATCTCTACTCTTCATAGGTACATCAGCGGCAGCAGTTCAAACTAATATCACGTAATTCACATCTGGTCGATGATTGGTTGATATACCAAGGGAAGATAGCCTCCTCCGCCATGTTACTTTTCTCAACGCTCCTAATCGCTGAAAGGGAAATACTTGATGGTGATTGGCTAATTTTTTTTTTTTTTATTAATCAGTTTACTAAGTCTCCGGCTATATGGATTTGCCTCCCTCTCCTTTTCTTAATCCTCTCAGACTCGCGCTTTTGCAGATTCGGCACATTCGGGGAAGAAGTGTGCGGTGGTTACACTTACACTGGTGAAATTACAAACAAGAAATACACACTTCTCTGGCTTGAAGCACGTCCTTCGATTTCAAAAAGCTTTTTAACTGCTCCGGGTGTGCGATTCACAGACTTAAAACACAGCACAAGTAATTTTATTCCATGTTAATGGTATATGTAGGACTAGGAAATAGGAAATAGGTGATGGAATGTGTTGAATTATTGAAAATCCATGAGGTGCTAATCCAGTCATGGTATGACACTTTAAGTGGCATTCATTTTCAATAATTCAACAGTTCCAAATCAGTTATTTTTACTTTTAATGTGGTTACCATAGTTTACCACATTTTCTTTTCTCTTTCTTTCTTGGGAGTTCAATCTGCCATTTCCATTTTGAAAGTGACTCAACTTGAAGTCTCCCTGTAGTCAATCATTTTATCCTTTAAAACTCTAGCCTGACGTCGTCATACTCAGATTCTAGTCAGAATGTGAGTCTGATCTGCTCCATTGGGCTGTGATTATGGGGTGTGTTTCAACCGAACCAGGAAGGAAATTGCCTCTGCACTCAATTGGGTAGACCTACAAACAATCAGAGCAACAGAGTAAGTGACGTATGTTCTTCATTCATGTTTCCGATCGACAAATGCCTTGATCGCGGTTCTCTGTTCCTCTTAAAATGAATGTGCTGTCGATATCTTCTATAACAGACGCGATGGCGGAATCTACACGTTTCATAAAGTTCAGGATACGCACGTTCAAATAATTAATCCAATCAACTTGCCATCAAACTCTTACCATGTCTACCCTATCAGCATGAGAGGAAGCATATATTTATGCACTGTCAACTCGCCTAACATTCCTTGACAGTTTTCAGCATCCCTCCACTCACTCTCGGCTTGTTCTTCCACAGCCAGGAATACGGGGGGAGTACTTTGGGTTCAGGCCGAATACCGATCCCGCCCTCTCCTCGGACAGCACGCCAAATATGCACTTATTCTATCTGACTTATTTGTGAAAATCTCAATTCTCCAGCGGCAGCCATCTTTGTTGTAAGCGAATTCAACCCAGGCGCTCTTTGGTGACGTGGATGATTGTTACTGTTGATCATCTGTCCATCATCGTATAAAGCCCGCCCTGACAATTTGATTGGTCCGTACAATTGTTTTGTTGTAAGTCCAGACCGAACTTCCCGACCTAAAAATGTTGTGGGCGGGGATAAGTTTGGCTGGCATACAGCCTATTAACTCATCTTTGATCACCAAAATTACACTTAAGTGTTTTTTCCTTGAAAAGAGTCTTCATTGCCTTAAATATCTTGAATGTAACTCGACACCCTTGCATTTAGTATGCGCGGTTCTATGAATATGCAAATGAGCCCCGCCTCCACTCACTCAGCTCAGAGATCCACTGGTTGACGATCACACGTTGATCTGATTGGTTACAAGGTCGTTTGTGACGTCAGAAACACCAGCGATTTCAAAGCGTGTTTTTGAGACTGTCTTTGGTTCACTGCAGTTTTAAGGAGGAAATACTCAGCAATGGTGTCGACTTATGAATTTGCACGTGGTTTAAGCACATTAAAAACACCACTAGACATATAAACGACATTAGAAACTGGATTTTCACCACAGGGGGACTTTGACTTTAGAATTAAATTTGACTTTGACATTTCGACCGTAATCTGACAAAACTTAATTGTAAACCTGTAGAGGTTTCGCCGGGAAACCAGTCGGACTCCTGAACCTCGGCTCTAATGCGCACCTTAAGGGTAAGTTAATCAGTGAGGAATCACGAGCCATTTCCCGTTTGGATTCTCAGGGGACGTGGCCCGCCATCATGACCCTGGCGCTGTTCCCATCTTCTACTTAAATGGCCTGATTTATTAATGGTCCCTGATGCCACCACTGAATGTGTCCCGTCCAGGGTTTTAGCGGATTGCTCTGCACCTCGATCTCTCAAAGTATAATTAATCACGAGTGCTGGAGGATCAGCCACAGTGACGAGCGCGTATCTTCCGGGAATCACGCCGTCGTGACTCCAGAGTCGGATGAACAGAAGCTCTCGAACGCATGAAGTCACGTCTCGAGTGCCACTGATGTCTGTGTTTTCCAATCACTCTTAAGTCGCTCTCCACAGACAAGCAAAACCTGGCCTTTAGAATTAAAGTTTTGTGTTTTTGAGAGATTTCTGTGAATAAAAATATAAATTCAACATGAGAATCTGCTTTTGCAGGGACGTATAATATTAAGACGGCTTGAAATCAAAATCCACCCTATTTATTTTGTTAGTGCACATTTCTAGTCTTGTGGTAAACAATTAATTCGTGCTAGTTAATTAACCACAACGTTTTTTCTTTATCTTAGAAAATAGAATTGGAGCTTCTTGTTTTTGGGAAAATTTCTGTGAATACAAATATCAGTTCAACAGGAGAAACTGCTTTTGCAGGGACGTATAATAAAGATGGAGACCTATTATTAGTCGGTATACTGTATATTGGATAAGTGGCAAGAATAAGCTATATGAAATTCATCCAAAAATGTCTAACTTTCAGACTTTTAATCACTATTGAAACTAGATGTGGTCCAGTGGTGTTCACCAGATGTCGTATAGCTCACACGAGTTTGACTCATGCATAGGCTTTTTTGCTTAAAGCTGAAGACCAACTCTATGCGTGTGTTGTAAGATCCCCCTCTCTGTTAAACACATTTTATTGGGCTGTCCTGGGTTTAATACAAGTAGAATCCTCTTTTGAAGATATTTCACTTGAGGACTTATTTAGTAAGATTATGCCTGAAAAGGTTTTGGATTTTTTCATGTTAATTTTTAATTTTTTTTTATATAATATGACTTCTTGTGTTTGTTTGCTTGGTTTTATTGTATTTAAATGATATTTGTATTTTTGTAATCACATTTTTGCCATGAAAATAGCCTTAGATGCTGACATGGCATTAAATAAAACAAGCTATCTATTAAAGACGGCATGAAATCAAAATCAACCCGATTTATTTTGTTAGCGCACATTTTTAGTCTTGTGGTAAACGATTCATTAGTGCAAGTTAATCAAGCCACGCCCCTCTATTTTTATCATCCAATATTCAAGTTCTCTCCGAATATTCTGAAGTCGGTTGCAACTTCTGGTTAACGTGGACTTTAACAATCCTTATCAATTAATCCCAAATGACTGTATAATTAAATCATTAAATCGGGCATTTTGAACCTTATGTGTTTGGGAAGATGTAGCAAAAATTCAATGAATTCAGATACAGGCAATAACGTTTGTTTATTTATAAACCAATACATTTACTCTAGTATTCATTTTACAGAACTGACAAGAAACTCTTAAAAAGTTTTACTTAATGGCAACTTAAGAACGACTAAATGGCATTTATGCAAGAAGAATGGTAGTCATAATTTGACTTGAATCCAGATGCAAGTATAAACCAAATAAGTTTGGAAAATGTAGCATTGAACATTTGTGATTTTGTATAATTGTGAGATGCTAACATGAGCATTTCAATGCTTTCTTCAGTTGGATCATTGCAGACTGAAGGATTGGTTGTAAACAGTGGTTGAGAAGGTTGTGACAGGCGGAGTGTTTTCCAGATTAGCGCTCCAGCCGAACCGCAGCAGAGCGAGTGGAGTCGCACTTTGCCAACACGTCGACAGAATTAAACGCCATCTGTCAAATTATGAAAGGTTGTGAACTGACATGTCACAATCGTATCACGTTGGCTAATTAATCTACAAGCCTGATTTGCATTTCCAGAAGGAAATGGCAGCGTTTGCAAGGCGGTGGAAGAGTGAGTTCGGGCTTCAGGCTTTAGTTCTGAATAAATCAATCCTGCTGGTCATTGGGAGATTTTAAAACTTAATTTGTAAATTAGTATTGATTATAGTAGAATGTCTAGAGTGTAACCTTGCATTTAAGTTACTACATGATTGCTAACTCTCATTAGAGTATTAGTAGACTTTTAGTTTCAGGTTAGTAGAATAAGTCGACATGTAGTTTTAAAGTTACTTATAGTCTACTATAAGTCTACTATTCTATACTATTTAGAATGTCTAAAGTGGACTATCAAAATAAAGTTACTAAATTCAATGTTATTTTTTATTTTTATTTTTATTTTATTTTTTTACCAAAAAATAAATAAAATTCAACCAGACAATCTGGAATGGCTTGGATGATTAATTTCTGGTAACTTTTTATGGTTATTACATTAGGTATCACAAACTAACAATTTTTACAGCATTTACATTTATTCTAGTATAGCATATTTATAGGAAGTAAAGAACAATTGCATAAATTACCTTTAACCCCTTTACTGTCATCCCCCTTTTTGATAATAAACATGAAAATGCAATATCCAAACTTAACTGGTTGTAATTCAAGAATGCTTTGGAAAATAGACCTAATTTTGGTCTTGTTTTAAAGAAGATAGATTAAAGAAGTAAAAGCACTAAAGAAAATTAAAGTATGAAATTCAAAAAAAGTAAAACTTTACTGTAAATCAAAAGAAATTTCTCTAAAAAAAAAATCTCTAAAATTACGATAAAATCAAAGCCATATGTCTAACCAAGTTGTATTCCATATTTGATATTACAAAAATTGAAGTTCCCATGAGAATTTTTTTTTTTTTTTTTTTAGGCATAATACTAAAAATAGACACTGGGTGACACTTTATTTTTTCTTGATGCATTCTCCTGTCCAATTAATACATTTCGGTCTAAATATCACTTCTATTACAAAATATGGAACCCTGAGACTCAGACCTTTCCGACGATATTTGATTTATCAAGATTAGAAAGGGTTTTGAATATAAAGTAGTTAAAATAAATGTTGTAAAATGAAACCTGACACTGCCCAATAAGGGAGGAGCTTACTAAAATAATCTAGAGTACCGTTTCTATGGTAACGCAACATCCAATTTGAATTGAGTTTGTATGCTTTTGAATGATACATAATTTGTGATAATTACATGTTATATGAAAAATGGCGATTAAAAAAAAGAGCGCTAGCGGGACGGCCACAGTTAAGGGGTTCGATATTGTAAAAATGTGTTTTCATAAAGCCTAATGCATGTTAACGAACATTTTTAATTGTTTGAAGCATCCAACCTGCCATTCAAGTAATTTCAGATTGGTCTTCGTTTTTCCTTTTGTGAAGACGCCAAACATAAAACTGATAATATGAGCATATAAAGCAATGACAGTAGCTCTAGTGTTTGGCTGTTGGGTAATGCTGGTTATAATCTGATCTCCGGAGGGCCATATTTCATCCAGCGGCTGCCATAAGCCACTGCGTAAAACAGTTATTGTGTTTCGCCTCCCAAGAGGATTCCCCCTTAATTGACTGCCTGAAATATGAAGTTCATGGTGAACCATGTGGTTCATTGCTGCATTTGTCCTCTTCTAGAGTCTAGAGAAGATATAGTCCTAGTGCAGATGTGAACGAGGAACAAGAAGACCTTGTTGGTGAGGGATGAGCGAATCCCTGAGCTCTCGCTGCTTGTGTCCTGGTTCTGATGTTGTGGTATTGAATTTCCTACAGGTAATTAGAGGCTCACCAGGCACGCTTTCTGTAGGTGTTTTTTCCTTGAGAAAATGTCTTCATGCCTTAAAATATCTTGAATGTAACTCGACACCCTTGCCTCATTTAGTATGTGCGGTTCTATGAATATGCAAATGAGCCCCGCCTCCACTCACTCAGCTCAGAGATCCACTGGTTGACGAGCACAGGTTGATCTGATTGGTTACAAGGTAGTTTGTGACGTCAGAAAGACCAGCGATTTCAAAGCGTGCTTTTGAGACTGTCTTTGGTTCACTGCAGTTTTAAGGAGGAAATACTCAGCAATGGTGTCGACTTATGAATGTACACATGGTTTAAGCACATTAAAAACACCACATAGACATATAAAGTACATTAAAAGCTGGATTTTCACCTCAGGGGGACTCATGCTAATTCTGTATTGACTTAAAAACGCTTGTGGTGGGGATTTAAAAACATGAAATCATCTGCAGATGTGCACAAGGATGGCGTTTGGAAAGCACAAACACCTATATTCCTTCTGTTCTCCTTTCTAGGGCTTGCCAGCGATAGGGATTGTGTGAAATGCGACGGGAATGTCATCGTGACGCACCGGCGCACGTGTTTTCTTGCCGTCGTCTTGACAGATGCATGTGTGACTGGAAGCAAACAACACATCGAGCTCCCACATCTCGTCCGTCGTCGGCCGGCTCATTTTCTCCTCGCGAGCGGCAGCATAATAGGATCTGAGGCTCGCTTTGTTCTGTTCCACCGGGCATCGCAGATTAGCTGCAATTAATCTTAGTTAAGAGAGCCCTGTGTGTGCCTGACACCCTTATACGCAGCGCTGCGGAAAAGCAGAGGGGAAAATAAACATCAGGCTGGTTTATACAAGTCAATATCTTGTGCCTCTAATGGGACAAGATTCGACCAAAGCAACCCTTCATTTGACAAATACATCCCATCATTCAAGCTGTTGTGCTTCTTCGCCCCTCCTTCTGCTTCTCTTGCTTTGTGAGCGCACCTCGTTATTCCCGTGGGATTCTCTTCAGCGGCTCGCTCGCTTTCTGAGGTTTTCCATGCCGCCTTGCTGGCGTCTCAATGCTTTTATAAACCGACTGTTGAATCCGATCCACATCTAAATCCACCAAATCCACTTAGTTAAAGATGCGCAAAATTACTTTTCAAATACTACTAATTGGTTTTTAGGCTGGTTGTGGGTTAATCTAACCCTGAATGGACATGGGAATTAATAAAAGACACTTCTTTTTGTTTGACTAGACAGGACAAAACACAATGGAACCAAAAGTCCTCCTGTAGTCAATCATATCATCCCTTAAAACTCATCTTTGCTCACTAAAATTATATATTTAAGTGTTTTTCTTCCTTGAAGAAAATTTCTTTATGCATTAAAATATCTTCAATGTAACTCGACACCCTTGCCTCATTTAGTATGCGCGGTTCTATGAATATGCGAATGAGCCCCGCCTCCACTCACTCAGCTCAGAGATCCACTGGTTGACGATCACACGTTGATCTGATTGGTTACAAGGTAGTTTGTGACGTCAGAAACACCAGCGATTTCAAAGCGTGTTTTTGAGACTGTCTTTGGTTCACTGCAGTTTTAAGGAGGAAATACTCAGCAATGGTGTCGACTTATGAATTTACACATGCTTTGTCTTAAAGCACATTAAAATCACCACATAGACACATAAACAACATTAAAAGCTTGATTTTCACCACAGGGGGACTTTAAGAGTCATACTAATTCTTTATTGACTTAATGCTCGTGGTGAGGGATTTAAAAACTGAGGTATTAAAGTGAGAATGCCTTTTTAATACCAGAGTTAGCAGCGTGTATTTGAATGCAGTTTGTTTAAATGTAATAAAGTAGAATTAAAATTTAACATGCCTAAAAAAAATAAAATAATTCAAAACCCTATTTTGAACTAGAAAAGCAAAGTTTTTGAAAAGTTCTTTTGAAAGGTTTGAAAAGTCTTGAGGGTTTGTAGGCCAGATACACAAGTTTAAAATTTCATAATTTAATAAGTCGGCTCGGATGGAAAAACGCTTTTTCACAGAATGCATTACCTGAGTTGAAGTTCAGTAAATTCCTTTTCCAGTGCGTTCGGTTTCTAATTTAACTTTCTGTCACCAATTCAATTGAACACCACACTGATGAATTGAGCAAGAGCCAGTTCTTCAATCCTGAATTTTTTGCTGTCTAAATGCTTGACGCCAAAGCCTGTGTCATTTGCGTTAAATTAAATATGGCGTTCACCCTGACTAATGCCCACAAGGCTCTAGAGTGAGGTAATGCTGTTGGCCTGCTGTCTCGTATTAATTCTCACCATGGTTTGTGCTTAATGACCCAAAATCCCGTTCTGCATCTGGTGTTGGGCTTGGCAGATTTAGTGATTTTCAGAATCAGTGACGCAGTCGATTGCCCCGACGGGAGACGTTTTGTTACTCCAAATGGAAGAATGGTGTGTGTCAAAGGCCCCGGTGTTGACCTTTGTGGGTTGAACGTGCACAGTTGTGGTTTCCAATCATCTGGTTTATAATATTTATTTATTTTGGGGTTAAAAGCTGGCGTTTCGGATGGGCCATTTTGCAGTCCCATCACGCACAGCCGTAGCAAATTAGAGAATTGCAGCTTTGGAAAGCTGAGACGCATGTATAATGCAGATCTCGATCTGTTTGATTGTCACCGCTGTGGCCTGGAGGAGCCGTGGCATTGTCTTTCGGTTTGGTTGTGGCTCATTTTCAGGGTTCATTGGGAGGAAAAATGAAGTTGGAATCCATGATGATTAGCCTTGGAGGTTCTGGTTTGACTCGTCGGGCTGTAATTTGTCTAAACGTCGCTGTGGCTCTCTGGTTATTTGAGGCATGAATCTTCGGCTATGGTGTAGATGAAGCTGTTCGTAGTGGTTGTTAATCTTGTGTGCACCGTCATGAATGGGAAACTTTCTTGTATTGGGAACAATACAATAACATCAAACTTTCTTGCAATGCAATACCATTGTAAATGAGTTATCATAACATATCTGGCTTCATGCCAGAATTTCTTTTCCAGTTGGAATTTAATTTCTGAAACAACTTGATTTTAAAAGAAAGGCTGATTTACTCAAAATACATTGACATGTTAAAGAAAATGAAATGCACTTTTTCCTTATCCTCCAATTAGGGGTGTGCGATATCACAATTATTTGATCGGGAGCGATTTAAAAGTGAAAGCAAACATTTAATTCATTCTACATTCTTTAAATTAACTTATTTTCTTCTGAAGAAAGAAACTTAATCGAGTTTAAAACAACTTGAGGGAGTAAATGACAATTTTCATTTTTGGGGAAACTATCCCTTTAATGTTAATAAAACATAAAAGCAGAGAAAATCATTCCCTGCTCTTGACTCAGAACTTTAATAGTAGCTTTAATAAGAATCAATGTTGAGTTAAATTTCTGAACAGTTTGGTTTAAAAGAAAGGCTGATTTACTCAAAATACTTTGACATGTTGAAGAAAATGAAGTGCTTTTTTTCCTTGTCCTCCAATTGTGGTGTTTTGACAGTCTTTATTTATTTTAATTTTTTTGACGTCATTTTCCATTTAGACCATTTTTTTAAAACCTTGGATCAATATTATTGAACCCAAACAGGTTATTGCTTATATTGGTTAGTGCCTGCAATCGACCATCCATGCTGATTCCCCAAGGACGTCTCCTATCTAACATGATCAGGAACATCTTTCCCTCGGCCGGTTCTTGCACTTCTGCGAATCGCTCGTAAATCAGATGCGTGTCGTGTTTTGACAGTCATTTATTTCAGGGTTCGTACAAGTGCTTGAATTTGACTTTTTAAAGTCCTGGAAACCCCTTGAAACCATATTTTTGAAAGTTTTTGAAAAGTGCTTGAATTGAAAATATTTCACTTTTTTGTGTGTGAAAAACAAAACAAAAAAACAACAACAATCTTTTCACGCAAAATGATCGCTGCATCTTTTCTGAGTAGGGATGCACGATATATCGGCCACCATATCGGTATCGGACGATATTATGTTCAGTTTTAATGTTATCGTTATCGGCCTGATAAGAAAATTTGCCCGATATATTAAAGCTGATAAATAATGGATTATTTCCTTCAGCTGAGACGCTTCAGATGCCTCAGATGTTCAACATGATGGTTTTAATATGATTGGAATCACTTCAAAAAGGAAAATACAGTTCAGTGCAACATGAGCAGCGCAAATCCGTCATATCGGCTACATAAAATTATCATGAGAACATTATAATTGTGTGTTTTAGGTCATGGCTTTTAATGATGAGACTAATCAGGCTCTCAAAAATTATATAATTTGGGTTTAGATTTATCGGCCAATATATCGGTTATCGGCTTTCAGATATAAAGAATTATCGGTTATCGTTATCGGTCAATTTTCATATCGCTATTTCGCATGGCTATGAGCATATTAAGTTTAAGAAAAGTATATAATACAACTTTAATTCTTCAGAACAATCATATATTCATGGAAAAAATCTGTTTGAATAAGGATATCTTTGTCATAGCATCCTTTCAATGGTAAAGGGGATATTTCCCATGTCTGACAGCGCTGCTCAGTGGATTGATCTCTATGAAGTGAAACATCAGAGACCATATTTATGTAATTTGAGTTAAACAAACAAACAAATAAAATTAAAGATATTGTTTGATAAGTCCTGATAGTAGTGCTTTAAAAGTCCTTGAAAGTCCTGGAATTTCATTTTACAGAATTTACTGTTATTTTATTAGTTTTCCAAGTCATATATTTTCCATTTAACTCATTTCTTTTTAACCTTGGATCAATATTATTGAACCCAAACATTAGGTTTGGTTATTGCTTATTTTAGTGCCTGTAATCGACCACCTATGCGTATTTCCCAAGGATTCGAACGTTATCTAACATGATCAGGAACATCTTTCCCTCGGCCGGTTCTTGCACTACCGCGAATCGCTCGTAAATCAGAAGCGTGTCGTGAGTGTTTAAAGCGTGCGAGAACACATTACAGATGGACCTGCGCCTCAAAACATGCCCTTGATGTTCGCTTTCGTGTGCCGTTTCTGTTTGGCGTCGCCAGCCTGTTAATGGACGTGCGGAAAAGAGTCTCGAATGAAAGTGTGCTGGCATTATGCTTCATGTCTTCTGGCCTAAGGCTCAAGTCTATCAGGCCTGGCCAATAATAAGCAATCCATTTGCAACTCCGTGCCTTGATGAATTACAGCGTGTGCCTTAGCGGAACATGACCCGAGAAGTGCTGGATGTGAAAGCGTGCAATTCTAGACGCCAGTTATTGCTCTCATGTTTGACGGGCCTGTTTGCCAAACTGAATTCATGGTTTGCCCTGACACTTAGAAATCGGGTCTAAAGAAAGGCAATAAATTATTCTCCCTCCTGACACGAGCTCTTATTACCTGTGTCACTCTACATAGACGGACCGTGTTGGACTAATGGTGGATTTCGTCAGGGGAAGAATTTTCTGGCATAAATCCAATGTCAGCGTTCGTCCAGGTAATGACGTCTTCGCCTCCCACTCGGCTTGTGTTTCACACTCGAGGTTTGACAGCACAGCCCAGGGTTTCATGAAAGTAATGTTTCTTTCTGTGATGGCGTAACTCTGAGTAACTCGGGTCGGGTGGGGTTTGACCCTCAAGTGCCAGTTGTGCACAGAAGCCTTTGAATGATACAGCCTCAGTGAAAACCCTTAGTCGTCACAACAATGGGATGCAATGCTCTGCAATCCCAGCTTTCCTTGCTCTCTCCCGGCTCTCTTCAGCTTTCTGTGAAGATCAAGGGAGCGAGTTATCGTCTTGTTCAAAAGGCATTTATGTAAAGGGACACCCTTGCATGTTTGTTTTGTAAACGACGACTGATATTTAGCATTTGCATCCCACGTTATATGGTATGCAATATATCCCCCCCCAAACCAACGTTGTTCTGCTGTAGGTGTAAAAGCAATTGTGTTCATTGTTGCGATCAGGGTTTGAATTCAATACCCACCAAATGCGGGTACAAATCAACATTGGCGGGTAACGCTGACAAATCACGAGCCAATTTGGCGGGTTATGTTTACTCACTTTTTAAAGCATTTGATGTTCTTTGTACTGTTGATCTGTGCACGTAAAACACATTTTTGATGATGAGGATGAAAGAATGTATGTGTATGTGTTATATATGTTATTTATACAGACAGACAGACAGACAGTTGAAGTGGATCAAAACCTTTCATCAAAGTTATACATGAATTTTGAACAATACCCGTTCTTGTCTCAGGACAACTTTGATGAACTTTTTTGATTCACTTCAAATGTTGACTACTTTGTGTATGTATGTACTCTCTCACTCTCTCACTCTCTCTCTCTCTCACTCACTCACTCACTCACTCACTCACTCACTCACTCACTCACTCACTCACTCACTCACTCACTCACTCACTCACTCACTCACTCACTCACTCACTCACTCACTCACTCACTCACTCACTCACTCACTCACTCACTCTCTCTCAACTCACTCACTCTCTCTCTCTCTCAACTCACTCACACTCTCTCTCTCTCAACTCACTCACACTCTCTCTCTCTCTCTCTCAACTCACTCACTCTCAACTCACTCACTCTCAACTCTCTCTCAACTCACTCACTCTCTCTCTCTCAACTCACTCACTCACTCTCTCTCAACTCACTCACTCACTCACTCTCTCTCAACTCACTCACTCTCTCTCAACTCACTCACTCTCTCTCAACTCACTCACTCTCTCTCAACTCACTCACTCTCTCTCAACTCACTCACTCTCTCTCAACTCACTCACTCTCTCTCAACTCACTCACTCTCTCTCTCAACTCACTCACTCTCTCTCTCAACTCACTCACTCTCTCTCAACTCATTCACTCTCTCTCAACTCACTCACTCTCAACTCTCTCTCAACTCACTCACTCTCTCTCTCTCTCTCTCTCTCTCTCAACTCACTCACTCTCTCTCAACTCACTCACTCACTCTCAACTCTCTCTCAACTCACTCACTCTCTCTCAACTCACTCACTCACTCTCTCTCAACTCACTCACTCTCTCTCAACTCACTCTCTCTCAACTCACTCACACTCTCTCTCTCAACTCACTCTCTCTCAACTCACTCACTCTCTCTCTCTCAACTCTCTCTCTCTCTCAACTCACTCACTCTCTCTCTCTCAACTCTCTCTCTCAACTCACTCACTCTCTCTCTCAACTCACTCACTCTCTCTCAACTCACTCACTCACTCTCAACTCACTCACTCACTCACTCACTCTCAACTCACTCTCTCTCAACTCACTCACTCTCTCTCTCAACTCACTCACTCTCTCTCTCTCTCTCTCTCTCTCAACTCACTCACTCTCTCTCAACTCACTCTCTCTCTCTCAACTCACCCACTCTCTCTCTCTCTCAACTCACTCACTCTCTCTCAACTCACTCACTCTCTCTCAACTCACTCACTCTCTCTCAACTCACTCACTCACTCACTCACTCTCAACTCACTCACTCTCTCTCTCTCTCTCAACTCACTCACTCTCTCTCTCAACTCACTCACTCTCTCTCTCAACTCACTCACTCTCTCTCTCTCAACTCACTCACACTCTCTCTCTCTCTCTCTCTCAACTCACTCACTCTCTCTCTCTCAACTCACTCACTCTCTCTCTCTCAACTCACTCACTCTCTCTCTCTCAACTCACTCACTCTCTCTCTCTCAACTCACTCACTCTCTCTCTCTCAACTCACTTTCTCTCAACTCACTTTCAACTCTCTCTCAACTCACTCACTCACTCACTCAAGTTCTGAATGGCCAGTCACTTAATTTAGTAGCCAAAATTGGCCGGTGAGTGAAAAACTTAATTTCAAACCCTGCTTGCGATGTTTCACCCTTTTAATGCAAAGGTTTTGTAACCAACGACTGATATTTAGCATTTGCATCCCACATTATATGGTATTTTCCCCCAAAAAACATTGAATGTTTTGCTGTAGATGTAAAAGCCATTGTTGCTCATTGTTGTGATGTTTCATCATCTGGTGGCTTTTGTAAAAATTGCGTTAAGGTCCTCGTCTCATTTAAGAGGGGTATTTTTAGAGGGTTTGATATGAAGTGTCATCGTGAGGCTTCCATAGGAATGCAAATTGCATCTCGGCTGAATGTATTGCCTCATTCTCATCCGCTGCTACAGCACTGTGGGATTGTTTACTGTGGCAGAGCTGGTTTTCCACTGGAAGCAGGGCCTTGAGAGTGTTTGTTTTGGGGCTTGAAGATTTGAATCGCTTGTTTGGCTTCAATTTAGTTCTTTAAAACGTCGCCCCCCTCGTGCATTCGCTCGGAGGAAGCCAACCAAGAGTTTAGGAACAAATTACATCTCGGGGTCTCATTCATATTCAGCGTCGCCTGTCAGGAGCGAGCACTGATGAGTTTAGTTGTTAGGCCTGATGGGCACGCTTGAATTTGCCAAAGCAAACGCTTGTGCTTGGTGTATTCCACGCTCGCAGCTCTGGGACCGATCCGATCCGCAAGATGCCGATAGCAAAGGGAACGGTTTCGCCAGTGCGTCGTTACGTGTGATTGGTGGAATATTTAATAATAGTAATAAGACAATAATTCCTACAATAAATGTAATTGTCATTATATTATTCAATAGTAATAATTCCTACAATAAAGATAAATGGCATATATTATTCAATAATAATAATAATAATTCCTAACACAAATATAAATAGCTTATAGTATTCAATACTACTGATACTACTACTACTACTACTACTGATAACTCCTAAAATAAATAATAGAAGATATTATTGTAAAATATTGTATTATTATTATAATAATAATAATAATAATAATAATAATAAGTGATAAATCCTAAAATAAATATAAATATATTATTCAATAACAATAACTCAAAATAAAATATTAATGGCACATATTGTTAGGAGTAGGATTAAAGTAAATTTTACTTAATTATATTTAATTTAATTTCACATATAGAATTAAGTAGCATCTACTTAAGTAAATTTTACAATTCATTTTTTTTCTCAAACAATATAACACAGAATTAAACCACACTTTTAAAGTGAATGCTTTATTTAGAAACATCTAAGTAAATAATACAATAGATATTGTATAGATTCCATACTGTATCTACATTAAAGTAGCATTTGAACACAGAGACTTCAATACTTGGTACACAATACACAGCGATGGTGACATCTGATAGATCGTTTTTGAGTATGAATGTGTGAAATCAACCTTTATTAATAATTCATGCCCCAGTGCATGATGGGAACACCAGTATTAGAAAAGTTGAGTAGGTTTTACTTAACTTTATATCGTTGCTTGAATTGAGCACTAATATAGGATTTACTTTTAGTTTGTTTTTTGAATTCTTGCCTGAACTACCTTTTTCATGTAGAAATTACATTGTCTTTTCTGTAGAATTGACTTCACCACAGACTCATCTTAACAGTGCACATGCTTTCCTGCACACGTGAGATTGAGTTCGTCAACCGCTTCAGTCTCCTCTGGGAGATATTATAGTTAACGGATCTCATCTGATGCTTTTTATTATTTAGCCAACACCAATTTTAGACTTGAGTTTGTCCTTTGCACACGCACACACTGTGATCGAGGCCTAATCCTCTTGATATTTGATGAGAGTTTGTTTGTTTGGTGAAATATTGTGTCTGTGGATGTAATGCTGTTGAGAGGTCAAGAGGGCCTGAGACACACACCTGTTGAGACTGATTCAATCCATTCTGATTAATAGTTTTGTGTCTTTTGGATTATTTTGTTTTGTGATTCCGAAGGCTGTTCTTCCTCGAGACTGTAAAAACACTGTGCTGTTGAATGTAATACTTCTATATGCAAACACGTTCTTGGTTTGTTGCATTTTGAAATGTCTGAATGCAAGTAAGTGTTGCTTTTCAACATGGATGTTATTTTGTCTAGTCAAGTCACCTTTATTTGTATAGAGCTTTTTACTATACAGATTGTATTAAAGCAGCTTCACAGTGATAACATGAAAATTAATACAACAAGGTTTGTTTCTAGAAGAAAATTGCATCATCCACCTTAAGGCAGATCAGTAATATTGTTGAATATTAAATGTCCCCAACTAAGCAAGCCAAAAAACTAAGCAAGCCAGAAGCCAAGGCGACAATGGCAAGGAACCAAAACTCCATCAGGGACAGAAGGGAGAAAAAAACCTTGTGAGAACCCAGACTCAGTCGCTCAGTTCTCCTCTGGTCAACGAGCGAACAGTGTGTGATTATGATTCAGGCATTACAGGTCAGAAGTCAGATTGGTTTGGAACAATCAGAATATCATCCAGTTTCATCTGGTTGAAGATCGGAGTCACGCCGGTATGGAGACGAGTTTGTTGAGGATCAGTGCCGATGGCTGTCGTGTCGATGGGGCCTTCACAGGGCTGATGAGGCTGGCACTTCAGGGATGCGTTGTGGACGTGTCCAGGTGCAGGTCCCCCATCTGATCTGGATACGGCCCGGATCCGGCTGACTACATCATGTGTTGTGGACGTGTCCAGGTGCAGGTCCTCCATCTGATCTGGATACGGCCCGGATCCGGCTGACTACATCATGTGTTGTGGACGTGTCCAGGCACAGGTCCACCATCTGATCTGGATATGGCCCGGATCCGGCTGACTACATCATGTGTTGTGGACGTGTCCAGGCACAGGTCCTCCATCTGATGTGGATACGGCCCGGATCCGGCTGACTACATCCATGCGATGTGGACGTGTCCAGGGCGCAGGTCCACTATCTGATCTGGATACGGCCCGGTTCCGGCCGACTACATCATGCGTTGTGGACGTGTCCAGGCGCAGGTCCACCATCTGATCTGGATACGGCCCGGATCCGGCTGACTACATCCATGCGTTGTGGACGTGTCCAGGCGCAGGTCCACCATCTGATCTGGATACGGCCCGGTTCCGGCCGACTACATCATGCGTTGTGGACGTGTCCAGGTGCAGGTCCACCATCTGATCTGGATACGGCCCGGATCTGGTTGACTTCAGTAAACCTCGGAATAAGCAGAAAGACTAACATTAGTGTAGATGCCATTCTTCTTATGATGTAATGAGTACATCAGGTGTTATAGGAAGTGTTCCCGGTTCCGGCCGTCGTAATCTATGCAGTCTAATAATCAATTAACTGATTTGAATAATAGAAATGTATAATGTTCTATATAAATGCCAGGTAAAAGAGATGCGTTTTCAGTCTAGATTTAAACTGACAGAGTGTGTCTGCTTCCCGGACAATGTTACGGAGACTGTTCCAAAGTTTAGGTGCTAAATAGGAGAAGGATCTTCCGCCAGCAGTCGATTTTAATATTCTAGGTATTATCAACTGGCCAGAAACTTCTGAAGTTCACTAACTCTATTGAGTTCTGAGGTTTGTTACAACCATTAAAGCGCAATGGCTTACATAATTGTGTTCAACAAGGAAGTATTGTTGAATGAAGTGTGTTTCAGGCCCATCCTAAATCCGGAGAAAAACCCAATGCTCCATCAACTTTAGGCCGGCGTTACGTTCTTCAAGGCAATTTCAATGAGGATTGATTCTTTCCCGCTTTCATCCGGTGTAGCTGTAATCCCGCACAGCCACGAGTGGCGACAGCATGTCAGGATCCCGACGTTCCTCGAGTCATCCCACGCTTCTCTATCCCACCGGAAAAGCTTGGCACAGGCAATTAAACTTTCCCCAGTGCATGTGTTTGACTCGAGTTCCTCTGAGAGAATCCCAGTGTCTTTAGCGCTGTCTCCTGGAGTGTGCACTACACATTACCTTGGGTTTATTTATAAGCAGTCGGTCTCGTGTGTTCTGCTTCTCTCCTCTCCATATGAAAGTGAGCTGTCCCTGTGTAAATCCTTGTTAAAGTTCACGCTGTCCCCTTTTCACCTGGCATTCTGCAGACTTGACATCTCTCCTCATAATCTGCTGCCCTTCTTGTCTCTTTTCTTCTGTCTGGCTGCGGATCACTCCTGCAAACTTGCAGAGGCTTGACTTGTGTTTTTACAGACAGCGCACCTAAAATTTGCCTTGAGGCTTATTGGATTAGGATGTAGTTTTCGTAGGTGGTGTGCGATATTGACAATTATATCTCTATTTTCTGGGATTTTATTGATGACGATAATTAAATGATATTTTGCTGAGTGTGTTGGTATCTTGTCAGGTTTAGGACTGCCGTGAACAGCTGACTACTAAAGTTTTTGATATTCTCAATATTTTGTGTGGTGGTCAGTTCACAGCAGTGACAGAAATCATCTTTTCCAAAAGATTCTTACCTTTTATGGGCATTTTTACCTTTTATAAAGGCTTTTTTTATTATTTTAATTTTTCACCCAAATAAATGTATGCACCATCTTCTGAGTCAAATTCTTACAATCAATAAATTCTATAAAAATAATACGACACAATAGGGCTGTTATCATTCAAATGAAATCGCCATCATCAAAATTCATCTTTGCGCTGCAGAGGAAACACAGAATCTGCGTCTAAAGTGGTGTTTCGATGCTTTCACACAGACCGTTTAATGCAGATCAGAGGTTAACCAGCAGTTTCACATGCAGGAATAATGTTTTGATGTTTAAACATAAAATGTAGATTATTGATATTTTGAAATTACACTTTATATGTGAAATTAAAACTGCCAGTAGGTGGCAGCAAGTCACTGTTAAAGCTACACTGTGTAATTTAAGTTGATTCTTAGCAAAAAACACTTTGTTCTTTCAAAATTATATGTGCTCATTTATGTGTAATTACTTCCACCAACTAATCAAGTATTTTTTTTAAGCATAGAATCTGTCGTTCAGAATACACACGAGCGAGTCGCTTGAATGGCGGCAGCCATGTTGCGCCTCCATCTTGAAAATACATTAGCCAAAGAGGGACATATCTGGAAATTCAAGCTTCGCCTTTCGCGCTTTTAACTCAGTGGCGCCGTGACGAATACGAGGGGGAGATTACTCGCGACTGGAATAATTCATCCACCGTAGGAGTTAAAACGCCCTCGGAGTGGGAGGGGCTAGACAGTAATATTCAGTTGGTTACATATACAATTTCACTGCTAGATGGGAGAAAATCTTACACAGTGTAGCTTTAATGAGCGAGTCATTGAGTTTCAATCAGTTCATTCAAACGGCTGATTCATTCAGAAACGAAGCATTTGACACTCTTAATGAGTCATTCATTCAACTGATTCATTCATTCAGGAATGAAACGCCTCTGTGTGACGCTCAGTTTAAGGCAAGCATCTGCATAACTAAATTTCATAAACTTAGAAATTATTTTAACAACTTTAAAGTTCAAGTAACACACTTTTTGTATTTGTGTGAGCACTTTAACTGAGATATGAGCGTTGTTTCTGCTTTTAAACACTGCATACAATTTAAGCACAACTTTAAAAAACATTTATTTCAGTTTTTAATCTTATTTTTTTTTATCTAATACAAATATGCTTTTTTTTTAATGTTATGCTTTTTCTTCTTGCTTCCTTTTATAATCCGAATAAATAGTTATTCTGCCTTTTTAAATGGCATGTTGTCTATGCTTTATACATGTCATCCAATAATAATTTACATTTGTATCATATCTGTGCTAGTATCTCGATATAGGTGCGTTATAATGACATGGTGCTCTCTAATCCGTCACACAATGTTGGGAAGTCACTGTGTTATAGTGCTTTTGGTCAAATGAAAGTGCACTGGGGAAAAGTGATACTGGGAACCCACCCAGCCATTGTTCTTCCAGCATCTCCCATGATGCACCAGCTCGAAGCCTTTCGCTTTGACTAATGAACGGCCCTGGAAATGTCAAACTTTTCGTTACCCAGCACCATCATTTCTCATAAAGCAGATATAAACTCATTTTCTCTCTCTCTTTGTCTCTTCCAGTTCAGTACCAGATGGAGATGATGAGGAGTCTCCGGCACGTGAACATCGACCATCTTCACGTCGGCTGGTACCAGTCCACGTTCTACGGGTCTTTCGTCAGCCGAGCTCTTCTGGACTCGCAGTTCAGCTATCAGCACGCCATCGAAGAGTCTGTGGTGCTCATTTATGGTGAGTCTCATTAGTGAATAACCCTGGATTCAGGGCTCGACAGCAAGAGCTTTTCACTCGTATTTGCAGATTAAAAAGTTTTTAAAAAAGTGGATCAAAACCTTTCATCAAAGTTATACGTGAATTTTGAACAATACCTGTTCTTGTCTTTGGACAACTTTGATGAAATTGTTTGATCCACTTCAAATGTTGACGTATGTATATGTGTGTGTTTGTGTGTCAGAGAGTGTGTGTGTGTGTGTTTCATAATTGGATTTTGCATTTATTTCTGCAACAATCATTTTATAATTTTTCTGAAAATGCCATAATGGTATTTAGATATTTATTTATGAATTATTTTTATTAGAAATAAATATTTACACACATACATACACACAAATATGTGTATACGTATACATATACATACATACATACATACACATATGTATATATATATATGTGTATGTGTGTATATATATATGTATGTATGTGTATGTGTGTGTATGTATATATATATATATATATATATATATATATATATATATATATATATATATATATATATATATATATATATATATATATATATATATATATATATATATATATATATATATATATATATATATATATTGCAAGGCAAGTTTATTTATATAGCACATTTCATACACAATGGCAATTCAAAGTGCTTTACATAGAAGAAATTAAAATAATTAAAAGAAATAAGAATAATTAAAACAGTTTAGAAAAATACAAAATAAAATACAGTACAAACAGTCGGACGAACATTGGCACAGTGCTCATTCATTAAATGCATAGCTAAACAGATGTGTTTTGAGTCTGGATTTGAATGTGACTACTGTAGGAGCACATCTGATCTCCTCTGGAAGCTGGTTCCAGCTGCGGCTGGCATAATAGCTAAAAGCGGACTCGCCATGCTTAGAGTGAACCCTTGGTATTTCTAGCTGATATGATCCTAATGATCTGAGTGATCTGTTGGGTTTATATTCAGTGAGCCTATCTGCAATGTATTGAGGTCCTAGGCCATTGAATGATTTATATACCAGTAATAATACTTTAAAATCAATCCTAAATTTAACTGGGAGCCAGTGTAAAGACCTGAGGACTGGTGTGATATGTTCATATTTTCTGGTTCTGCTCAGAATCCTGGCGGCAGCGTTCTGTATGAGCTGACACTGTCTTATGGTCTTTTTGGGAAGGCCAGTGAGGAGTCCATTACAATAATCCACCCTGCTGGTGATGAAAGCATGAACAAGTTTCTCTAAGTCTTGTCTGGAAACAAAGCATCTAATTCTTGCAATATTTTTCAGATGATAGTATGCTGATTTAGTTATTGCTTTGACATGACTACTGAAACTAAGGTCTGACTCTAGTGTCACACCAAGATTCCTGACTTGATGTTTAGTTGTTTGACCCCTAGAGTGAAGGTGTGCGTTCACCTTGAGAACTTCATCTTTGTTTCCAAACGCAATGACTTCAGTTTTGTCTTTGTTTAACTGAAGAAAGTTTTGACACATCCAACTGTTAACTTCATCAATGCATTGGCACAGGGAGTCAATGGGGCTATAATCGTTAGGCGATAGGGCTAAGTAGAGCTGTGTGTCGTCTGCATAGCTGTGGTAAGCAATTTGGTTCTTTCTCATTATTTGGCTCATTGGGAGCATATACAGGTTGAACAGGAGTGGTGCAAGAATTGAGCCTTGAGGGACTCCGCATGTCATGGATGTCCACTCAGACTTATGGTCTCCTATACTCACATAATAACCTCTCCCATCTAAGTATGACCTGAACCATTTTAGGACTATCCCAGAAAGCCCCACCCAGTTTTCCAGCCTGTCCAGAAGTATGTTGTGATCGACAGTGTCAAATGCAGCACTGAGGTCGAGTAGTACCAGCACTGATAATTTGCCTGAATCAGTATTTAAGCGAATATCGTTTATTATCTTTATGAGCGCTGTCTCTGTGCTGTGGTGCGGTCGGAAACCAGATATATATATATATATATATATATATATATATATATATATATATATATATATATATATATATATATATATATATATGCGCATGCACGTGTGTGTATATGTATTTGTTTGTGTATATATACAGTACCAGTCAAAAGTTTGGAAACATTACTATTTTTAATGTTTTTGAAAGAAGTCTCTTATGCTCATCAAGCCTGCAGTTAAAAAAAAAAAAAAACTGTTTAATATATTTTTTTGGAATACTTTTTTCAGGATTATTTGATGAATAAAAAGTTAAAAAGAACTGTATTTATTTAAAATAGAAATCTTTTGTAACAATATACACTACCGTTCAAAAGTTTGTGAACAATAACTTTTTTTTTTTAAAGAAATTAGTACTTTAATTCAACAAGAATGCGTTTAATTGATAAAAGGTGATGGTAACGATTTATATTGTTAGAAATGTTTTTATTTTGAATAAATGCTGTTTTTATGAATAAATGCTGTTAACGTTTACTCATCAATGAATCCTGAAAAAAGTATTCCAAAAAAATATAGTAAACAGCACAACTGTTTCCATCATTGAGTATCAAATCATCATATTAGAATGATTTCTGAAGGATCATAAGACACCAAAGACTGGAGTACTTGCTGATGAAAATTCAGCTTGGCATTAAAAAAATAAATTACATTTTAAAGTATATTAATTTAATATATTTTTAATAATATTATTTATTATTTAATATTATTTATTTATAAATATATTTTTAATAATATTATTTTTTTAACATATATATATATATATATATATATATATATATATATATATATATATATATATATATATATATATATATATATATATATATATATATATATATATATATATATATGTGTGTATATATATATATATATATATATATATATATATATATATATATATATGTATATATGTATATGTATGTATGTGTGTGCAAAGATTAATCATTTCCCCCCAAAAAGTTTGTGGTTATATAATGTGTTGTATGAAAGTATGAAAATTGTGTTGCGTGTATATACTGTTTATAATATAAATATAAATTATATATTTTTTTTTAATCAACATGTCATTATAGAAAAACAAAGATCTAGTTCCTTATTCATTCCATTATTCAAGTTTATAAGTCCAGAATGCTTCTCGTTTCAACCATTCTTTATTTTTTTTACTGTCGCCACTACGTCGCCCGTTTGTGTTTGCTGCGAGTGCTTTGAGTGTTTTCCCCGTTGTTAATGTGATTTTATGTTCTCTGCTTTACACTTATGCCTGAGAACACCGTTTCAATGGTAAAGTCTGTCGATACACAAACTTGCAGAATAAATGCCTTGAATGCAATGCAGCGCTTGAGATGAACGCAGCCGTCAGTGTTGTGAATGTAAAGTGCATTGGTACAATAGTGGGTGAAGTGTGTGTTCAGGATCACGAGTGTTTCACTGCCCTGTATTCTAGACTCGGTTCACGGCTGCTGTGCTTTATATTTAATCTTGCCCCCTTTAAACCCATCAATAATGCAGGCTGATATATTAAAGTCTAAATAAAAATCTGCTCACATCTCTCTGCATACCGAGGAAAGAAGTCTCGCCGTTTCTGTGTTTGAGTTCAGCAGATCTGACTCTTTCTGAGAGAGCTGTGAGCTTTTGGTGGAAATTCGCTCCAGTGCGTTTCAAGACAAATCTCACATGACACGCTTTTTTTACACGTCGTTTTTTACTTTTGCATATTTTTTTTTTAAATATGCATTTAGCAGACTTGTAATCCTAATATTTACATAAAGCGACTTGCATTGCATTCATCAGGTGAAATATATTAGTACATTGTGAATATTGTAATTTTTTTATACGCCGTTACGTTTTATAAAGATTTATTAATGAGGCAAGGGTGTAGTTACAGTCAAGCTATTTTAAGGCAAGTTTATTTATATAGCACATTTCATACACTATGGCAATTCAAAGTGCTTTGCATAGAAAATAAACACAATAAAAGCAAGGGAAATTAAAACGGTTATAAAAGGAATTAAGAGATAAATTAAATTACATCTTAAGGCGAGACACAGCAGGCAAAAACATCTTTTTTTTACTGGTCAATTTTGAGATTTTGGGATATTTATCTTCAATAACTTGTGGTGAAAAGTCTGAAATACACATTTAGGTCTTTATTTTACCACACTTTGTCTGTTTGCGTCTGTAGATTTCTAATAAATTCAACAAAAGTTGGCGTTGTAAATCATCGCTCCGTGATCTCTGTCTGCTCCCTGTCATCACACACACCGCTGGAAAGCTCTCTCTCTCCTGTACAATGCTGTCGGATCCAAATATGCTCATTTCCTTTTTATCAGCAACCAGTCGTGAAAGTAAAAGGGGGGATTTAACTCTAAATGTGCAATCTCATTGGCTGATATAAATCTTTAAAGCCCGTTTTCTCAAAATGACTTTTCTCTCATTCTCCAAGTCCGAAATCTCCACTTCAGTAGCACCGATATACACCACACATTCCAGTCTTGTACCTAGTTATATTATGAAGATATTTACTGCGGGATTTGTAAATATATTATTCCTAGCCTGATTTATATAACATTTTATTCCAAAAAAATGGCGCAAATCAATTTAAGGGTATTGACAGTATATTCTGATTTACAGGATAACAAAAGTAGATATCCAATTTTTTTTCCCATCTAATATGTGAACACAATGAGAAAATAATTTTTAACCTTGCTTTATCCAATACTCAGATACTCAAATTAGTGCATATTTAATTAGATATTGCCTAATTTGTAGATTTAAACATTAAATTACAGAATTTGTAATACCTTTTTTTTTTCCTCATCTTGATGTAGGTAATCAACTGGGAAAGTTTCATGGTGATATCTGCTAGTTAAAAAATTTAGTCTCGCGTAACGGCATGAATAATTTTTATTTAATTTTTTTTTACGGAAAAGTTTAAATGTCATTTTGGTGAGTTTTAAGGGATAAAATTATAGACTACAGGGGGACTTTTTCATTTAATTTGGCATTGCACATTATGCGACGTGACTGTGCGACGCCATGTTGATGCTGAAATGTTGTCGTATTTTGCACTGGCTTCTGTTTTATTATTGCATCATCGTTTAAAATGTCCACCGTGACTCTAGATGGCCGTTCCTCTGGCAAAGCAAGGACGTTTGCAAAGTGCGCGGGACCCTCTGCAGGGTGTGTGTGTGTGTGAGTGGCAGCTCTGATAAGACCTGTGTGAACACTTCAAAGTCTTTGACAACTCTCTGACAAGCACATTAATTCAATACATCTCTCTCACTAAAAGCAGCGAGGGCTTGTGTGTTGCGCAGCTTGAATATGAAACCTGACAGCTCCTGCACTCCATGATTTCTTTATGAAAGAGGAGACAAAGCTTCTCTGCGTGACCTCCTGGCCCTCGTGCCTGAGATTGGTTATCCGGCGGGTGAATATAAATGTCTTGTAGGCGCTGGATGGAAGTGGTTGTTTTATAGCGCTTAACTCTGTGACCTTTCTGTTATTGTCATACGCTTTGTTCCCGTTTCAAATGGACCATTAAAGGCACTGTATCGCTCGTCTGAGTTCTCTCCTCTACTCAAAGACATAGTTTAAAGATGATCTGTAATGATGTTAATAATAATCTCGTAACTTGAATCTCTAAACGTAACCTGAGTCTAAACGTAACCTGAATCTGTGGTTTAAAATGCATCAAAGTGACAATTATGTATTGAACATTCACAATAAGTTTGTGTTTGTGTTTGTTGTTGCTGGTGATAAATAGGGATGGGACGATTACCGGTTTCACTATAAACCACGATAAAATGTACTGACGGTTGGTATTATCGTTTAAAATTGAATTATCATTAAAACCGTGTTTGATTATCGCGATTTTAATAACTCACTGTAACTCACAGTCTGACGCAGGCGCAGCGCACGTTGTTTTTTTGTTAGAGAAGGAATGACGGAAGGCAGATTAATGTTTTAAATCTTAAATCAAAAATATCAAACTCAGTAAACAATAAATCAACTCTGATTTCATTTTCAATACAATCGAAAACGGAGACGCAAGACGGCAAGCTGTATTTGAATGAAACGAGAGTGCGCGTGCGCTGCGATACATGTGCGCTGTTATAATGCGTTGCTATTGACGACGGTCATTTTAAGGAAGTAAATGCCACGGAATATAATCTTGCTTAAAGTGCATAGAGCTGCATGTTTTATTTGTTGTTTGTTGATTTTCAAATATAAAACTTTGAGAATCGTTTCAATGAAAATCTCAAATGAAGATCGCGGAACTCCAGCTTGTCTGTGTTTTCAGATCATCCGCGCTTCATCCAGATCATCTAGAAAGCGCGCGCGCGTATGGTTGCCAGATACTATTGAAAAGACCGGGTAGAAAACGTGCTCTTTTAACAGAAAAGCTCTGACTTGGGTTTAAATTATTGAAATCTGGCAAACGTAAGCATGAACGCTCGTAAAAACAGTCTGTAATGTGTTGTCTTCTCCTTTATTCGACAAAAATAAGTGGTTTTGGTCAAGTTTTAGCCCCCCGTATTTCGCACGGAGAGATAGGAGAGAGTGATGCACTGCAGCGGATCCAGTAGTGCTCAGGACCTCAGGCAGCTGAAGAGGAGAAGAGGGCAAGGCTGAGACGTGCTGCTGAACAGAGAAAACGGGCCCTTGAGATTCTGGTTCAGGCAAAAAAGAAAAAATAATCTCATGCTGCGTTTTGTGTAAATACTTTAAAATGGCCCCCATATTTTATGTTTTATGTGTTATATTTTCTATTTATTCTTTGTGCAGCACATTGGTAACCTTGTTTTTTAAAATGTGCTATATATTTAAAGTTGATTGGATTGGATTTTTTGCTGCCGTATCCTTCTCACATGTTTTACCCCGACCAGTTTTCATGCCTGCGTTTTAAATATTAATTCTTTTAATGCACTTTTATTTGGCAGTCGAGGAAGTGAACGCACGCGTACAGGATCAGTATATTAAATCCGTGCATTCGCTAATATAAAGGTCCTGTTCAGTGTTATTTAAAATTTGCTTACTTTATTAAATTTCTGTTCCTGAAAACTGCTGTCAGACCAACCCTGAAAAGCGCTGTTTATTTCATTTGTGTCTGTTATATTGTATTTATTTGTGCTTTTGCTTTTAATTTGATTATTTGTTCTTATTTTATTACTGATTGCTTGCTTGCCTTTAATAATGTTCTAAAAAAGTCAATTTTAGGCCCTGTATATACAATATATTATTTAAAAAAGGTTCATTATAATGCGTGTAATGCATCAAATGAGATGTTGCTTTTGCTTCTAGAATAAAAGGCAACTGCTAATGTGTCGTATTTCACACACTGTGTGTGATATCTCTCGCATCTTTCTAGCAAGATCAGCCAGTGTTTACATTAAATATATTTAAACCTGGATCTTTGTATGTGCATGCCTTTTTATCCATTCGTGGTTTTTTTGCAGCAAATGGCATTTTTGGCAGAAATTTGTGGCGTACCACTAATATTCATGTGTTTTTTTTTTTTTTTTTCATCTCATGCTTTCTGCGGCTCTTCCAGCAGGAGTGGTTTAGCTTGTGGTGTTTCTTACAAACCTCAGATTCATCCGTCCATAAAAACCCTCCATCTAATCATTTGTGCATTTGAACCTTGTTTAGTAAAGCTCTTTCAGTGAAACTTTCTCTTCTCAGATCTCAAACTACAAACTCTGATCTACGATCTATCTCTCTCTCTCTCTCTCTCTCTCTCTCTCTCTCTCTCTCTCTCGTTCTCTCTCTCGTTCTTTCTCTCTTGTTCTCTTTCTCTCGTTCGCTCTCTCTTTCCCTCTTGTTCGCTCTTTCTCTCTCTTTTTCTCTCTTGTTCGCTCTCTCTCTCTCTCTCTCTCTCTCTCTCTCTCTCTCTCTCTCTCTCTCTCTCTCTCTCGTTCGTTCTTTCTTTCTTGTTCGCTCTCTCTTGTTCGCTCTCTTTCTCTTTCTTTCTCTCTCTTGTTCGTTCTCTCTCTCTCTCTCTCTCTCTCTCTCTCTCTCTCTCTTGTTTGTTCTCTCTCTCTCTCTCTCTTGTTCGTTCTCTCTTGTTCGTTCTCTCTCTCTCTCTCTCTCGTTCGTTCTCTCTCTCTTGTTCGTTCTCTCTCTTGTTCGTTCTCTTTCTCTCTCTCTTTCTCTCTCGTTCGCTTTCTTTCTCTTGTTCGTTCGTTCGTTCTCTCTCTCTCTCTCTCTCTCTCTCTCTCTCTCTCTCTCTCTCTCTCTCTCTCTCTCTCTCTCTCTCTCTCTCTCTCTCTCTCTCTCTCTCTCTCTCTCTCTCTCTCTCTCTGTCTGTGAATGATGGTGGATCAGCTGATGTGTTTGCAGTGTTAAAGGGGTTAATAAAATCCTTGTTAATGCCTTGGATGTAAATGGGGCATAAACAAATGTATTTGCGATGTTGACCCTGATGGTTTGATTGTAAAGGAATGGGAAAGAATCCCAAAACTAAATCTCAAACTACAAACTCTGATCTCTCTCGCTCTCTCGCTCTCTCGCTCTCTCTCTCTCTCTCTCTCTCTCTCTCTCTCTCTCTCTCTCTCTCTCTCTCGCTCGCTCTCGACCGCAATAGACCGGAGAGTTTCTAAGAAATGCAGTTTCTTTGTAAAACCAAAATTGGGCTTGAGGAAAAGTGTACTCAATATTTCAACAACTGAAAAAGACATTGTATTACCATTTCCACGCTTCATTAAGTAGCAGAGCCATTCCGAACAGTACTAAGGTAATAAGAAATGTTTCTGTAGTACCGAATTAGCAGAGTTATTTTGTAAGGATGAGGTTTCTTGAAAGCCATCGTTTCGAGCAGTAATTATAGTTTTCAGCATTAGTGTTGTTTTTGATCAATTCAGTGCTTCCTTGGTGAGCAGAATTTAGCAAAAGCCTATTTAAAATGCGATTCCAAACTTTTGAATGGCGGTGTGCGTCAAATATCATTAAAGATATGATGAAAAGTAATTGATTTATAGTTGCTTCGCCCAGCCCTGAAATCTGCCATTCATGAAGGCTTTAGTCTGCATTGCCAGAGAGAATATTCAATTCCTTTGTCCTTTTGAACCATTATATTTGTGATTTTAATGCCGCTGAAAGAAAGCATCTCTCATAACATTGAGGTACTGATGCTGTATATGAGTTCAGATCCATTGTAGATCAGACACCGTGTTCATTCAACATTGATTTTAATCATGTCTTCCATTACATGCAGGACATACTGTTAAGAACATACTGGTGACATTTCGAACAAGTTCAGGACACAATGTTTGTTTGGTGTTCGTTTCGGGAGTTTGAAGTGGTTTGCCAAAGCAAAATTTAAATTTACAATAAAATTTTCGCTCTGGTTAACACTTTTGAACTCCCTTTGGTCCGTGGTGATGTAATAACTGGGTGTGGCTCTGAGGCTCCGCCTACTTTGAGGTGGAAATCTTTTTCCGGTTCATTTCTTCTGTCCAGTCCATTGAGGACAGACATGAGTAAGCGAAGAAAGAAAAAGTTAATATATCGGGCCTTTTAATGTCTTTAACTGATTTGACAACAATGTATCCAAATATTTGATCCAAAGCATCACCGTGACTTTTTAGGCAAACCAGAATGTATTGGGAAAAATTCATTCAAGAGGACAGATAAAGCAAAAGAAATTTTGTTTTTCATTTAATACCAAAAAAATGAGCCCAGCATGCATGTTTTTTCTGCTTATTAGAGTATTTCACCATTAACTGACTTAAACATGCTAATGTCAAACTCTATTGGCGTTTCTCAATACCAACTATGGAGAGTTTGGCTTGCGTCATTGGTGATTCAGACTTAGACTATACACACATATTGAGAATAACCTGATTATCTTCACTGTATGTATGTATGTATGTAACAGTATGTCCTGCATCCATATCACCCTGTAGCCCAAGACTGGTTGCCCACTGAAGCTAAGCAGGGCTGAGCCTGGTTAGTACCTGGATGGGAGACCTCCTGGGAAAACTAGGTTGCTGCTGGAAGAGGTGTTAGCGAGGCCAGCAGGGGGTGCTCACCCTGTGGTCTGTGTGGGTCCTAATGCCCCAGTATAGTGACGGGGACACTATACTGCCAAAAGAGCACCGTCCTTCGGATGAGACGTAAAACCGAGGTCCTGACTCTCTGTGGTCATTAAAAATCCCAGGATGTCCTTCGAAAAAGAGTAGGGGTGTAACCCCGGCATCCTGGCCAAATCTGCCCCTTGGCCTCTGTCCATCATGGCCTCCTAATCATCCCCATACACTGATTGGCTTCATCACTGTCTCCTCTCCACCAGTAAGCTGGTGTGTGGTGGGCGTTCTGGCGCAATATGGCTGCCGTCGCATCATCCAAGTGGATGCTGCACATTGGTGGTGGTTGAGGAGATTCCCCTCTTCCATATGTAAAGCGCTTTGAGGTCTCAGAAAAAGCGCTATATAAATGTAACGAATTATTATTATTATTATTATTATTATTATTATTATGTATGTATGTATGTCGCATCACATCACAAACTAAACTTAAAAAAAAAAAAAATCATTCCACATACACGTATCTGCATATTACAACATTCCAATGCTTTATGATAAAATTCATACAAGGAAAAAAGTTTTAATGAACAATTATAGCTATTATTGAAGTATAAAGTATAAGAAGCTAGAGACAAACAATTTCAGTCGGTGCTCTAATACAACGAGGTGTGTGTATATATGTAAGTGTGTGTGAATGTGTGTATATATGTTATGTATATGTGTGTGAATGTATATTTGTATGTATGTATGCATGCAGGTATATGTATGTGTGTGTGAATGTACATTTGTGTGTGTATGTACATCCATCCATTCATACAGCATGTGAATCTAGCTTGTTTTTTGCTTCATAGATCCCATAAAGACTGCGCAGGGCTCTCTGTGTCTGAAGGCCTACAGGTTGACCCCCAAACTAATGGAGATCTGCAAGGAGAAAGACTTCAGTCCGGAGGGGTGAGACTCTTTCTGTTCTTACCAACTTAAACGAATGCAATCGGAGTTATATAACAATGTCCTGGCTCTTCCAAGCTTTATAATGGGAGTCAATGGGTATATAAAGTTTTGGTAACACTTTATTTTACAGTGTCCATGTTACATGTACTTACCGTAGTAATAACAGTAAATTGTGCATAATTACATGCAATTAACCCTCAACCAAAACCTACCCTAACCCTATAGTAAGTAGTGAATTAGTAGTGTAAAAATGTAGTGAATTATAATTACTCAGTACTTAAATATATAAATACACTGTAGCAATGACACCTTAAAATAGTGTAACCATTTTTTTGGGAAGTCCATGAAAGCGCATCCATTCATGATAAAAGTGCTCCACATGGCTAAAGTTTTAAACATGGATGTTTTTATGACACGCACTTTGATGGACTTCTGAAGACATACAGCCATTCACTCCCATTATAAAGCTTGGAAGAGCCAGGACATTTTTAATATAACTCAGATTGTATTAAATGTTATATACACCTAGGATGACTTCAGGGTGAATAAATCATGGGATAATTTTCATTTTTGGGTGAACTATCCCTTTAAAGCACTTCATTACATTTCCCATGTCACTTCCCTTTCCTGTTACTATTAATCTGTTGCAAATGAGGACCGTCTTCAGTGCACGAACAGAAGTGTGTTTGGCCTCAGAAAGAGCCGTGGCTTTTATTTGTCATGATGGGGCGTCTTCGTCAGCACTGTCTGCCAACAAACAAATGCACAAAGTTTACAACCTCACTGGCTTCTCGGCAGATGGTAATTGGTTTTAGATTGCTGCTAGACATAAGGCTAATGGGGGGATGTATCAGCAAAGCCGTGACGTCTGAGCGTTTGGGATAACACTATCCTCGAACTCGGGACTCGAACGCTGAAGGGTTCACTGTGGGGAAACGGGGATCTCAACCGTTTAACGTTACAGATCTTATTGTGCATAATCTATTAAACTTTAAAAAGCTCGAGTTGGGCGATATATTGATATGATGAAATGTCATTTTTGCAGTGCTTTAAGTATTTCAATGAGTCAATATTATAAACTCTGAAATCCACCAGAGAGAAAAACATATTTGAAATGTATTTTTTATATATATATATATATATATATATATATATATATATATATATATATATATATATATATATATTATTGTTACATGTTGTTATTATAATGTTTTTATTAATTGTAGTAGTAGTATTTTTTTTTTGTCTTTTATTATCATTAGTTAAAATGTATAATACATATATATTAAATGATCTACAATTAGTATTTTTTTTTATTTTATATATGCAATAAGATTATACATTTATTTATTATAATTAATACATAATGTAATAAATTTGTTATTCAATATTATTATATTATAGGTTTTATATTTTATATATACATACACATATATATATATACACACACACACACACACACACACGTGTATATTTATATTTTATCATATATTTTTATGTATACAATTGTATTATTATTCATTAATTAATCCAGAAATAATGTAATATATTATATTTATTTATTTATTGTTATTTTAGATTTATATGCTCTTGGTTAAACTCAGTCTCTCTAAACCCCGCCTTCCCGAAAGCTTCCTCTGCTCTGATTGGTCAGACGGCTCAATCTGTTGTGATTGGTTGCTTAGAGCGCGTGTCGGAAACCAAACGCCTATTAAACTTGTTAGAATCCTACGAAGGATCTTGATCTTTTACACTGCAGACCTTTTACATTCACATTCCCCGAGTTAAAATTAAAGAACGTGTACAGTACTTCTTTCAGCTGATGTCTCCTAGAACGTCTGGTTTCACTCAGAAACGTGTCATATTACAGATTTAATGGGTAAAGCACAGTGTTTCATGTTGACATCAGACATGTTCGTGTTGACCTTGTCATCTGCCGGGTCGACACTCGTCATTCGGTGCTTGAATATTCAGCTAGTTAAGAAGAGCACTGCTATTGATTTATGAAAATAAGCCTTTATTTGTGTAGTGAAGGAAGCGGGGTGTGTGTGTAGGGGGGTCATCGTGAATGATGCATACAGATCGCTTGTCAGATTCATATGGAATATCAATCTGAAATCTGTGTGAGGCACTGCTATATTGATATTCCTCAAACATTCTCCTGCTCCTCCATGAGTTTCTGCAATTCAGCTCGATTGGCAGAACACACCGACTCATTGAGATGATGGATAGTGTTCGGGCCGGAGGGTCCGGTGACCCTTCAACTGCTCAGAACGAGGCGCTCGTGGGTCGTCTGAATGACCGATGGCCGTTTACACCTGATAATAGCCTGTTTCATTGAGCTGCATTGATTGAGTTCATGCATGCTAACATCAGTGCATGAAATCAGACACACATGCTTCTCAATATATTCCTGCGTTTTAGGACTGTCAAAATGGCTGAAAAGCTAAATTTGCTTAAGCTTAAATATTAGCAAGATTCAAATTATATTCGAATTGTTGACAGTGTTCCGGCTGATGACACACACACGGCGCACTGTATACTGGATAAGCTAACAAACACACACACCGCGTCAGTTACGTCGTCATGTCTCGTGCGCCTCTTGTCACCAAACATTTTAATGCACTCTTTTTGCGTTCGAATTGCATTTTAAATTTTTTCGACGAATATTCCAAATTCGAATTTTTATTTGACCGCCCTAATGCATTTTAATCTCGCTGCAAACATGGTGTTTGGAACACAAATCTTTTTTTTTTTTTTTTTTTGAGATATTCCACAATCTGGGCATTTCCACGTGTTGAATCATTATTTTCTTTAAGTTTAGAAGATGATTGACACTTGAGTACGCCGTCTTTAGGTGTTGTTTGGATGCATCAAGATGTAAAAAGAAATTAAAAGTATTTCAACTGTGCTTTTGTATAGTGGTCGACCGACATTGTTTTTTTTGATTGCCGATATCTTAGAGAGCAGGATGGCCGATATTTTTATTTACTTTATATTTATTTCCATTAAAATAAATTCCATTGATTCCATTAAATCTGCAAGGTGTCTGCATTAAGATATTCAGAGATTTGTTTAAATGATGTAGATGCGCATTTGCTGAATGTTGACAGTAAATGAGAAAGTATTTTAGCCTGATTGTTTGCCTTTTCTGTAACAAATAATATAAAAGCAATACTTTACTTTTTCGCATACCATTTGCTTTCTTTGTTTACCAGTTCTGTCTAACAAAGTATTAGATATGACTGACAGAGATCGTAAACTAATGAAGACGGAGGATGTGAGTGAGCCTTGGCGATATATATCGGTCGACCACTACTTTTGTATTTACATTACGTTCTTTGACACATTTTTAACCCGGTTTACACCTGTATTTATTTCTGGACACTGGACCACATGAGATGAATGTTAATGTTGTAGAGAAGATTTAAAGTATTCAAAATGCAACTAATGGTGATAAGGTCATTGTAATATTTGCATACTGAAATCTTTCTGACAGCCGTTTATAGTCTCCTTCAAAAACTTTCACATTATTATTTTAATATGCTTTTTCAGATATTCCCTTTCATGTAGTGTGTAATAGAGCTGTTTGTGAATGTAGAAGTGCAGATAAATGGAGTTATTGTCTCCTAAAGCGACCAATCAAAACAGACTGTGCCGTCTGACCAATCAGAGCAGCTCTCGGAGAGGCGGAGTTTAGAGACTGAATCTTCAAACTAACTGATTCAGACACTGAGAAATGAGCTGATGCTATGATGTATATTTTGAGAATTAAAGTGTTTTTTTTGTTTGTTTTTTTTTTATATCGTAAATGCATGTAAATCTATTTTAGGAGACTCAAACAAAATGCAAAACCTTTAAAATAGCATCATAGGGGAACTTTAATGGTTCACTGATGCATGTTTTCCCACAATCTTTGCACAATAAAAGTCTTAATTTCTTAAAATATATACAGTATATATTGATTGGTGGTGTGTATTTTCCTAATGTTTGGTTTGTAACTCTGAACGCCTGTGTTTCCCCAGGCTGAAGAAGGCGTGCGTTGGCTTCGAGCACATGTTCGAGGAAGTCCCCATCGTCATCAAGAACTCTCATCTCATAAACGTGCTCATGTGGCATCTGCAGGAGAAGAGTACGGTGGCTGACAAGCACGAGCTGCTCAATCTGTCCAGCAGGTCAGCATCACCCCGACCTCTGCGACCCAGCGCTCACATTGCCATTTTGGGGGGAAAATATGTTGTTTGCTGATTCATCTCGTCAGTTTGTGTCTTTTAAGCCTCTCTGTCACGGCTCTGTTGTGCACAGGTTGACCGAGGAAATGCAATACATGCTGACATGCTCACAGTTTAATCTTGACACTCGAAATAGGGCCTGTAATAGTTACAGAAACAGCCTTCTGGGAGTAGAGAAATGCTGCGAATGCGAAGCAGTGATTTTATTCCAGCGTTTGCAAATATAAGCACAAGCATCTAGTCTATCATCATCCCTCACTAGAACCCTAAAGCTGTGCTTCTTAATTGGGTTTTTATCTAATATTGGGTCCCACTTTATTTTGTCTATGAACATTAAAACTAATCATCTGATGCAATGCACTTAAAGTTTTTACATTGTAGTTCTGTAATATAATTACACTGTTGACCCCTTAAAGTCTCCTGTAGTCAATCATATTATCCCTTAAAACTCACCAAAATTATATATTTAAACGTTTTTTCCATGAAAAAAAATTCATGCCTTAAAATATCTTGAATGTAACTCGACACCCTTGCCTCATTTAGTATTTGTGGTTCTATGAATATGCAAATGAGCCCCGCCTCCACTCACTCACTCAGCTCAGAGATCCACTGGTTGACGATCACACGTTGATCTGATTGGTTACAAGGTAGTTTGTGACGTCAGAAACACCAGCGATTTCAAAGTGTGTTTTTGAGACTGTCTTTGGTTCACTGCAGTTTTAAGGAGGAAATACTCAGCAATGGTGTCGACTTAAAGCGTATTAAAAACACCACATAGACACATAAACATTTAAAAGTTGGATTTTCATTACAGGGGGACTTTAAAACACATTCGTACCTCCGAACCTTACCCATAAATCCCACCTCAACATCAACACAATAAGCACATTGATGCAAGTACGGACACCTAATATAAAGTGTGACCTAATATGGATTTAGTATTAGCAATATTACCATCTGAATCTGTGGCAAAATACTGTGGTGTTTGACCAGACGTCAAAAATGATAAGGAAGCATTGTAAAAGTTTATAAGCCTATTTATTTTGCACGATTAAATGCATTTTATTTGCGTTTAACATCATTTTCTATACCAGATGAGAGCCACTGCCCTAAAATTAAGTTTCCGGGGGTCCATCAGTAACGCTGCTATCCGGAGCTGGACGTTTTATTCTCCTGCAAATAGTCCTCTCTTCTAAATTAATTTGGCTAATCCAGTTAGATCCCACTGAATTTTATTACAGATTGAGTCGAGTCTGTTTCCAGGAGAGCAGTTCCCAGAAATGAGCCTCATTACATTCGGAATGAATTTTCTTTTTCCCTTTTACTAATATGAGCTTCAAGGACAGCATGTTAAACGTGTTGAATTTAGAGCAGTGATTAGTGTCTATAAAAGGGCCATACTCTATAGCATTTTATTTTCCTTGCACTAGTTTAGCATTTCCACTCGGGCTCTTTTTCCTTTTATTTTACTTCTGAATGTGAGTTATATCGGTTTTGCCAAGTTGTTGAATATTGAATAGGCCTTGAAATGTTTCTTGAGCATCAAATCATCATATTATACTGATTTCTGAAGGATCATGTGACACTGAAGACTGGAGTAATGATGCTGAAAACAGGGTTCGTACAGGGTGCTTAAAGTGCTTGAATTTGACTTTTTTGACTTTGGAAAACCCTTGAAGACAGCCATATTTTTGAAGAGGTACTTGAAAAGTGCTTGAATTATTAAAAATAGGGAAGCACTGATACCGAGCTCATGTACTCGTACTCATAAAAATGCTCCGATACCAACAACCGATATAGTAACACATTGCTGTATGGCAAGCCGTTTTAACTTTTATTAATTTCCAGGATATGAATTCTTGATATCAACAATTCAATTTTCACTAGTTCAAATTATAGTTCTTGGTATCATGAATTAGATTTATACTAGTAACAATGAAACTTTTTGATATCAGAAATTACATTTCCACTAGTAACAATGATTATTCTTGATATCAACTAGTAAAAACTGTAATTCTTGATTTATTTTTGATCTGTAATTGTATTTTCACTAGTGAAATGTCACCATAGGCTGCCATTCAAAATCAATTGTTGATATCAAGAATTTATTTCTTACTAGTTGAAATTTCAATTTCACATATCAGAAATATAATTCTTACTAGTAAAAACATTTATTTTTGATATCAAGAATTCAATTGCTACTAGTAACAATGTTCATTTTTGATATCAATATTTCCATTTTCACTACTGACAATGTTCATTTCTAATATCATGAATGTGATTGTTACTAGTAAGAAAGCCATTTTAGATATCTGAAATTATATTGATATCAAATACATTTTCAGATATCAAAAATTAACATTTTTACTAGTAGCAATTCAATTGTTGATATCTAGAATAGACATTTTTACTAGTAACCACGTAATTCTTTATCAAGAATTCACATTTTTACTGGTAACAATGTAATTATCAAATTATATTTCTACTAGTAAGAAATACAAAGCTGATATGTGTATTCAAATAAGTGCACCCTTTAATTATTTTCTTTACATTTTAAAAATATTAATGTAACATTTAAAAAAATCTTAACCTTTTAAACAGTAAAGTATTCTTGTTCATTTAGTGAAAAATTGCATGGAAAGCATGCCTTGATTATTTTTAAACTAGACCTTTACATCAGTTTAGTTTCTATATTAGACGTATTGAGGCTGCAATGACTGTTTAAAAAAAAAAAGATTAAAAAGAAACCATTTTCAGTGCATAAAGATAAACACTGATATATTTAGAGTTTCATGATCAAAGGGTTGAAGAATATCAAGTATTTTTTTAGCTATATCACCCAGCTCTGATCTACAGAGTGCACTGATATCTTTTATTTCGAAAAAGCAAGAAATATCATCTTTTTGTTCTTTTTCTTTAATGAACACATGAGCTCAAAATGTAATTTTTCTGACTTCATGCTTCCCAGCAGCCACAGCTGTTCAGGACCCTCGTCTCAATCACACTAATTGATAGACTAAATACTTGAGACGTGAGCAGGTGTTTTGGTCTTTATAGTTAATGCTTTATGAGTCGGCACTATCTTTGCCATTTTGACTAAGTCTTTCATTTGTAGTTCAGAACATCCCAGGAGTTGGTGTGTGTTTAATCGGCCCTGCTGGTGAAATCATTCAGCCTTCCCATCAGCGTGCAGATAACGATAATGTATTCATGTAATTTCAGTCTTCCGGTGTGCAGAAGATGCCCTTTCCTTTCTTGGCAAATACCAATAGGTCTATAGAGCAGATGTGTCACTCCAAAAACAGAGGCTTGAAAGCATGTAATATTGAATGTTAAATTGTTGAAAATTGTCTTCATTTGCTTGTCCATCATGTCGTTCCAAAAGTTTTTTTTTTTTTTTCTCCCATGCATTTACAATGAATTCAGGCCTAAAGGGTGCAAAAGCGCTTCGTTCGACTCGTGCACTAGATTTTCCTTCACTAGAACCTTTTTAAAGGTGTGGTATAATGCCCTTTTCACAAGATGTAAAATAAGTCTCTGATGTCCCCAGAGTGTGTGTGTGAAGTTGTAGCTCAAAATACCCCACAGATATTTTTATATAGCATGTTAAAATTGTCACTTTTTGAAGCTGAGCAAAAACGCACCGTATTTGTGTCTGTCCCTTTAAATGCAAATGAGCTGCTGCTCCCAGCACAGTGGGCGGAGCTTCAAGAGCTTGTTCTTTTACCTCACACACATGCACTGGAAATTTCAAAAACTTTCAGCCTTTTATGTTCAAACTGGAGTCAGACAATGATGGAGAGACTCAAGAAGAAGTGATAACATGTAGAAGCAACAGGACATTTCTGAATGGTTAGTTGATGAATTTATGAAGCTGATGTGTAGTTATCTTCTAGTCATTGATTAGCATATTCTTTCATGATAATCTATAAATTGTGTTCAGGGGGTGGGGTTTATGTAAATTCTAGGGTTGGTGATGTCACTAACCCAGGAGGAATGTGGTGTAGTCTCTACCAGCCGTTTGTTGTAGTCCTTAAAAAGCGATTTCTTTAAAAGCAAATATCTCCCTTTGCTTTGAACTTTGAGCGTCGTAACTTTGCAGATGTTGTTTATGCTCAAACAGCAACATTACACACTAACTAAAGCTAGAAAAGTCAAATCATAATCAACCACCCCTTTAAATTGTGAATTAAACAGCTAGTAAACATGGTTTATCTCTAGAAAATGTTTAGGCTTGGAGTGTTTTGCATGAGTTATATAAACCGTTATGTTTTTATGGTGCTTTTGCATATTTTTGAAGGTGTCTTCATTCATTTTCATTTATTTTGAAGTAGTTAAACTCAAAGAATGGTTTGGAATGACTCAAACTGAAGTTAAAAATACATTAAAGCTAAATAGAGCTATAATAGTGAACTAGTAATAATAATTATTAAACTATAATAAACTAGTAAACATGACAAAAGCACATAAAATTACTAAAACTTAAATTAAAATATGAAAAATATAAAGCTAATTCAAAGCATTATTGAATACTATTATAGTATATAAATGATAAATTCAGTTTCAAAACTCAAATAAAACAAGTTTAAGTTGAAGGACTAAAATGACTAAACCTAAAATTCAAGTTAAAAATAAATTAAAGCTAAATAGAAATATATATAAATCTAGTAAAAATGTAAAAAATTAAACAAAAATTTTTAAACTATTTAAATTAATTTAAGTTAAAGGTTTTAAAATGTTCTCCACACTATTTTAAGAACGTTCTATGGCATTGCTGCGAAAAATCCCTTTTTAGTTTTTAGTGCATTGCCTCATAAGTGACTAATTTAGAACACACTACATAAGCAGCAACTTGGGTCACAAAAGGGTCTGAAATACCTGGGAAGTGCATTATGGGATTGGTTTCTCGGGGAAGGATGCATGCAACACTGCTTTTTTTTTTCTGGAAAAGCATGCATGCACACACAGTTTTTGGAGCAGGCTTTCAGCACAGCCCTTTAATGCGCTCCTACATAGGCAGCTCTAATAGGTTTTGGAACAGAGCCGGTATATCATGTTTGGTGGCACATGCTACGATTAGACGTCTCTGAACCGTGTAAATGCAGAGCAGATCGTCGTCCTTATCAGGGACATCATGCTTCTGTCATCTTGGGTTTTTAATTGAGAAAATGATCGCTGTGGAGCAATTACAGTTTGATGTGCAGTCAGCCGTTAATTACGCAAACTTTGCTGGACTAAACTGTCAATCTGTTGCCGTAGTAACCACCTGGAGAAGAGCCTCCAGCTGCTGATGGACCGCGTGGACGACGCCAACCAAGATATCGTCAAGTACAACACGTACTGTCGTAACCTCAGCAAACAGACCCAGCAGAAGCAGCAGGTACAGTCGCATTATCCTCCTCTTTTACATCGTTTCTTCCTCCGATGAAATTCCTCCCTCAGATATCAGACCTGTTATTAATCGGTCTATATTGGATAAGTGTCAAGAGTGGAACATGTGCAAGAATAATAAGCTATAAGAAATTCATCTGGAACTTTCAAACAGACTTTTAATCACTATTGAAACTAGATGTGATCCAGTGGTGTTCGCCAGATGTCGTATAGGTCTACTAACTGAAATAAAATAAGTTGTATACAAGTACTCAAATGTAGGGTTGGGAACCGAAAACCGGTTCTTATCCAGAAATTCCTACGTTTTGGTTCCAAAACCGGTTCTGGGCCGATGTGTGGGCGAAGTGCTGGGAGCTTATCCTTTAATAGCGACGTCTCACACTCACCTCATGAATATTAAAATAGTAATGAAAGCACTCGCGCTACTCATATACATTTTGAGAGAGAGAGACGATCTCGATTCAAACACCCACGCGATCTTATTCCTAAATGACAAACTTCACACTGGAACATTCAAATCTGTTTTGCGCTGTCGCTGAGAGAGCAGTTGTCAATATGAAACAGCTTTACTTTCACAGTCTTAACAACACAGTATCGGTATTTCTGTTACAAATATTCAAATGATCACAGAAGTACTGAAATTAAAGTTTATAGATAGACCTTTTGAAAGTCGCTTCAAATAACGAAAATTCGCTTCAGAATTTACTAAATGATTTACTAAATGTATTTGAGCGAGTACGTCATGAATGCCTTTTTTCAAACCGTGTTTTTGTCTTATCCTGAATCACTACGGTAAGCCTGTAATAAGCGTTTAGACTCGGACTACTTTACACCGGCACCGCTGCGGAGTAGCACAGTGCCTGAGTGACTCACCCGCATCATAGACATAAACATAGAGAAGTAGCTCCAGCTACAATGTTCTTCCGCAAGACGCATGCAGTTCTGTTTATAACTGCTAGAGCGCTGATTCATCCAGTAATGAAGTGAAGTCTTTATGAATCAATCATTCAAATCGAAATATGTTTCACCTGTCTGGATCTTACATGTGTGTTCAAGCATATTCTACCCCTTCTGAGAGGGTATTCTCCACTGCTGGAGATACAATAAGCTATAGGAGAGGTCCCAAATTATCCTAGAGAATGCAGAAATATTTATTTTCCTTCAGAATTTTTTTTTTATTTTTGCAAAGATTGCTAAATGGTTTCATGTTGAATTTGTTGACATTACCATTCTGTTAAACTCATTTGACAAGTATAAGAAATAAACACAAAAAGGATTGTGCATTTTTTTTGTTGTTGTTTTAATAATTTGGATTGAATGGGAACCGAAACCGGAATCGTTTGGCGGAACTAGAACATTTCTTACGATTCTCAACCCTACTCAAATGTATTAAATGACTTAACCTCAAACTGAAGTTAAAAATAAATTAAGCTAAATAGAAATATGAAAACCTAGAAAAAAAAGACAAAAGCACATTAGTAAAACTTAAATGAAAATGAAAACTGAAAATATAAAATTTCTATACATTTTTAAATACTATAATGGTATATAAATAATACAAAAACACTGCTATTAATAGATCATTTATAACAATATTCAAATTGAAATAAGAAACGCTATATATTGACACAAATTAAGTAGTGAAATTATTTCAAAAGTCCCCCTTATGTTCACTTAATTCTTATAAAATAAGAAAACTAATGTGATTTCCATCTTTGACATTGTGAATTATATATTTGATCCAATACATATAATAGAGGCATGGAAATCTGCTGCATACTTGCACCATAAATGTCTGCTGTCGCTCTGCCTGAGATAAAACCCTCTCAATAGATGTTATTTAGGGTTCAGGATGGCCATCTAATTTACAATCCCAACTCGCTTCAGATTCATAATTTCATCCATTTCGCCAGGCTGACAAATTGGCCAGAATGCTCTTGACATTTACAGGCTTTTGCATTGCTGGCATTTTGTAAACATGAGTTCTGAAAACAGAACGAGGAGCGTGAATAACGACGGGAGGCTTCGAGTCGCTTTATATCTGACCTTATGCAAGTACAACAGGATCATCTGAAGAGAGGCCACCCCTGAAATCAGACAACACTGAACACTGGGAATGTGACCGAAACGGCTGCATATTTGTCCAAGTGTGTGTGTGTCTGTGTTTGTTTTCCACCGTGATGTTTGTCTTCAGCAGCGAACAGAGACTACAGTCGTTCATTAAAGAGAAACGATGCTCAATGGAGAATGTTATTTACTAAGAAATGTCTGGATAAAATACAAAAGGCCTTAAAGGAATGGTTCATCCAGGGTTCATACAAGGTGCTTATGCTTGCAGGGTTCCCACGGGTCCTTGAAATCCTTGAAAGTTTGAGAATCTGAAAAAAAATCAAAATAATCAAGGCCGTGGAAAGTTCTTGAAAATAAACACACACACACACACACACACACACACACACACAGATGCAGGTCCTTGAAAGTGCTTGCATTTATTTTGTGCGAGAAGTTTTCTGTAAAACATTACATATTATTCCCTCCGGTCCGCTAATGTGTTATTCCGCCAACACTTCGTGGCCTATGCGCACTAGCTTGCTTGATTTATGCTATTTACGCATTGCGTTAAGTGTTTCCCACGTGAGGTACTTTGTGTTGTACGTTGTGTGGTAGATTTTTCCCTAAACCTAACTATCTGGGGCGTCTCCAAATCGACACCCAACTGATCTTATTACCTGAGGCGTCTTCAAATCGACACCAATACCTTTATCTGGGGCGTCTACAAATCGACACCCAATTCCTTAAACTGGCTTCCTTCCTAAACTAGCTTCCTGCGCAGGAATAATCGACAAACAGACTTCTGCAAATGTCCTTTAAATGCTTTAATCACGGCCAGGAGATCTTCCTGAGCAGTTCTCAGGGAATCTCTCCCAAGAAGCAAAGGCCGGAGGGTCTCAGACAAATTCCATTGAGAATCCCACCAGAAAACACGAATACAACAGTTTTTATAGAATCGAGAAAACAAAAGACTAACATGTCACCTTCAATATGATTGGTTCAATTGGTTCCAAAGCCCCAACCCTTTCCCTCTGTCACTGGCACAAGCAAACTCTGATTTTGTGATTACTTATCTCAAGGTTTGAGAACTAGTCATACAAACTGTTCCTGAGACTAAACTTCTCATATTGGATTCCATGAATTCATATTGTTTTCAAATGACTTGGTGTGGTGATTTATATTTTTGGGGTGAAATATTCCTCTACGCTCTCGCCTCATTAGCACTTTTAAAAAACATTGCTTTCTCCCAGAACAGAACACTCTGCAATCAGGGAGACGTTTGTGCAGTGTTTATTAGACCGCTCGTTTGGCAGGACGGTTGAGCCTTTCAGCGGAATCTAAAGCGTGTCCTGAACGAGGCTTGGTCACGCGCAGGTCATCTCCTATATCAACCACGCTGAAATCTACTGTAATTACTGCTGTCATCGATCATATCCCTCCCGTCTGCACACACACTCCGGCCCCGGTGCACCATATAAACCAAATGACCCGCATCAATCACCATTTAATATCAGAGAGAACTGCCGCTGTGTTGGCAGTGTGCGTTCCTAAATCATATGCCTAATTTCAACAGAAATGGCCGGTATCCTCCGCGGGGACATAAGTCGCACAAACTCAAATAGGATATGAATTCCTCATCTTTTTTTTCCTTCATGTTCAAATTTGATCTACTACATCTTTAAGAAAGGCGGAAGGTAGAGCCGACACACCGAGGGCAGATCCAGGACTCCTGAAACTCCACAGCTCCACATGTCGGATCAGTTTCTGTACACTTCTGCTGCACTAATGACATCAGATAGGGTCTTCCTTTCCTCCTTTCCTCCTTTCTTCCTTTCTTTATTTCTTTCTTTCTTTCTTTCTTTCCTGTATTTCTTTCCTCCTGTTTTTTCCTTTATTTCTTCCCTTCCTTTCCTCCTTTCTTCTTCCTTTCCCTGTTTATTTATTTCTTTACTCCCTCCTTCCTTCCTTCCTTCCTTTCCTCCTTCTTCCTTTCCCTCTATTTATTTCTTTACCCCTTTCTTTCTTTCTTTCTTTCTTTCTTTCTTTCTTTCTTTCTTTCTTTCTTCCTCCTTTCCTTTATTTCTTTCCTCCTGTTTTTTCCTTTATTTCTTCCCTTCCTTTCCTCCTTTCTTCTTCCTTTCCCTGTTTATTTATTTCTTTACTCCCTCCTTCCTTCCTTCCTTCCTTTCCTCCTTCTTCCTTTCCCTCTATTTATTTCTTTACCCCTTCTTTCTTTCTTTCTTTCTTTCTTTCTTTCTTTCTTTCTTTCTTTCTTTCTTTCTTTCTTTCTTTCTTTCTTTCTTCCTTCTTCCTCTTTCCTTCCTTCTTCCTCTTTCCTTCCTTCTTCCTCTTTCCTTCCTTCTTCCTCTTTCCTTCTTTTATTTATTTCTTCCTTCCTTTATTTCTTCCTTCCTTCCTTCCTTCCTTTATTTCTTCCTTTTTTTCTTCCTCCTTTCCTTCCTTCCTTCCTTCGTCCTTCCTTTATTTCTTTCTTCGTCCTTCCTTCCTTTATTTCTTCCTTCTTTCCTTTATTTCTTTCCTCCTGTCCTTCTTTCCTCCTGTTCTTTCCTTTATTTCTTCCCCTCCTTTCCTCCTTTCTTCTTCCTTTCTTTCTTCCTTCCTTTATTTCTTCCTTTATTTTTTCTTCCTTTCCTTCCTTCGTCCTTCCTTCCTTCCTTCCTTCCTTCCTTTTCTTTCCTTCCTTTCCTCCTTTCTTCTTTCTTTCCCTCTTTATTTCTTTACTCCCTTCCTCCATTCCTGGTTTGTCCTTTTTATTTCTCTATTTAACCTTTTTTTTCAATTTTTTTTGTTCTTTGTTTCTCTTCATTTTTATTCCTCTATTTTTTTATTTATACCTCCCAAGTGGATATCCTTCATGTAAACCATTTACATCAATTTAATAAATGTATTCGCACCGTTTTTACTTCAATCCCCTTTTTATTTGCTTGTGTGTGTGTGTGTGTGTGTATATGTCTATCTCTAAATTCGGATTAGATAAGCCACATCCTATAAGTTCTTTCTTTTGTCTAGACTTGTTTTAGGGCTTATATATTGGTATATCTAGAGAGGTCATGGGAATAGCGTGAAATGTGTGTGTGTTCCTTCACACGGCTCAAGTCTTGCTGGTTCCTCCATGAAAAGTTTCCACAGGTGATATTTTTGACGTTCCTCGACTCATGTTCTCTTCTCTCCTGCATCTCCCAGTATCTGCAGAGGCGTCAGCAGGAGAACACGCAGCGCCAGAGTCGTGGAGAGCCGCCGTTACCGGAGGAAGACATCAGTAAGATGTTCAAACCTCCTCAGGCTCCTCCTCGCATGGACACGCTCCTCATCGCAGGTACTCTTCTCCCTCAGTTCCCACAGCACGTCTGCAGGCCATTGGAAATTTATTGTCCTCTGTCCAGAAGAATTGATCCATGAATTGGTCAATTCAGCAATAAACGGATCAGTTTAAATGGGAATGGGAATTACTGCAGGTCTTAAATCTATCACACTATGTTCTTATCCTGATGGAGAAGTGGGAAGGTTTGCCCTCTTGTATCGGAGAACCATCTTTTCCTTTTACAGATTTTTTTTCTTCTGTCCCAATTTGGCCAGAATTTTTTTTTTTAAATATACATACATGTATGTGTGTGTATATATATATATTATTTTTTTATTATTATTTTTATATATATCTTTTATATATATTTTTTTTATTTTATATAATATTTTATATATAACATTTTTAGCAACTTATTTTTTCATGAATATAACTATTATATTTATATTAACTATAACTATTATACAAATATTACTGTTTGTTTTTTGTTTTGTTTTTAAAAACAATATAAACCAGTGATATGGAAACTACAAACAGGGTGTCTGCGGATCCTTAAGTGTTAAACTGTCTTAAATTCCTTAATGTAAAAATTAATTAGCATTAAAATCTCTTAATGCAATCGAACTGACACGACAGTAAAGATTTAGATTTCATTTTCACTTCAATTTTTTCAAATAAAATTGGTCTAATCCATAAAAGTGAGTTAAAACAAAAATATATTACACTTGTTATATTGCTATTTGTATCCCTAAGTAAACTTTATTAATTATTATATATTTTCAGTCCAGTATTAATTTAACTTTATTTATTTATTTATTTATTTATTTATTTATTTATTTATTTATTAATTTATTTATTTTCATATCTCTGTTGAGCAGGGTGATTTGTTTGTTTGTATCATATGCAAGTCATATGCAAAAAAAATTTAAAGGTCTTTGCAAATGGTATTAAATTGGAAGGGCTGATTATGGCAGATATTATTGCCATCATGATAATCATCTATAATGACCATCATGACTCCACAATGACATGCTATGCAAAATAACTGTTTCCATCCAAAGTTGCCAATTTAACTTTGAATATGGTGTAAAACAAATAAAGCATAATTTCCTTCCCATGTCTTGAAGAGAATAAACTCGTCACTTCCTGGGAAATTGGTGCAAAATATCAGTAATAAACTAAGTTTCTGCATTCAGGCTGTTTTCCCTCCATCATAAACGAGTGTGTCTCAAGCGTCAGATGAAACACAGTAAATGCTGTCATTCGGATGCTGGTGTTCGGGAACACACTCGTGTGTGTGTGTGTGTGTGTGTGTGTGTGTGTGAGACGCTTCTGGAGGGAATTAAACCAAATCATACTGATCACACACTTCGACTCCGGCGTTTCAGAAACACCAAACCAACATTAGAGACGCTGCGACGCCATTGGTCCACTGGTTACTCCAGCTATCCAATCACAGCCTCTGCTGAGAAAGTCACCTGGGATTTATTCAGTATACGTTTCCATCGTGGTTTATGCACGTCGTCTTATCGAATGAAAAATGCATCCACCTCAGTTGAGCACATACGTTTCTTTATGTGCATTTTTAGAATTGATGCACATTTTTATGCGATATCCAAAAATGCACATAATAATAGCTGGATGGACACAGCTATTGATTCGTTTACAATGTTCAGTCCTTCCAGCTAAGACTGTTACACACATCCGTTAGCCAGTTAAACTCCATTATCTATAAGCAGAATTAGCAGAAACAGTGAATAATTCAGAAATCTTGGATGTCTCTCCACACCTGACTGATATCATGAGCTCATCCTTCAGCAATGCCGGGTTCCCTCGGGATCCAGATGGAGAACCACGGATCTGTGACACGGATCTGTTTCTCCAGATCTGTGCGTGTGTGGCCGGTCCTCTTCCATCTGAATAACACGTATCGCTCGGTCTTGTCGTCTATAATTAATTTTTTCTTTCTTCTGCTTCTTCTTCTTCACAAGGACAAATCAACAACTACTGCCAGAACATTAAGGAGTTCACCTCGCAGAACCTTGGGAAGCTGTTCATGGCTGAGGGTCTTCAGGGTCACAACAGCTAAAGAGAGAAACCAGCCTTTCCCATCTCCAAACACACACACACACACACACACACACACACCATTATGAGGAGCTCGGCGAGAGATCCTGTACAGATTTTATGCAATTTGTACAATAAAAATGTATGCATCTCTCATAACGGTCTATTTTTCTTTGTGGTGTTTGTTCATTATCCGAGTTGCAGGAAGAATCTTGCTGTCTAAAGGAGTAAACCGGTGAGGGTTTTCTTGAATTGACAGACTTGTTTGTGCACTAAATGCCTGTGGTCTTAATGAGGCTGTCGGATGGGGAATAATCATATGCACTATGAAGGCTGTAGTGTGTTTCCACAGGAGGTTATTCGCTTTAAATGGTACGTAAAGATTTCCATGTCACTTCTAACAAAGGAATAGCGATTGCATGCGATGGAAGGGTTGTGTCTGCTGTTGATTAAATGGTAGTTGTAAAAACACTCTCGGTTGGTTGCCAAGCAGTCTGCGTTTCTGTGCATTTTAAAGCATCATTGGTGGCTCTCCACATCTGAACTGTAGATGCAACTTTAAGACCCCCAGAAACCCTGATAATGTGGCATAAAGTCTTGTAATTAATTCGAACTCCATACACACACACACACACACACGCATACATACACACACACACATGCGTACACGCATACACACACATGCATACACGCATACATACACACACACACACACACACACACACACATGCATGCATAAGCTTGTAAGTGCCATCTGAAACTTTCTTCTAGAATGATCATTTTTGTCAAGCTTGTATATTTAAGTTTAGTAATTTCACTTCAATGGCAATGAAAATTACCTATTAATTGTCATTTAAGTGAAATTACTGAACTTAAATATACGAGCTTGATAAAAATGATCATTCTAGAAGAAAATTTCAGATGACACTTAGAGGCTTTTGCATCTGAACTCTTCATATATATATATATATATATATATATATATATATATATATATATATATATATATATATATATATATATATATATATATATATATATATATATATATATATATATATATATATATAGGGGAGAGTGGGGTGATTTGTGCCGGGGGGGGGGGGGGAGTAGTTCCACCCTTGTTTCTGGAAAACCATAGAAGAAATTGGTCATGTGACCACATAATTTTGAAAAGCAATCACTTTTACTCGTCCTCCAAAGAAGAGAGACACATGGCATGAGAGTTAAGCATATTTTAGTGCAAAAAACAGTTTTTTCCCTTTCAAGGTAAAATTTCTATGATTAAGGTTTTTTTATTGTAGTGTCTGAACAATTATAGACAAGTTTGAAAACATTTCACACATGTTTTAGTGCTTTAGTAGGCTACACAATGAGTCTATGCAGTTAGCATGATGTTAGCTCTTAACTGCTGGATCATGCTAGTTTTTCAAACTTGTGGGTCCGGGGTGATTTGTGCCAAAGGGCCTGGGTTAAGTTGTGCCAGATCCAGAACACCTAGACCTACATTCTCACAGGGGATAATCTTGAGAAGTGAGGAGATGGGCATGCCTCATCATTGTTTGACTTGGGCCTGCCTGCCATTTGTTTAATTTAGCTAACACTGATTTCAGTTCTGAGTTTGCACTATGTTATTAAAGAGAAGTTTTATTCCGTTTTTAAGTGGCCTATGTCACAATAGGATGTTTAGAAATTAGCCTAGTCACTTTATTCTTATATGTTACATAATTGACAGACAGCGCTATGTCAACAGGCATCTATTGCCAAAGCCTTTTTGCCTGAAATGATTCACAAATATCATATATTGTGTTGCTATGGTGCTCTAAATGGTTGCTAGGGCGTAGCTTGATAGCTTCACAATGATCCTGAGAGACTGATTGGTCGTCTGAGTAAAATGAGCCCGCCCCCTTGTCTCTATGACACTGTGATCCAGAGTTATGTTCAATACAAAATCCCTATGCAATTGACCATAGTAGGAAAAACACATGCTATGGTATTCCAGGGTGACAATATATAAATAAACCTTAAATTAGTAATTTTGTATTGAATTTATCTTGCTTTCATATAGCAGTATGGTTCATAACATTAAAATGTTCTGTTTTACTTCAGAAATCACTGGCACAATTTACCCCCAATGTATTCCCCCAAAGGCACAACTTCCCCCGCACCAGGGGCAAGTTGTGCCATGAGACCACTTTTTTTCCAAGAGCTATATTTCTGAAACAGTTTATTTCAGATCCAAAGTTATTGTTCTCAGGGATGCACCACATCCTGAAATATGTACATCCTTAAGTTGAAGGCATTACTGCCATGGCCTCACTTTTAAAGTCACTTTGAGTAAAAACTGGCACAACTCACCCCACTCTCCCCTAATTTTTTTTTTTTTGCTTCAAATCAAAGTTTGTGATGTTGTGATTCTCGTAACTGGCTGGTTTGGTTCATGGCTTATAACACTTTAAGACTTTTTAAATCCTTATGGAAAAAAAAGACTGAAAAATATACATCTGGAACCCAGGCCGCTGGAAAAGGTGGCAGCACTAATGCACAAAAGCAATAAAGCGCAGTAAGCGGTAAAACTGCGTTACAAACCAGTGTGTTTATAATTAAGACAATACATTCAAATGAATATGTAAAAAATACCAGTTTGCAACGTTTTTGAACCGCTAAAAATATCTGGAAACCGAATGACATCGGAAGCCACGACACATTCAATTTACAAATGTCTTTAAAATAAGGCATATAGTAGGTTTTGGGCTGCACAATTAATCATTTTCAGCCCAAATAAATCTTGCTTTTCATGCATTAACATGATTAATTGCTATTTTAATGCTATGTGTTATACATTTTTTTTTATATACATTATTGAATGCATTTATTTTAGGCTACTGTGCAGTAATGCGTTCCTGTCGTCATTTTATGATCACACTGAGTTCCAAAACAAACAAAAACAACACTTTGTATGTGCTTCAAAAGTGGACTTGCCACATCAAGAGTGGACTGAATAGATATTTGTCACTTTGAAGACAAATTTGCACTTTTTTTGCACTCTTGAGTTCAGTTAGTAGCTGAAAGAAGTCTGATCTGGTTCTTGTAAAGATTATACTCACGTATTCATAATTTCCATTAGCAGCAGAGCGTGGGCGAAACATTAATTTGGAGACAAAAGCATTGAGTGTTAGCTTTTCCACAGCCTTTTCTAATTCTTTTCTAACTGTGTTTTTGTTCTTTTTACCTGGATTTAAGCAGCAGCGATACGAGGTTTAGATTATCTAACATGGTTTAATATGATATATAAAAAAATCAATCTTTGGTCAAATGCACTAGTGGCTCAATTAGTTTTTCATTTGTTTTTGCAGGGCTGTGAATTTTTACTGGATCGTTTCTCTCTCTCTCTCTGATAAATTCTTGATAATCTCCAAATTTGAAGGCTTCTTCAAAAAAAGTATTAAACATTCAAGAAACATTCAAGCCAATGTTTTTTTAGTGTCTGTGCATGGGTAAAAAATAGGTGTAGAAACTATTTTCTCCCAGATATTGCTAAATTTCTATGGAAGTGTTTCCGTCACTGAATAAAACACTTTATCTCACAATTGCGAGTTTACATATCGCAATTCTGAGGAAAAAGTCAGAATTTCGAGTTGATTTCTCGCAATTCTGACTTTATAACACGCAATTAGTCTATATCACGCAATTCTGAGATAAAAAGTCAGAATTGTGAGATGTAAACTCGCAATTGTGAGAGAAAAAAGTAGCAATTACACTTTTAATTTTTCATTTTGTGGCGGACACAAGCTTCCATAAATTAGAATAGTAATTATTGGTAAACGCATTCCAAGAATCCGTGTTTTGTCCTCCATGTTTACAGTGTAAGGGTGCTCGGAAGGCAGCACGCTATATAGGGCTCAGTCCAGCTTCACCATCGAAGGCTGTGATGTCCTTTACTCCTGAAAACAAGCATGTGCTTCATATTATGTTAGGAATAGAGCAGAAGATGTGTGTTTCTCCGATATCTCGATGGCCTCCGCGTGAGTGTGTGTGTGTGTTACAGCGAGCCGTTGAAATATGTCGTGTTGATTAAATACAGCTCACATCAGCTTGTCAGTAATGATGGACATTGCCTCGGATTAATAAAATGAAACGAGTTATCTCGCTGTTAAGTCATGACTCTCTTACTTCTCCCTTCTTTTTCTTCCTCATCTCTGAAATTGCCATGGCAACTGCAGATTCCCTTTGCACATGCGATAGAAGACGAGAGGAGTCTCAACCCTTCTGGAGTAATCTGGTAAATCCTCAAAACCTAACGAAAATATTGATTTAGCAAAGGTGTGGGTGGGAAAGATGAATGAAGGATTTGCGTGATGAGAGGAAAAATACTGAAGATTGCAGACCAAGACAAGAAATACTGTGTGGCTGTGTGTGTGTGTGATGGGTAGGTTTAGGGGTCGGGTTAGTGTGTGTGTGTGTGTGAGAGAGAGAGATGGGTGAGTTAAGAAGTCGGGTTAGTGTGTGTGAGATGGGTAGGTTTAGGGGTCGGGTTAGTGTGTGTGTGTGTGTGTGTGTGAGAGAGAGATGGGTGAGTTAAGTGGTCGGGTTAGTGTGTGTGATGGGTAGGTTTAGGGGTCGGGTTAGTGTGTGTGTGTGTGATGGGTAGGTTTAGGGGTCGGGTTAGTGTGTGTGTGTGTGTGTGAGAGAGAGATGGGTAAGTTAAGTGGTCGGGTTAGTGTGTGTGATGGGTAGGTTTAGGGGTCGGGTTAGTGTGTGTGTGTGTGATGGGTAGGTTTAGGGGTCGGGTTAGTGTGTGTGTGTGATGGGTAGGTTTAGGGGTTGGGTTAGTGTGTGTGTGTGATGGGTAGGTTTAGGGGTCGGGTTAGTCTGTGTGTGTGTGATGGGTAGGTTTAGGGGTCGGGTTAGTCTGTGTGTGTGTGTGTGTGTGTGATGGGTAGGTTTAGGGATCGGGTTTGTGTGTGTGTGTGTGATGGGTAGGTTTAGGGGTTGGGTTAGTGTGTGTGTGTGTGTGTGTGATGGGTAGGTTTAGGGGTCGGGTTAGTCTGTGTGTGTGTGTGTGTGTGTGATGGGTAGGTTTAGGGATCAGGTTAGTGTGTGTGTGTGATTGGGTAGGTTTGGGGGTCAGGTTAGTGTGTGTGTGAGTGTGTGATGGGTAGGTTTAGGGATCAGGTTAGTGTGTGAGATTGGTAGGTTTGGGGGTCAGGTTAGTGTGTGTGTGATGGGTAGGTTTAGGGGTCGGGTTAGTGTGTGTGATGGGTAGGTTTGGGGGTCAGGTTAGTGTGTGTGTGTGTGTGTGTGTGAGTGTGTGATGGGTAGGTTTAGGGATCAGGTTAGTGTGTGAGATGGGTAGGTTTGGGGGTCAGGTTAGTGTGTGTGTGATGGGTAGGTTTAGGGGTCGGGTTAGTGTGTGTGATGGGTAGGTTTAGGGGTCGGGTTAGTGTGTGTGATGGGTAGGTTTAGGGGTCGGGTTTGTGTGTGTGTGTGTGTGTGTGTGTGAGAGATGGGTAGGTTTAGGGATCGGGTTAGTGTGTGTGATGGGTAGGTTTAGGGGTCGGGTTAGTGTGTGTGTGTGTGTGATGGGTAGGTTTAGGGGTCGGGTTAGTGTGTGTGATGGGTAGGTTTAGGGGTCGGGTTAGTGTGTGTGATGGGTAGGTTTAGGGGTCGGGTGTGTGTGTGTGTGTGTGTGTGTGTGTGTGTGTGTGTGTGTGTGTGAGAGATGGGTAGGTTTAGGGATCGGGTTAGTGTGTGTGTGTGTGTGTGTGTGATGGGTAGGGTTAGCGTGTGTGTGATGGGTAGGTTTAGGGGTCGGGTTAGTGTGTGTGATGGGTAGGTTTAGGGATCGGGTTAGTGTGTGTGTGTGTGTGTGTGATGGGTAGGTTTAGGGGTCGGGTTAGTGTGTGTGTGTATGATGGGTAGGTTTAGGGATCGGGTGTGTGTGTGTGTGTGTGTGTGTGTGTGTGTGAGTGAGAGATGGGTAGGTTTAGGGATCGGGTTAGTGTGTGTGATGGGTAGGGTTAGTGTAAGGGGACAGAATATACAGTTTGTACAGTATAAAACCATTACGTCTATGGAGAGTCCCCAAAAAGATAGCGAACCAGACGTGTGTGTGTCCTAAAGATATCAACAGACCTCCCGTTATGTCGCTTAAATCCGCCTTGCGGATCATCCTGAGGCGGCCAGGATCCTTGGGAGAATTGATGTCAGTCAGAAAGAAGATGATGATGGTGATGATGCTTCGTCATAAAGCACGAGCCACTTAATGCGGACTCAAGCTGTGTCTGGGATAATTATGAGTGTCTTGTCCTGAGAGACGGGCTTCTGTGAGCTGATAGAGGAGACACACCAATGATTGACTCGGCTTTACAGCTGACCTCACTTTTCCATTATGAACCGACCAGCATGACGGTGCGAAACTGGCAATGGCTGGTGACTTGAGAATATTTACCAGCCATAAACCATTTTAATGGGCATGAAACTGATTTAATTATAAATCAAAATTGTAGATACCAGTGAAAATTCACCAATCTCCATTCCAATTTTTATACAACAGCTAAAACTACAAGCCTAACTAATATAAATTTAAAACATTATTAAAGTCCCGCTGTGGTGAAAAAAATCCAGCTTTTAATGTTGTTTATGTGTCTATGTGGTGTTTTTAAAACGCTTTAAGACAAACCATGTGTAAATTCATAAGCCGACACCATTGCTGAGTATTTCCTCCTTAAAACTGCAGTGAACCAAAGACAGTCTCAAAAACACGCTTTGAAATCGCTGGTGTTTCTGACGTCACAAGGATTGCATGATATGAAGTCAGAAATGTGAGTTATTTCTCGCAATTGCGAGTTTATATCTCACAATTCTGAGTTTAAAAAAAATAAATGTAGTATTCGGTCGCGGAAACAAGCTTCCATAGTATTATGATGTATGTGTATGAACGAGTTCAAATGTGGGCGGGGCTTGATTTTGCCCATCAGGGATTGGATGGTTGTAGTTTGCTAATTGCTGTGATGTCATGTGAGTGACAGGTTGTGTTATTGTCAGCAGAGAAGGGATGTTGTTGCGAGAGGAAGGGAAAGCTGATGTTTTTGATATAAAATGCAAAGATTTAAAAAAACTGCCTTGGTAAATCGCTTGGAAAAAGCTCTGCAATATTCCATATCCCTCCCAAAAAAAAAAAAAGAGAGAAAAGCATAGTCAATTTTGCTTTAAATCCCCAGGTTCCCAGTGGATGTGATTACCAATGGCACTGGTGTCACGCTGCATTTCAAGCGGCCACTGTTAATAAATCGGCCAATAACGATGTCCAGAAGCCCCTGAATGAGCTGTGACTAAAGGCTTGATGTTTTTTAACATTTTGAGCAGATAATCCGAGAGCACTTACTGTCAGACTGACCCAGACTGGCTTTTGCAGACGCCTGGGGTGATTTAGACAAATGCTTTCTGTGCGGGTTAACCTTGGGTTTGAGAAACTCGTTCAAGGTTTGGAGGCCGGTAAATTCTCCCGAAGTGTCAGCGTTTTCACATTGCTTACCTCAGGAACCGAGGAATAAATTCTCAGCCAATTTTCAGAGCTTTTTCCTCCTTTATAGCCGAACAGCTCAGAGCTCGACTGATGGCGTAAGTGACTTTGCAAATGTAAAATCTCTGCTTTCCAATAAGACAAGTTGCATTTTTAGATGGTATTTTACATATTTGTTTGTTATTGCATCTCATGAATAAGTTGTTTGGTGCAAAACCTTGTCACACTGAAACAAATGATCTGTCAAAAGCTGATCGTTGCAGGAATATTTAATGCCGGACGAGCGGCCCATATGGCTCTCGCTCAGAAATGAACTCTTTATGAAGCTCAACACAAACAGACTAATGATCTGATTACACTGGGCACAGACACACTGATATAAGGAGACAGATGTTCACTAATGGACATATTTATAGACGTACTTAATAAGGCAACTGTCACTTTTAACACAAATAAAAACTCAAATCATGCAGCTTGAGGAGGAGAAATGTGCTTTTACTTTTCTAAGTGATCAAACTCATGATGTGTGACTAGATGATGATAAAACAAGCTGAAATATCGCCGAAAATGTTCAGAAAAATTGTTTTGACTTCCGTTTGGTGACGCAAGAAGTCGAAACAGCATTTCAGCTTGAAGTTAATTTGACAGTGCACATGTAACGAGATGTTTGTTGATGCGAATACGTGTCTAATCCAGAACTACGAACTGAAAGCATCCGTGATCAAAACCTGTGACACAAGGGACAACTATTAAGACATCCATTAGCTAAGCGTAGGAGCAGATCTTCATACAATGAACGAGTAAAGCTCTGACATCCCGTGAAGGGAATAGTTACAAACCATTAGGCCTAATTATAAAGCTTTAGCAAGATAATTAAGCTTTTTTCTTTTCTGCTTCTAATGACTTCCTTAAAGTTAAAGTGAGTCATTTCTCTGCCACTAAAACGCCACTAATTGAAGCGGGTTTCCCGAACACTAACAGTAATATTATCAGTTTAACTGCACTGACACTGAACTGAGTGTTGCTGGATAATGACGGCAACTTTTCTCGGTTATTGAACAAAACTGAATCAACGGTGAACTGAATTGATCTGAATACTGACTATTACCTCTGCTCAACTCATTGTAGACAGTAGATCAAAAAAAGTTCATCAAAGTTGTCCAAGACAAGAACGGCTATTGTTTGAAAATCATGTATAACTTTTGATGAAAGGTTTCGATCCACTTCAAATGTCGACTACTGTAATTGCTGAACTTTGCGACATTAACAATTAAGCAGAATTGAGACTGCTAATTTGAGCTGAATTATGGCATTATTATCTCTCCAGATGTTGTTTTCATATCTGAAGAGTTTTACAGCCTTGGTTTTCATGTTAGTGTTTCTTGAAGCTTCTTTGAAATCATCTGTATTATATAAAGCACTATGTAAATAAATGTGACTTGCTATTGGTCTCCCAAAGAGATAGTCCCGCCCCCCAACCAATGCCATTGGTTGAGCCAGTGTTGCTGTTGGGCTGCACTGTAAACGCTAACACTCAAAATAATGAATTGGTTTGAGTAGGACCAACTTAAACTAATTAGTACTTTAACAAATTACCTTTTATGAGTATTTAGCACTTTCTTTTTGTTTCAAGTTCACAGAACTGATATATTCTAAGTAAACTGAACTGTTTCATTGTTTTGAGTTTCATTAAATTAATTCCTTTAATTTAGACGAACTTAAGTTTAACTGAAACTGGGCTGGGATTTGTATTTCCCAGCATGCTTTGCCCATGACACTCGAAACCGAGAGTAAATGCTAAAATTAAGTGTCATTTAATAGGATCTGTTTTGTGCAAGATTAATGTTAAGTGGGAGATTTAGTAGTGATTAATGCCTTGTAATGCTAATTTAGAAGAATTTCTGTTAATGTTGGTTTTAAGAGAGTTGCCATCATTTGTCACCATGGTGCATGAGCTTAGTTTGAGAGCAAGTTTGTGAGCAGCTTTATTAACGCTGCACTCATACAGCAAGTGCTGTACCATGCTGTTGTTAACATGCTAGCAAATTAGTAAGTTAGCATTTATTGAACCTACTTGTTATAGCTAGCTGAGTTTATACTAATAAAAATTTTACACATTGATGTTAAATGTATGAATTAGTGTACTCAAACATTTCAAGTTAAGAATGAGTAAAATGTATGAGTACAACATAAAACTCTGCCAGTTCTGCTTACTTAAACATTGAATTTCTTAACTTAAAAAAATTGACTTACATTTTTTGAGTTTTGCCAAATTATTCCGGTTTACAGTGTGGTTGAGACGCTCATCAAATCAGATTGGACAACCCCTGCATATTAACATGGAATATTATAAGATATTTTAACATTGAAACCCTTTGAACGTTGAGTTTTTCTGCAGTTCAGCCCAGATCTCTGCAGGATGACGCCGCTGAACTGCCAACGACTGAAGCTCGAGGGGAATTTTAATGGTGTGTTTCTGTATATCTGCACTATGTTGGAACATGTTGTAAATGTAACGTTTCCTCACCATCATCTTGACTGAGGTGCTTCTCTGCCTAAGTAGGCAGCATTTAAATGTTTAGATGTGAAAGCTTTTGCATAAAGGCAGGCTGCATAATTATGGCCTAAATGAGGTTTTCTTAAGTATACTGCGCTGAATAAAAATCCAAAGATAGCAAACCGAGAACATTGTTTAATATGAATACAATTTGTTAATGTCTATAAGTACAGAAAATAGGCCTATCTAAGTAAAATGGACTGTATAAGTACTCTCTATATTAGTGTGCTGTTTGTGAAGCCTAGCAACATGCTAAATTATAGTAGCAGCCAGCTGTGAGTCAGTTTGTATAAATAGCACTGTTTAGAATAAATTGGTTGTTTGTGAGATGCCATTTCAGTTACGATGCTTCCTATATATTCAGCAAGGCTGCCGTAAAGGTTTCAAGGCTTAATAGTGTTCTCCAGGAACAATCCCTGTTTTTGGGGTCCTGTCCCAGTTTTACAGTATGCAAATACTGCCAGAAAAGGCCAGTACACATTGGCGTGGGGTACGGGGGGGACGTGTCCCCCTCAATATTGGAAAATGCTGCTTGTGTCCCACCCAAAAATTAGCCTATACCGCAGGGACAAAAACTGTGCATTTGGAACTTTTATTTTGAAAGCGCGACAAAGAAGATATCCGGTTTTGCCAGCAAGTCAAACCCAGAGTAATAGGTCAAACCTTCCCATTTCATGCTATGTTTGAATAATCACCAGCTTCAATATACTGATTGGCTTCATCACTGTCTCCTCTCCACCGATAAGCTGGTGTGTGGTGGGCGTTCTGGCGCAATATGGCTGCCGTCGCATCATCCAGGTGGATGCTGCACATTGGTGGTGGTTGAGGAGATTCCCCCTTCCATGTAAAGCGCTTTGAGTACCTAGAAAAGCGTTATATAAATGTAACGAATTATTAATTATTATTATTATTATTATTATATTCTTCACCTAGTCGGAGCATCTGATTGGTAGAGAGAAGTTAACATTACACTAGGAACATACAAATACGTTACCGGTGCGCACCAGCTTTGAACTGGAATAAGACTCGACTTTGTATGAGGTAAATTAGTTTCTGTCAAGCGGTTAAAATTAGCAAGCTTTTTAAAATTGAATTATGGATACGAGGCATATGACGATTAAATCAACAATGGAATTTTGAATGGCAGGTGTGTTATGCTTTGCGAGAGGTGCTAACTAACGTTACGTTAGATAGATAGCCACATAGCTATAGTATGTTACTATTATGGTGGTGGGATGGATGTTGATTCATAGTGGCCAATATGTCCCCCCAATGTCAAAGTCATTCCTACGCCTCTGCCACTACAACTACACTTCCCAGATAAAACGTTATCAAAATGATTCCAGTTCGCATGGATATGCGGAAGCGACAAAACATTCTGTATTATGCCAGACAAGTAATTTGGTGATGTCAATTTGTAAAGAAAGACTACATGACTGTGCATATATATATATATATATATATATATATATATATATATATATTCAAAGGCGTATACCTATAGACTAAACACGTAATACGCATGTGCACGCCGTCACCGTTTTCACAGATTCTCGTTTTTGAAGTTTACACTGAGATGATTACGTTTTCAAAATTTGCACCTTGGAACCGGTTTCAAAGTTTGCGTTCTCGAGCTCCACAGAACTTCTTCTGCAATAACGGCTATATTCTGGAAGGCCCGTCTCGAGCGCAGTGCCAGTCGGACCGCCAGTGGAGCCGCCAGCCGCCAACATGCAGAGGTTTGGACCCCATCCGCTCTGTTCTCACTTTATTTTGATGGTCCCTTTAACACATTCTGTTGAAGTAACGTTGCACCTACATGTCTGCTAACTCTCATTAGCGTGTAGACTATAGACTAAACACATAATACGCATGTGCACGCTGTCTGCGTTTTCACAGATTCGAGTTTTTGAAGTTTACGCAGAGATGATTACATTTTTGTAAAATTTGAGCTTTTAACCTGTTTCAAGGTTTGCGTTCTTAAGCACCAAACACTGTTGTTGTGCAAATGAACGGACAGAACACATTAAAAGTTTCTGTTTTCAGATAAAACGGTGTTGTGTTAGCGGCCCATAAGTTAATAACTAATGATCTTTACAACAGAAGTGAATCAGTCAAAACTAACTTTATCTGGACAATAACTTTATTCTAGATCTGCTGTAAAGCCTAAACAATCTCTGTTACTGTAATCTCCTATCATCACTGTAAAGCTGCTTTAAAACAATCTATATTGTTAAAAGCGCTGTATAAATGAAGGTGACTCGACTTGACTGATTACATGAAGATCTTAACCCAGACGAGAGCACTTAAACCATGAGTTATCAAAAAAGACAGTTATTGAGATCAAGGTATTCTCATTGGCATCTTAGTACAAAACCAAAGTTACAATAATGTTTTTATTTTTGAAAGAAATGTGCTCACCAAGGCTGAATTCATGTGATCAAAAATACTTTAAAATTGTGAAATATTATTTCACTTTAAAATAGTTTTCTATTTGAATTTATTCTAAAATGTAATTTATTCCTGTGATCAAAGCTGAATGTTCAGCATCATTACTCCAGTCTTCAGTGTCATATGATCCTTCAGGAATCATTCTAATATGATGATTTGATGATCAAGAAACATTTCTGATTATTATCAGTGTGCTGCTCCATTTTTCTGTGGAAACAATACATTGTTTGATTCTTTTGATCAATTTCATGCATCCTTGCTGTATAAAAGTAAATCTAAATTAAATAAAAATAAATAAATCATATGCAGTATTCATATTCTGTAACATGCGTTACCTACACATGTGTAACTCATTACCCTCAGCTCATGCGGTCAGTGCTGGTTTACTTCATTACCTCAGTGATTCGTTCATTCGCCTCTGACTCCGGATGAAAGGATCGAATGATCTGCAGTCATGCACAGAAATGATTTGCCCTTTTTCTCCAGTTTGTGTCACGATTCATGAGCTATTTAGGGGTTGGAGAATATTAATAATGGCCGGACGTGACACAAAGTTCAACGGCATCATTTGCAGCTTGTTGTTTTGCCGCCCTCCATCAGTGATTTCTTAAGAGGGTTACCATTGCGATAAGAGACATATGGCCTATAGCTCAAGATTTGATTTAAACTATTTCCAGGCCTTTTTTTCCTTCATTTTTTTGGATGGACTTTTGTTTTTGTTTTATGCTGTTAATGTTTCTTCTAATAGCATGCTGTTTTTACACTCCTCTGAAGAGCATTTGCAACCTTTTTCCTTTGGCATATTTAATATTTACTGGTCAATCAGTTTTAAAGTCCCCCTGTGGTGAACATCCAGCTTTTAATGTTGTTTATGTGTCTATGTGGTGTTTTTAATACGCTTTAAGACAAACCATGTGTAAATTCATAAGTCGACACCATTGCTGAGTATTTCCTCCTTAAAACTGCAGTGAACCAAAGACAGTCTCAAAAACACGCTTTGAAATCGCTGGTGTTTCTGACGTCACAAACTACCTTGTAACCAATCAGATCAACGTGTGATCGTCAACCAGTGGATCTCTGAGCTGAGTGAGTGAGTGGAGGCGGGGCTCATTTGCATATTCATAGAACCGCGCATACTAAAGGCAAGTGTGCAGAGTTACATTCAAGATATTTTAAGGCAGGAACAAACTTTTAAATGTCATTTTGGTGATCAAAGATGAGTTTTAAGGGATAAAATTGACTAGGGACTTTAAGACCTCATGAAATTAAAATGAGAGTTTTGTGGCTGTCAGTTTTGAGCTCTTATTTGCTAACATGCATCTGAAGGTTGACCAAATTCACCTTTGGCATGCTTTTTTAGCATTAACAGTAATTTAGCATATTATTTAAGGACATTTTGGGATGCAGCCATTGAGAAGTGCTTTGGGACTCGCGGTTTTGTCATGTCTCCATTGGGCAGTCAATATCAAGGTTGACAAAACATGATTGAGGGCTTGATGGGCTCAGCAAGACAGCCGGTGCCAGAGTTCAATATAAGCAGGACTTTGGAAAGCACAAGGTGGAATAAAACAGCTCTCAGAGGTTTTTGTGGCATTGACAGAGTTGAAGGACCATAAACCCGCTGTAATGTATGAAGCTCTCTGCATTGTGTGACTGATAGTGATGGCAGGCGCTCATTTCCACGGCACTGCAGGCGTCCAGCTGCCTGTGTGAATCCTGGGCTGGCATATCTGTGGTTTTATAGCCCGGCGTATGTGTATGATAAGTGTTACTGCGCTCCAGACAACAGCGTATGAAGAATGGAGAGGTCACACACCGTCAAAAGATCCCATTCCTTCTGTGAGCACCGTTGAGCTTTGTTTTCAGGTGAGGTCGAATATTAAGTTTCAAGAAGACCTGCTGTTTAAAATTAACTTTCCCCTATAAAAAGTCGTATGGCATCAGGTTGGACTGTATGAAACGAATCTGATGTCATGGAATGAGTAGTTTTTAAACTGTATCAGAATTTTTCGACCTGATTTAATTCTAATTATAATGGATTTCCTTAATTTCTTTTAACCTGTCGTCAACTCTTAAACATTGGTTTTATGTTTATTGACGCAAATTTGTTCCAAGTACCCCTGGTTGGGAATCACTGGTTGGAAATACACTACCGTTCAAAAGTTTGGCGTCAGAAATTGTTTAATCAGCAGCCAATGATACGTTACATTTATCAAAAGTGATACATGCATTTGTTACAAAAGATTCTATTTCAAATAAATGCTGTTCTTTTGAACTTTCTCTTCATCAAAGAATCCTGAAAAAAATTGTATCACTGTTTCAACACACAAAAAAAACAGCAGCACAACAGTTTTCAACATGTTTTTTTTTTTTTGTGCAGCAAATCATCATATTAGAATGATTTCTGAAGGATCATGTGACACTGAAGACTGGAGTAATGATGCTGAAAATTCAGCTTTGATCACAGGAATATTTCCAGCGATCATCTAAGCCAGTTTTGTTGAGAATTGGACATTTTGAAGCGGGAGTATAGCGTAAAAAAAAAAAAAAAGGAATACAGTTATGTGGTGGAGAAAATGGTGACTACTGTAATGGGTGGAGTCTAAATTTAAGATCAACTATGATCAGTGTGAGGAGAGGAATCAGGTGTACTGAGAATTTTGTTTCTAGGACAAAGGGTTCAAAAGTTATTACCAAAAGAAAAGTGAATTTTTGAACTGGTGGTGGCGCTACAGAGTTGGTGCTAGAGGCCCCAAAGTTGGTCAGATTACTATTTATGACCATCTCCATCAGTGCACCAAATTTCACCATTTTCCTGTGTACGGTTGATAAGGCTGCCATAGACTCTCATTTGGGAAGGATAATAAGAAAACCAACAGATATAGCATCTTCAGTTCTTGGCGTCTAATTAAATATGTAAATGATCACATTTTTGCATTGACGAAGCAACAGAATTCATTATTTTTAATGAGATTTAACAACAGTGACATTTGGTGATACCATGTTTAATTCTATGTAAATGAGCATTGACGCAAATAGTGGAGAAATTGGTGTGATCTGCCTCGTTTTTCACTGTAATATGTTTTTTCTCTGCCCACAAACAGGGATATAATAAGAGCTCTGCGGAAAGCCCTGTGATGAATTGTCTGCCGTCTGAGTGAGTTTGATTCATGCATTCATAATCGTTCGTCTTGTTCATGATGTGATGTGTTTCGCACTGCTCCAATTTATATTCAAACATTTCAGTTGGAAGAAAACTGATTGCTTGTGGAATGGCGGACAATGCATCTCGTTATGGCTATGTATGGCTAAGCTATGGCCAGTTTTGCAGTTAGAAATCGTTTCTACAACCAACAATAAAGCCACTCTGGGACGTCCATGTGATTTCAGCAGACGGCAGTCTGAAGAGCCATGACTAACCCTGGATATTTTCCACAACTTCTTACAGAAGCGGAACAGAGCTGTACGTGTTAAAAGTTTGTGAAAGTGTTTGTTGGATGAGGAAGAATGCTCCTCCTGAATGTGGCTTATCGTGATGCAGACAAGCGATTTGAATGCCAGACATGAAAGGAGATGAGCTAACCAGATAAACTCTCTAAAGTCTGAGCTCTGGGCCAGACGTGCATCGCAAGATACGTTTCTACGTAAACCACAGAGATTTTCTGTAAAAATGAAGACGTCGTCTGAGCAGGGCGTTTAATCACTCCATTAAAATCTTTATCGTTGCATCTGTGTCATTCCATCGGTTTTCGTGCACGAGCCGGGAATATAATCATTTTCCCTGGCATTAGCAGAGAGAAAAGTAGATCTGGATCTCCAGAATTACTTGGCTGAGAGTTGATGAAGACGATTAACTCGTCTATCATTCACAGAGATAATTGAAAGTGAACTGTGGCGTGTTTTGGATTCAGAAGAGGTGCTGAAGGTGGCTGTAAAGCTGTTATTTATTTCAATAATTCATCCATCTGTCCAATTTGCTCTCAAACTTTATTTGGGACGTAGAGTTGACCCAGAATGCATTGGCTACAACAATTTCATGGCTTTCAGTGGTGAAGTAGAACATTTTTAATTGGGTGCATGGATGAGGAAAAGATTGTCAGTTTCATTTAAACTTCATTTAAAGGGATAGTTCACCCAAAAATGAAAATTCTATCGTTGTTTACTCACCCTCAAGTTGTTCCAAACCTGTATGAGTTTCTTTGTTCTGCTGATCACAAAGGAAGATATTTGGAAGAGTGTTTGTAACCAAACAGATCTCGGTCCCCATTGACTACCATAGTATATATTTTTTCCTACTATGGAAGTCAATGGGGACCGAGATCTGTTTGATTACAAACATTCTTCCAAATATCTTCCTTTGTGTTCAGCAGAACAAAGAAACTCATACAGGTTTGGAACAACTTGAGGGTGAGTAAATGATGACAGAATTTTCATTTTTGGGTGAACTATCCCTTTAACTTAAATACAATTCCTTGTGTCAGCTGGCTGCTAATTTTGTGAAAAATCATGATGGGTTATGTTGTTTTTGAAACTTTTGTTCCTCTGCTGTTCTCTTTTGTTACTTCCTTCATTGCTTGTAAAAGTAAAAGTCATAGTAAGCTCACATCCAAAGACGACACTCCTCATCTGTCTGACATTGGGAGGAAAACCCAGCAGTAAGCAAAAGAACTTCAGCAGTGTTTTTACAACATTATATCCAGTGACAGGTTTATTTGGAAGCTCCCAAAAGTGTGAAATAGACTTTCTACTGTCTGCTGTCTTCGACATCATAGCTCATAGTCACTCGTGAAGGGTTCGAGATGATGTTCCATCAGCATCATTGACAGCTCAGGTGATTCTCTTGTGTCCAGAACTGAGCAAAGATGGCAGATTTAATACCTCATGCTTGAGATTAATGGGAATGCTAATGGATGGCTTTTTCCAGGTATGATAAAGATGACCATTTATGCTCTAGCAGATTCATTCAAAGTCCCGTCAGCCTCACAGTTAATCAAAACTAGGCTCCTCTGTGCTGACAAGGAAACATTTGTGAGTAAAGCAGGAGTATTAGGGAAACTAGATGATGTTTGCGAGTGAGAAACTAGAGGATTTACTTTGTTTAGTGTGCGCCGTGGGGTGTTTATGTCCTGAGCTCGGCTTAAAACCCTCAGAACTGCTGCTTCGCTAAAACTCATTTCCTACTTCCCTCTACAACAGGTCTGCTCTATTTCTGTTGGCTTTGTGTGTCTTTAAATATTTCATTCAAAGGCAAACATGCTGTAAAACAGTCCTAAGCAGCCAAACCAAAGCAATCTTGCAGCCTAGTTCTTGTACAAAACCATGTTGGTTTAGTGTCGAATGGCTGAATTATATTGAATAAATGATATGCATGTGCACATGAATCAGCAAACACACGCAACGATTGCAAGATCCTCTCTTGAACTCTTGACAAAGTGTCGTGTCAGAGCCGCTGTAGAAGACAAGGGCTGAGTAAACAGATAAACAAGTGCAAGCGGCTTCGTCGACCAGAGCTGTCAACACACACAAAACGCAAACACACGCAAACTCGCATCAAAGGCGATGAGCTCAGAAGTGTGTGGCATGACTTCCAAAAAGATTATGCAGCTTTTTCCATCTTATAAACCTACAATTGAATGCAATACCAAAATAAACCCTGTCATGGGCGCAGATCACAAGCACGAGCGCACAACTTCAAAGTGTGACAGATAATGCATTGTAATTTACAAACTAAAGCAATTTTCCATGCATTACAATATGTTGTCCATGCACTGAACCCTTCACTTACCCATCTGATGCATATACTGAATGCTCTCTCTCTCTTTCTGGCATGAGAAAAGCGAAGTGAGGTGGTTTTACTTTTATTTCTTCTCCACTATTTGCATCAATGCTCATTTGCATAGAATTCAAAATTGTATCATCAAATGTCACTGTTATTAAATCTCATTAAAAATTAATGAATTCTCTTGCTTTGTCAATGCAGAAATGTCGTCTCTGTGATAATTTACATATTTAATTAGACGCCAGGCACTGAAGGTGCCATTTCTGTTGGTTTTCTTATAATTCTTCCTAAATGAGAGTCTATGGCAGCCTTATCAACCGTACACATGAAAATGGTGAAATTTGGTGCACTGATGGAGATGGTCATAAATAGTAATCTGAACAACTTTGGGGTCTGTAGCGCCACCACCAGTTCAAACATTCTGGAAGGTTTTCATATTTGCAGGAGACCAACATGTTGAGAAAGAACTGCTGGATCATGAAGTTTGCCATGGAAGTAGCATCAAATCTTTGTTTGATTGACTTAGTATTAAGTATAGATATTCACAAGCAGAAATGTATCTTCCACTGATGCATCATTATTTGAGCTGCGTTATTGTCGTTCGGTATGCAGGGTTTCTACTAAAATCACAAAAATGTGAAAATCATGCATATTTCTGAAATGTATATATTTTGTAGTTTTACTATATTAGCCTCCAGTGTAATTCGCTTCCAGTCGTTTTAACTGTACCAAAACAGTCTATTATGCTGCTTTATATTGCACATTTTTAATAATCATATTTGATTTCATTGTCATAATCATGAACACTGGTTGTTTCACAAATAGTTTGACCATTTACTGCACTTTGATCTTGTAGTGATTTCACTATAGCAGCTAATGAATTGGAAGTCTTGTACATTCAATGAAAATAGCTTTATTCTGCATTGCAAAATGAGTTGGATAAACTGCGTTATGGACACAAGTGGTTAAGTTTCCCATTAACCCCGAAAGCTAAACAGACAGATCTTGATGCTGTAGATACATATTCTGCAGGCAAAATGCATCTTTCTCTATTGAAGGCCATTCAAACATGGTGCCATCATTTTTGGACATGGTGCCATCTGCCACTGAGAGGATCCCAATGGAAAGATGTAACTTATTTTACAAGGTGGCAATTTCATATGAATTTGTACAGAGTGAATTGTAGGAAAATGTACGATTTTTTTGAAGAAAAAAAAAAAACATATAGGTCCAAGCAACTCGATCATTCAAATTGGCTACCAATTTGCCCAAACGTAAATTATTTGCAAATTGTCATGATATAACATCTATCTTTCTCCAGCTCTCACAGACATATTTGATGCCAAAAGTCAGAAGTCTGGCTACGCAAGACTACCCCGACTCCATCCGAAAATGTTCTCCCTCCAGCTTTCCATGACTTTATTTTCCCGTCTGAACGGTGGTAGTGAGGACAGACCACGGGTGAATTACTGTTCTAGCTCAAAAGTCGACTCGACCGCCAAATGCGATCCGTCAATACCAACCCTAAAGGCAACCGCCCAAAGGACTCTTGTCAGGAAATATCAATTGTTACAAATCACTGGACACCTACTACAGCACGGGGGGTGGGGGGGTGTAAAGCACACTGGGACGATTCCCTTAGCTAAAGGATTTAACGACTGCTGTGAAACCGTGTTTCACTAGTGACAAGCCCAGATAAAACTTATTCTGGAGCTGGTTGTGTTGCTTTTGTGCAACGGCCCACGCTTTGAGGCTGGAATCAGAATAGGCGAGCTTGCTGACCTTGGATTTGCAGCTCGACATTTTTTTTCTCCTCCTATTACATCTTTTATCATTGCCGGCCAGATGGATGCGACTGGATTGAAACTTTCAGTCTGCTGTGTGAGTTTGTAGAAGTGTTGTTGAAGTAAATAATTGAGCTGGTCACGAAGATGATCGCTTATCTCTGGCTCTCATCGGTGCCACTGTGATTCACCCAGACGCCGAGAAAACTTTCTATAGTCACGGACCTCAGTTTTGAGAGTTTGGATTTGGACTGTTGTGGATTGATGCCATAGAATTAAACCTCCCTGTATTGATTTGTGTGCTGTGATTTTGTTTTATTTATTTTTTTCTCAAATAGGACTGAGAAGTTTCTGGATGGATTTCAAATTGTTTTAAATTGCACAAAACCTCACAGGTTTTAGAATTCTCAATATCACCACATAGATTAATAACCCAAATCAATTAATAAATGAGTAATTAATAACAAATCATACCATGGTCTGTCTGAATACTCGATTCTGGTTGGCTGGAAGGTGTGCTTACAATTCGGTGTACAGGGTTTTGGTCCAATAAGTAATACCTCAGCTGTTTAATTTAATAGAAGAAAATTACAGGTCATCCAATATTTGATATCTTTAACTCACTCAACTTCAAGACCAGATGAAATCTCTAAATTATCTGAGTATCATCGGAATACATAACACAGCATAACAGTGGAAACTAATTCCATGTTTTCTTATAATATTACCAAGTGGCAGCATATAAATTGAAAATAGAAGAGGGCCTAACACAGAGCCTTGCGGCACTCCATAATTTACTGACATTATCTTAGATTTCCCCCCGTTTAAACAGACAAACTGGTAACGGTCTGATAGGCACAATCTAAACCACCTTAATGCCTGTCCCTGAATACCAGTGTAATTTTGTAGTCGATCTAAGAGTATTTTATGATCTATAGTGTCGAACGCAGAGCTAAGATCAAGTAAAACTAGTATTGAGATACAGCCTTGGTATTTTAACAAGTGCAGTTTCTGTGCTATGATGGGGCCTGAATCCAGACAGAATGTTTTCATACATATAAGTAGAGAGATGCTGCATAGCCACAGGTAATTCACACACCTCTCTCTCTCTCTCTCTCTCTCTCTCGATAATTAATTATATATGCTAGAATTTACTCATTCAGAACGAAACCTTACTGCACTACTTTATCTCTGTGTCCGATGTAAAGCAGGAATGCTGGATCTTAACTTTATCCACATTGCATATTTACGTTAAGCAATATATATTATATTTGTAAAACACTGTTGCACGATTGTTAATATCATTGCACAATGTTACAGTTTTACATTACACTCACTAAAAACATTATATATAGCAAATCTCAACTGCTAGATTTCTCTGGTAACATTTTATAATGTTTAATTTGTCAACAACTAATAAACATGAACACTTCTTCTTTAGCATTTATTAATCTTAGTTATGTTAATCTCAACATTTCCTAATACGTTTTCAAGATGAAACATTAGTTGATGCACTGCGATCTAACATGAAATTTTTTATTAACTAAAATATGAACTGCTATACGAACATTTAGCTCATTGTTAGTTCATGCATTAACTAAAACCTTATTATAAAGTTACCTTTTTTTTAAATCAGTCGCAAAATGTTAATATTATCACCCATATACAGTAAAGTTGGATAATAAATATATTCGATTTTATCCACATACATACAGTAAACTTGCGTAAAGCAGGGCTGTATAGCAAATCTCAATTGCTTGATTGCTTATATCGTTACAAAATGCAACTAAATACAACTATATTGCATGAAGATGTCACGATATTATAAACATTAACATCATGATTTTCTGTAAAGCTGCTTTGGAACAATGTGTTTGTGAAAAGCTCATATAAATACATTGACTTGACATCATTGACGGTCCTTGAACAACCTTTCTGTCAAGTGTGCATGCGTTGTTTTATATAAACGCATGCACACTTGACAGAAAAGTTGTTCAAGGATATACAGTGCCCTCCACAATTAATGGCACCCTGGTAAATATGATCAAAACTGGCTGTAAAAAATAAATCTGCATCGTTTATCCTTTTGATCTTTCATTCAAAAAATGTGCAAAATTCTAACCTTTCATTGAAGTAAAAGAATTGAAAGTGGGGGGGAAATCACATTATGAAATAAATGTTTTTCTCCAAAACATGTTGGCCACAATTATTGGCACCCCTAGAATTTTTTACGAGTAAAATATCTCTGAAGTATATTCCCATTAATATTTACCTTTTTTAGTACACCAGGGGGACTAGGAACATGAAACTGTCCAGCTATGACTTCGTGTTTCACAGGAGTTTAAATATGAGGAAACACAAAGGCCAAATCCCCTTAATCATCCATCACAATGAGTAAAACCACAGAATATAGTTCTGATGTGCAGCAAAAGATTGTTGAGCTTCACAAAATAGAAAGTGGCTGTAAGAAAACAGCTAAAGAATTGAAAATCCCCATTTTGACCATCAGGGCAATAATTAAGAAGTTATAATCAACTAAAGATGTTACGAATCTGCCAGGAAGAGGACGTGTGTCTATATTGTCTTAATGGACGGTGAGGAGGAAAGTTTGAGAGGCCAAAGACTCTTCAAGGATCACAGATGGAGAATTGCAGAGATTACTGGAGTCTTGGGGTCAGAAAGCCAAAAAAAACAAACAAAAAAAAAAACCTACATCTCCACATGTTGTTTGGGAGGGTTTCAAGAAAAATCCTCCTCGCTCCTCCAGAAACAAACTCCAGCAAATTTAATTGTCAGACATGACTGGAACTTCAAACGGCACAGGGTTCTGTGGTCAGATGAGACTAAAAAAATAGCTTTTTGGCAGCAAACACACTACACTGTAAAAAATTTGTAACACTCCCAAATCAAAAATTTCAATTGACCGATAACATCTAAATTTTTCAATTGGCCCAAGTGAAAATCTGTACATTTAATTTTAGAATTTACAGAATTTCACTTGGGCCAATTGAAAAATGTAGATGTTATCGGTCAATTGAAATTTTTGATTTGGGAGTGTTACAAATTTTTTACAGTGTAGATGGGTTTGGTGAACACAAGGATAAAAAGTACCCCATGTGTACAATTTAATATACTGTTGGATCTTTAATGTTGTGGGCATATTTTTCTGCTGGAGGTCCTGGACTTCTTGTTCAGACACATGGCATCGTGGATTCTATCAAATATCAACAGATAAAAAATCAAAACCTGACGCCTTCTGCTAGAAATCTTATAATGGGCCGTGGTTGGATCTTCCATCAGGACAACGATCCAAAATCAACACAAAAATTTGTTGCGGAGCACAAAATGAAGCTTCTGCCCTGACCGTCCCAGTCCCCTGACCTGATGAGTGGGCTGAACTGAAGAGAAGAAGCACAAACATGGATCTGGGAATCTGAAGGATCTGGAGAGATTCTGTATGGAGGAATGGTCTCTGATCTCTCGTCAGGTGTTCTCCAAACTCATCAGGCATTATAGGAGAAGACTCAGAGCTGGTATCTTGTCAAAAGGAGATTGCAAAAAGTATTTAATAAAAGGGTGCCAATAATTGTGGCCAACGTGTTTTGGAGAAAAACATTTATTTCATAATGTGATTTCCCCCCCCACATTCAATTCTTTTACTTAAATGAAAGGTTTTTTGGGGTGGGGGCATCTTTTCCCTTTCCTCCTCTGAGAAAATCTGTTTGTTTTTCCAGGACCACCAACAGTTGATCATCCATGAACACTGACTTGTTAAAATCAGTCACTGAACTGTCAGGCGTAATTCATGCTTTGATGTTAAATCTGAATAGCATCTATTGAACTAGTTGGTCTTTGTCATTTGTTTCTCAACCATTAACAGTTTAACACCATCTGTTTTTTTTTTTTTTATCCAACAAACCTGCAGATAAAGAACTGTTAGACATGTTTTGTTTTTTAATTGCGCTGGTGCAAGTCTCGCAGAAACAGCTGGACTCATCGTTTGAACACTTTATCGGGATTCTTGGCAAGCTGTAGCATTTGGCTTCAGAATGAGGCATGAATAATTTTGCTGTCTGATTGATGACGGCTTAAACAACTAGATGGAATGTAGCAATAAACGGTATTGATTGAGTAATGCATCATTATTTTGGAGCCCACTTTGTGTCACCATTCACTTTTTAATGTGTATTATTTTCATGTTAGCTAAAATTGTGGTGGGAAAGTGCACCATTTCTGTTGTGTTTTGAAAACTATAAATTAAGCATTTTATATATTGCCTGCTATTTTTGTACACTCTAAAAAGAACAACTTGAATAAATGCATCACTTTAGTTAAACATTTTAAGCTGCAAACATTATTTTGAGTTCTGTTGACATAATGATGATCCTTGCATCAACTTAACATTGTGTTTTTAACTGAAATTTATGTTCGTTTTTTTTTTTTTTAAGTTGTAGTAATTTTCTAGTTAATAAATTTCTAGTTCCCAGCATGCTTTGCATGAGTGGAGAAGGATTATATATTTAGAAATTAAGTGTTATTTTAAGCATTTAAGACCTGTTCTCATTTTTAAAGCAGTTGTGTTTGACATAAAATAGTTTATTGAAGTTTCTGTGGTTACCATTGCTGAAATGGCACGATTTAGCATGAATAAGCACATTGCTAGGATGTTTTAACATGTTGTTAGTATTCTTCAGCACATTGCTAAAGTGTTTCCAGCACGATTTAACACTTCGCTAGCATTTTTTTATCATGAATTAGCACAATTCTAGCATGCTTTAGCGCATTTCTAAAATGTTGCTAGCATGAATTAGCACATTGCTAGCATGTTTTAAAGTGTTAACATTCTTTAACACATTGCTGATGACATGTTTCCAGCATGATTTAACACTTATCTAGCATGTTTATATCATGAATTAGCACAATTATAGCATGCTTTAGTATATTTCTAGCATGTTTCTAGCACAAATTAGTACAAATTAGCACATAGTTAGCATGTTTTAACATGTTACCATCCTATAGCACATTTTTGCTAACATGTTTCCAGTATGATTTAAAACTTCGCAAGCATGTTTCAATCATGAATTAGCACATTTCTAGCATGTTGCTTGTATGAATAAGCACATTACTAGCATGATTTCTCACAATGCTACCATGCATGTTTAACATGTTAACAATGTTGTTAGCAGTAGAGCTTATGGTTAGGTTGTGAGGGGCTACGCAAAGGTTAATCACATGACTACTATGTCTTGCTTGTTCGCTAAATTTATGTTGGATAAGCTGCATTTAGCATGTGTTATGCTAGCTGTTACGTTGAACTGAAATAGCGTATTTTGTTGGTTGAACAAATTCATTAGGTGTCATAAAGATTCATGCAAACTTTTAAGGCGTAATATGCAATAAAAAGCATTTCAAACACTAGTATGCTACATTTTTCACACGTTTAAAGTTTATACCTCGGAATTGAAGATGGTTATTGTGTATTTAATCCAATCCTGTTAAACAATCAAACTTTTGACAGCCTGATCAAACAAGTCAAGTTGGTCTTATTTATCAGACTGGAAACACACATTCAGTCTTTGCTGTATTCGGTCAGGAAATCTGCGAACGATGCACAGTGTACAGTATATATGCTGAATCCTGCAGAAATCAGGGCAGAAGCTCCCCAGTGGCATGTTGTTGCTGCTGTTTATTATTTAATTTAATAATTATTATTTATGGAGTTATACAGGCATGAATTGTATGTCAAACATCATAACCTATTAGCTAATGTTCAATGTGAAATTATAGATTCATAAATAATTTAAGGAATTATGTTGTGTAATTCAGATCAGTGTTATTTTAGTTATATTAAATAATAATTTGAATTAGCTTTTTTTTCATATTCATCTGGGATTAATTTGGGATTAATTTTAATAAATTTTATTCTTTTTTTATTTTTTAAATATTGCTATTTAGGTCTAACTTATTTTTATTTCAGTTTGAGTTAGTCAGTTTGAGTTCATTTTTTTGTGCTTCGGCTTTTATTGACAAGGCAGCATTTCAAAGTTTTTGAACTACTGTAAATCATTTCTTCCTATTTCAACTTAACTTCAGTTGCTGCCTTACCCTTTTTTTTTTAGTATAATCAACTTGGTTTTACAGATAATTTCAACTTTAATTATATTAAACTGACTTAAAAATGGAGTTGAATCTCAAATAACTTATTTAAAAAAAAGAGTTGAATCTCGTATAACTTATTTAAAAAAAAGAGTTGAATCTCGAATAACTTATTAAAAAGAGTTGAATCTTGAATAACTTATTAAAAAAAGAGTTGAATCTCGTATAACTTGTTTTAAAAGAGTTGAATCTCTTAGAACTTATTTAAAAAAAGAGTTGAATCTCGAATAACTTATTAAAAAGAGTTGAATCTCGAATAACTTATTAAAAAAAGAGTTGAATCTCGTATAACTTATTAAAAAAAGAGTTGAATCTCGTATAACTTATTAAAAGAGTTGAATCTCTTATAACTTATAAAAAAGAGTTGAATCTCGTATAACTTGTTTTAAAAGAGTTGAATCTCTTATAACTTATTTTAAAAAAAGAGTTGAATCTCGAATAACTTATTAAAAAAAGAGTTGAATCTCGTATAACTTATTAAAAAAAGAGTTGAATCTCGTATAACTTATTAAAAGAGTTGAATCTCTTATAACTTATTAAAAAGAGTTGAATCTCGTATAACTTGTTTTAAAAGAGTTGAATCTCTTATAACTTATTTAAAAAAAGAGTTGAATCTCGAATAACTTATTAAAAAAAGAGTTGAATCTCGTATAACTTATTTTAAAAAAAGAGTTGAATCTCGTATAACTTATTAAAAAAAGAGTTGAATCTCGTATAACTTATTAAAAGAGTTGAATCTCTTATAACTTATTAAAAAAAGAGTTGAATCTCGAATAACTTATAAAAAAAAGAGTTGAATCTCGAATAACTTATTAAAAAAGTTGAATCTAGTATAACTTATTAAAAAAAGAGTTGAATCTCAAATAACTTATTAAAAAAAGAGTTGAATCTCGTATAACTTATTAAAAAAAAGATTTGAATCTCGAATAACTTATTAAAAAAAGAGTTGAATCTAGTATAACTTATTAAAAAAAGAGTTGAATCTCGAATAACTTATTAAAAAGAGAGTTGAATCTCGACTAACTTATTAAAAAAAGAGTTGAATCTCGTATAACTTATTAAAAAAAGAGTTGAATCTCGTATAACTTGTTTTAAAAAAAGAGTTGAATCTCTTATAACTTATTAAAAAAAGAGTTGAATCTCGAATAACTTATTAAAAAAAGAGTTGAATCTCTTATAACTACATGTGATGTAATATTTAGATTCATTCGATTTTTAGAGAAATATGATGATTTATTTTAAATGTCTAATTTCTATGTCTAATCTAATTTCTGAAAAAATGATTTAAATCGGTCTGTTTCAGCATTCTGTTATAACTGGCCGTTGTCAAATCTCAAATCAATATTTCATGACTATATATTAACTGATTTGGTAAGTTGCATGCATTAAGCAGGATAATGTACAGTCAGATGGCCTTTACAGCAGAATAAACTCCTTTAGGATGATCCCACACCCCGTCCTGAAGGTTTATCTCACGATAATGAAGTCTGACTGTACGTTCTCTTTCTTTAATCATGAATCGCTGCTTGCTTTGAATGCTCCAGATTCCCCAGGCCCTGGAGACGGGCATCGGATCTCCCTCAGACACACACATTAAGTCTTTCGAGTGTAAATGTGAAGTCGTTCCCACGCCGGGAGTCGGGATGCTCACTTTAAAGATGACACGTCTCAGTGATAATTGTGGGATCAAAGCTCAACAGAACTCACTCAGACAAGGAAATCTGAGAGCTGTGATAATGCACTTTCAATTACTGCCGCACTTCATCTTGAGTTTATTTACTCGCCCGCGTGGATATTTGGCTCTCCGTTCCGGCAATCAAGGCAAAAGAAGCCAAAATAATTGCACATTGTTAATAATTATCAATTTGACGACCCAAAAACAATGCAAATGACACACTTAATCACGCAAGATCATATTGCATGCCACTTGGAGCTGATTTTTTCTCTCTTTATATAATCCTCCTTTTCTTAGTCAACTGGTGCTGGTCTGATCACGCAATATGACCAGAGTAAAATCCACAACAGACTCTTTTTGACTGACAGTATATATCTTAAGATTTTGGTTGTGATTGACAACGTTGCCTGGTTGTTTTATATTATCAGTCACAACATTCCTCATTATAATAATTAATACGCAGAATAAAGGGGCGGGGCCTGGTTGAGTTAGTTAGTAGTGTGTTAAACTGGCGGTTATGGTAAGGGGCGGGACATTTCCCAAACACACTCGAAGCGCTCGACCAATCACAACACACTGCTCCAGCCGACCAATCAGAGCACAGTGTGCTTTTCAGGAGGAGGGGCTTCATAGAGACAGGAACTAAACAGAGCGTTACTGTCAGACTGGGAAGAGAGGAGCCGCAACAATGGAGGAAAATAATCAATATTCAAGCAAGAAAACCTCTTCTAGCAAAACCCCAAATCAAGACTAATAGGTCCCCTTTAAATGAAACCCTTGAGCCCTTATGCTAATGACTGCAATGCTTTGCCTGGAAAAGGAATAATATTAAGGTCTGCATGGCTGACCAAAGAGGGAAGTGTTGAAGTCTGTTTTCTCAACCTTGTTGCAAAATTATGTTTTCTACCAGATAAGGAAATGTGCATTCAGCTCTCAACATGTTCATTTTCACTGTTATTATTATTATTATTATATTAATGTATCATTTAAATTTACATCAAATTGATGACAAAGAAAAAAAAGACATGTAAAAATAAAAATAATTTACTCTCTCGTTTGTTTTTCCCATATTTTTGCAAGATTAGGGTTAGTTTGATGCCTATGAAATGCATTTAATCATAATTAACATGTTTATTTATGCATTCATTTTTAGCGTAATGCATGCTGTAATTGGTTGTTCATCAGAAGGCTGTCGTGAGAGACGTCATGCTGCAGGACTGCTGAGCCAAACTCAAAACTATTACATTGCAAAGCAATTAACCAGCTGTCGGTGAGCGTGTCACACTAAGACTGCTTTTCTGTGTCCTGATATTAGATGGCGAAGTCAAGGCCCAGTGTGCACCTGGCTTAAATCAGAAGAAATATTAACTCCAAGGCCAACAAACTCAGCGCTCCATAAGCATTAGAGATGAACAGCGTGAGAAAGGAGAGCCGGTCTGCATTGTCCCGGTAAACTGCTGACTCCATGCTGTCCTACATACACACTAAATGCTCCAGATTACTCCGGTATATGAAGTGTTTTCATTGACTCTGTAATGAAAAAGTTTCCCTTCTGCAGAGGTTTTTCTGCACTCACTCCAGTTACTATTGCGGTTGTTAAATAACAGGTCACATTAAGAGTGTGCACTATCAGTATTGTATACATAATGGTATATGAGTATTATTAAATTGCAGTAATGCTAATATACACAGTACAATTCAAAAGTTTTTGAAGGCACCAAGGCTGCATTTATTTGAGCAAAAATACAGTAAAAATTTTGCAGTGTAAAATATCAGTTTTCCATGTGAATATACAGTAAAGTGTAATTTATTCCTGAAATCAAAGCTGAATTTTCAGCATCATTACTCCAGTCTTCAGTGTCACATGATCCTTCACAAATCACTCTAATATGATGATTTGATGATCAAGAAACATTTATGATTTTCATATTTATGTGGAAACCATGATACATTTTATTTTTCAGGATTCTTTGATGAATAGAAAGTTCAAAAGAACAGTATTTATTTGAAATAGAATCTTTTGTAACAGTATAAATGTCTTTACTGTCACTTTTAAACAAATTAATGCATACAATTATTAATTTCTTTCAAAAAATATCTCACAGACACCCCCTAATATATACTTACATATTGTATTTTGTAATTAAATGTTTTTTTTTTATTATTACTTATTAACCATCATGCATATTTTTGGATAATCCAGTGAATTAAATATTTGACAAATGAAATCTCAGGTTCAGTCGGACATCAGACTGCTAAAACAGCTTAAAATACTTCAAAACAAGAGAAAGCGGTAACAGTTTACATATAAAGCATTATAAAAGTATTTAATGCATTAACTATGCCTTGTAATGCACCTTATGAATAATTGTAACCACAGTTATAATATCATATTCACTGAACACGCCTTTAATGCATTAAAACACACAACAAACAACCAGTTTCAGATGTAACAAGGAATCTAAAAATAATCCATTTGAATATATATATATATATATATATATATATATGAAGAGTTCAGATGCAAAAGCCTCTATAAGTGCCATCTGAAATTTTCTTCTAGAATGATCATTTTTACGAAGCTCGTATATTTAAGTTCAGTAATTTCACTTAAATGGCAATGAAAATTACCTATTAATATATATATATATATATATATATATATATATATATATATATATATATATATATATATATATATATATATATATATATATATGTGTGTACATTATGAATACCTTTATATTGCATAAAGACTTGAAGTTAAGTGTTACCAAAAATGGTGAATTCTATGATTGGATGAGCATAATTTGAATTAGCTGATAAACGTAAATGAACATGATTGTAAATCTATTTTAATTTCTTTAATATGGATCCACGCATAAATTCTTCGTTATCTTGACTCCTTTGGCACACACTCTCATTTTTCCATGTATAAACCACATAAAGCAGGCCTTTCCACTAATATCTGCACAATTATATATATATATATATATATATATATATAGCACTGTAAAGCAAATCTAAATGAAGGGACATTTAATTACAGGAAAAGTCAGTGGAACTATACATGCTGTTTCCATGAGAATGAAGGTCTGCACATTAAGTCATTAACTGGTGAACCTTATGAAAGCAAAGCTTTGCAGCATGTGTCCTCAGGCTGTCATTGGCTGGCAGGTCATTGTGTCGGGACAGATAATGGCGTCTTCACCTGTCAAGACTGAATCTGTAAATGCACACAGACTGCAGGCTTTTCTACCAAACTAATGGTGCATTTAGTCCCGTCGGCATGATGGGAAGTAAACCAAGCTCTCTTGTTTGCAGGTTTGGCTCGCTGTGAGCCTGTCTATAGTTGTTAGTGCTGATTGCGAGGGGATTGTGGGATTATTCCCTTACCCTGATTTAAAAAATCTAAATGTTATTGAGTGTTTTTTAGCCTGACATTTTGCTAACAGTGCGAGAGCCCGCTGTGCACCGCAGAGTCTTCTTAGTCCCGCTTAACCAGACTTTTGACAAACCTGCTGCTTATTTGGCCACCTTTACAAAACCCTCAGTTACACATTATCTGGATAGTCTTTAGACATACTAACCATATGTAACTTTACCCCTACATGTGAACTAACTCTCATTAGAGTATTAGTAGACTGTAGGTTTGAGTTCGGGTAGCATAAGTTGACATGTAGTTGTTACTGTCAGTACAATGTTTAAAGTGGACTAAAGAAATAGTTACTAAATAACTCTGGCAATACCATGGTACAGTGATGGTTATACTATGGTGCTTTGAAATATACAATGGTTTTTGCTTGGCACTTTATAGTAAATGCAAAAAGTGGTACCTAACTTTTATATAGAATTATTGAATATTTCGTAGTTACATATTTCAGTATGCTATTGATGATCTTTCATGATTGTTTATCATTATGTGCAACAAACTTCCATTACTGCTATAAAACGGGTTGCATTGCTTCTAGGCCTTTTGCATGTGCTTCATTTAAGGCCCACTGAAGTGCCTTGGAACAGGAAGCTAAGGCGGGACATATTGAATGGCTCCTCCCCCTTTTCAAATAGCCAATAGAGTTTAGTTTCCCTCACAGACTGACAGCACCATGGAAGCGAATCCGAGCGCTGATGATACGCTGGATTCAGTAGTAGAGGTGAATTAATTCTAGCCATTTCATTCTTAACCAACGTACAGTTGAGAAACGGAATAAAACTCGAGGGTTTGAGCAACCGAACACACATCTCTAACCCATATTACTCTGTGTGTCAACGGTCGCTTTGGTCAGGTGGTGTTTATAGCATAGGGGGCGGAGCTTCAGATTCTAGAGAGCATTTGATTGGACAGAAGATGTGATGAGAAGCTGAAAGTCTGCGTTGATGTCATAAACATCCATGATCCATTTTAGTGGAAATGAGAGACTGTAAGTTTTGAATGCTTATATCTCCTAAATGCGAATTTTGTCTTTGTTTTGGAACACACCAGCTTATTCATAACCTTAAAGGGACACTTCACCCATGGGAACATTGATCTTTATTGAAAGTGGGTCATATATGTAGTCGAAATGTAAAATTAATTTTGAATTTGGTGCCTTCTTGGCCGAGGAAAGAAAGAAAGTAACTTCAGGACGCATTTGTATGAAAGACACCAACTCCCACAATGCACCACATTGCACAGCTGCGCAAGCCACTCCCACTAATCCAGAAAGCGCATATCTGCCTAAGAGAAATACCTCTTCCGTCTACAAGGCTAGCTACCACCAGAGCTTGAAATTAATTTCACACAAAATGTCTAGTTAGTTGGCGAACTCATTAGTGAATTACTCTTCATTTGTATTTCTTTCGAAGTGGTGAATTATTGCATTGTAACGTTACCTGGATGTTCAGTCAGATGCGGTGCGAAACTAGGATAGTTCACAACACAAACGTCCGTGTCCTCGTCTGATTCACAACACAAACGTCCGTGTCCTCGTCTGATTCACAACACAAACGTCCGTGTCCTCGTCTGATTCACAACACAAACGTCCGTGTCCTCGTCTGATTCAGAGATTTCATCCAGGAGAAGTTGCCATTGTTGAAATTCTTTGCCACAGTCGGACTCTATCTCTGTGTTCGTAGCGGTTCGTAGTTGCATAGTGAGATCACCGGCGCCACCAGTCCGCCCTAACCCGAGCCAGTCCGGGCTCCTCGTCCGCGGCAGGCAGGTCTTCTGCCTCGGCTGCTCTTCGCTATAATGCGGCTTGTAAAGGTAGCCACAAACACCTGATTCAAGCATCAGACTTCTGAAATCCTCTTCCTCTATATCATATTGAGCACTCTCCTCCGCTATTGTCATAACTTTACATCTGTCTCCACAGCGCCTGTTAGCTTAGCTTCAAACAAGATGGAGGATATTGCTTTTAGTTTTCAGAAAGTCAAGTCCCACCCACTGATCTGTAATAGGCCTGTAGCGTGAGCGGTTCCCGCCCCCTGGGAAAGATGAGGAACGAGTGTCTGTAGTCTCTACACTTTTCAATGAAATGTGACTTCCTGCTTATTATGACGCAAAATGATGATTTTTACGTCATAATAAGCAGGAAGTAAAACACTTAAATCCTTATTTCTCCCATCTCAGGGAAAAATGGATGAAAAATCCACATTTATTATAATATATGACTGGGTTTCTAACAATACAAAGCTTAATGCAAATGGGTGAAGTGTCCCTTTAAGGTAACAAATTCATAGTAGAAGTTAAACTTAAATTTAGATTTTAGGGGGCTTTTAAAGTTGGGATGAAACAATAGTCTTTTCTTCTCTTTTGTAGTGAAACGGCTTCTGGAACAAGAACAAATGTGGGCGGGGCTTGATTTTGCCTGAGGGGAATTGATTGGATGGTTGTGGTTTGCTATTGGTGGATCTCATGTGAGTGAGAGGTTGCCCCGCCCTCGTCATCAGAGAAGACATGTCGCTGAAGTTATTCTGATTCAGGATTACCAGGAACATGAATCTATCAAAATAATGATGTGCACCAATAAATCATTTGGAATAAACACTGATTTATTTAATTTTAGATTTGCCTATGTGCTCGCCTGGCCCTTGCCTCATTGTAATCTTGTAAGTGAATCCTTGCAAGTATTTGCTATTGATTTGTAATCTGTAATACAAGGTGTGTGTGTGTGTGTGTGTTTCTAAGGCAATTGTAAAGAGTATGCTTGACGATTTTTCTTCATAAATAAAACAACCACCATCAGTGGCCAATTTACCAATCCACAAACTGACACACATTTCACCAGCTAACACACACATTCTACCCTCCTCCTCTCTGCTTTCAGAGGCAGAAGTCTCTAAACTCCTCCTTTCCAATCACCCTGCCACCTGTCCGCTTGATCCTATTCCCACTAACCTACTTCAAGCCATTTCATCCTCAGTTGTACCCGCACTCACACACATCATCAACACCTCTCTTCACACTGGTAGCTTTCCCACAGCATTGAAGCAGGCTCGGGTAACCCCACTGCTTAAGAAACCCACTCTAAATTACAGACCGGTATCCCTTCCTCCATTCATCGCGAAAACACTTGAATGAGTTGTTTTCAACCAGATCTCTTCCTTCCTTACACAGAACAACCTCCTGGACAACTATCAGTCTGGTTTCAAAAGCTGACACTCAACTGAGACTGCCCTGCTCTCAGTAATTGAAGCTCTGAGACTGGCAAGAGCAGCTTCCAAATCCTCAGTTCTCATCCTGCTGGATCTGTCTGCTGCCTTCGACACAGTTAACCACCAGTTCCTCCTGTCAATCCTAAAGATGAAGGGCATCTCGGGGTCAACACTCCAATAGTTCAAGCCTTCCCTCTCAGGTCCTTCAAGGTGTCGTGGAGGGGTGTGGTGTCTAAGACCCAACATCTAGCTTACTGGAGTGCCTCAGGGCTCAGTGCTGGGACCGCTTCTCTTCTCCATCTACATGACATCACTAGGATCTGTGATTTAGAAACATGACTTTTCCTATCACTGCTACGCTGATGACCCACAACTCTACCTCTCATTCCAGCCTGATGATCTGACGGTAGCTGATCGTATCTCAGCCTGACCTTCAACTAAACCATGCGAAGACAGAGCTACTTGTGGTCCCGGCCCAAACACTACACCACAACTTCACCATTCAGCTAGATTCATCATCCATAACTCCATCAAGGTCAGCCAGGAATGTTGCAGTTGTGATTGATGATCAATTGAACTTCACAGACCACATTGCTAGAACTGCCCGGTCCTGCAGATTTGCCTTGTACAACATTAGGAGGATCAGGCCCTTCCTATCAGAGCTACACAACTCCTCGTCCAAGCGCTTGTTCTATCCAGACTGGACTATTGTAATGCTCTCCTGGCTGGTCTTCCAGCTTGCTCTGTCAAACCTCTGCATTCTGATCTTTAGCGAGCCGAAGAGAGCACACGTCACTCCTCTCTCAAATTCAAGTCACTGATGTTTGCCTACAGAACAACCACTGGCTCTGCTCCCTTTTACCTAAACTCAAAAAAATGTACATGTGCTTGGTTAGATTAAACTGAGAAGGGTTATAGCACTTGCATACTGTTGTCCTACTGTTAGTTTAACTGCTCTCATTTGTAAGTCACTTTGGATGAAAGCGTCTGCTAAATGAATAAATATAAATGTAAATGTAAGAGTCTCTTCTGTAAAGGCTGCATTTGTGTTTCAAAAATACAGTAAAAATTGTGAAATATTATTCCAATGTAAAACAGCAGTTTTCTATGTGAATATATAGTAAAGTGTAATTTATTCCTGTGATCAAAGCTGAATTTTCAGCATCATTACTCCAGTCTTCAGTGTCACATGATCCTTCAGGAATCATTCTGATATGATGATTTCTTTAGCCAACTGTCTTTACTGTCACTTTTAATCAATTTAATGCCTTACTTAGAAGTAACAAATATTTGTTTTACAGTAGTCTATATATTTAAATGTGTAACTATACGTCACCTTAAAATAAACTGTTACCAAAAGAAAACAAGCAAAATTGTATCTGTGTATCCATCTGTCAATCCCGCAGCACTGGCTTTAGTCTTAAGTGTGGCGTAAAAAAAGGCAGTTTAAGTGCAGGATTTGCTCCAACACCCACCCTGACTCGCGAGAGCGAGGCCTGCATTTTGTCACTCAAACTGTGTTCAATCAGCAGGAGCATCTTCTCGTTCTGCAGCTGTACAGTAATTGTAGAGTTGAAGGCCGGTTGACTGTGTGTGTGTGTGTGTGTGTGTGTGTGTGTGTGTGTGTGTGTGTGTGTGTGTGTGAACAGACACTGTTGCTATGGCTGCCACTGAGCTGCTGAATGCAAGTCTGATGCCGGTGGTCGTGCAAGATGAGAGAGAGAGAGAGAGAGAGAGAGAGAGAGATCACACTCTGACTGTAGAGACGGGAGACTGAGAGACTGCACCAACTATGATGACATTAGAGAGACATTTTATACAAAATTTGAAATACTTGAAAAACTTCGTAAAATTAAACAATAAAACACAACTTCAACATTTATTAGGTGAAAAAAAGCAGCAGGATATATTGATGCCTGTCACAAAAAGAGGGAGGAATCGACTAATCAGTGATGAGCTCACACACACTCGCACGCAAACACTCACAAACACTCATACACACACACACACACACACACACTTAATTCTAATTTGTTTATAGAATTCTATAAACAATTAGGACAGCAGGACAGCAATCTGCTAAATGAATAAATGTATATGAATAAATGTAATAAATGTAATAATAAATGTAAATTAATAAATGTAAATGTCAATTGTTTATAGAATTCTGAAATGTTGATTAATTGTTCTAGGCTACTTACTTTTTTATATATTTTTTTTATGCATGAATATGTACATGTATTATGATTGGAAATGCTTTGGCAATACATTGAAGCAATTGTCATGCCAATAAAGCACAAATTGAATTGAATTGTATTGTATTGTATTGAATTGAATTGAATTGAACTGAATTGAGAGGGTGAAAATCTCATCGGTCTCCGAGTTCTCCGAGCGCCCCGGTCCCGTGTGTTAAAGGGTCTCCATGAGGAGTAATGTGATTGTGCCGCCACATATTTGAGAAGAGCCGGTGGTCACGGTCTCTGCTCCATCACAGAGTGTGTGTGAGTGTGTGTGTCTGCTCCATCACAGAGAGTGTGTGTGTGTGTGTCTGCTCCATCACGGCTCAGCAGAGGACAGGCCTGCTGTTATTCCGTTAGATTTGAGCTGCGCCAGAGGCTATGTCTACATTAATCCGGATACATTTGAAAAGAGAGATTCGCATTTTTGTTGTTTACACGGAGACCGTTTTCAAAAAATTGCACTTTGAAACCCATTTTCAAAAGTTTGCGTTTTCAGGGTTAGGGTTAGGGTTAGATGCCGTTAGGGTTAAAATGCCGTTGTCATGTAAGTTAACGGCCAAAACGATGCATTGAAAACGATGCCATGTAAACAGCCACTACTACGCTTGAAAACGCATCTTTTTCTCTCCGGTTTGGCTTTCTGTCCACACTGAGGGCACGTTTGAAAACTTCATTTTCGTTTAAAAACGCTCGTTTCGGTGTGGATGCGAAACTTTTGGAAAACGCTAAATTCACCTCTACTGCGCATGCGTAAAACCTCACAAAAGCTCACTGAGATGATACAGACGGAAAACTAAATAAAAAAGTTATCGTTCAATTCTTCTGACAGGATAATTTTTATTTAGCAGAATATCTCAGCATTCACTGATCGTCCAGGTCGCTCTCACTCACCATTATATGTTTGGTCTAAAACGTGAATATCTATTAGTACAAAATGAGTCACGTGACTAAACTTACGTCATCCTTTTTAAATACCTCCCAGTATTTCCCAGTCCACACTACAGCGCGAGAACAGCGTTTTCAAATATATTCACTTTGGAGAGCGTTTTCAAAAGCTCTGTTTTCATGAATAAAAATGCGTCTATGTGTGGACGGAAGGCCAGAACGGAGCGCAAAAGATGCGTTTTCAAACGAAAACGTATTAGTGTGGACAAGGAGTCATCAGTGCAACTAAATACCACAGTATTACTGTTCCTGGGACATGATTGGAACACCATGGGATTCTTTGAAGTACACAAAAAATATACTGTGATGGTACAGTTAGTTACACTTTATTTTAAGGTGTCATTGTTACAGTGTATTTATATATTTAAGTACTGAGTAATTATAATTACATACTACATGTATGTACTTACTATAGGGTTTGGTTTTGGTTGAGGGTTAATTGCATGTAATTATGCTTAATTTACTGTTATTACTACGGTAAGTACATGTAACATATGTAACAAGGACACTGTAAAATAAAGTGTTACCGTACATTTATACTATGTAAATACCATGGTAAAAGAATTTCAGTGCATCCTATCTATATTTCATATCTAATACCATCACTGTATCAAGATCTTTTCTTTGTAAGAGAATTTCTTTTCTGGATATTTACCACAGTAGGTCTATGGTATTTTTGGAAGGCTATCATGGTATATGACAAAAAGTACTGTGACACAGTGCAATAAAGGTAAAACTATGGTACTTTAATATCATAGGCTGGCATGTACTGTAAATACCACGTTATGTGAATTTCAGTACCATGGTATTTACATAACAAAAAAGTACCATACTGTGGTATTCTAACTACTTTGGAGGTCCATGCAAATTCCAATGTGAATCAATTTCAGTGCACTATCAAATTATTATAGTACTGTCACTATACCATGGTACAATCACAGTATATTTAATACCACAGTACTGTACTTTAAAAGTTACTGAAATTCAAGATACCACTTACTAAAAAGAGTCATGGTGCAAACTATCTTTGGATATTTACCGTAGTATTTTTTTGAATGCTCTCTAATCAATACCATGGTATATAAGAAAAAACGTCCTGTGACAGTGTCATGGTGCACGGTAATACCATGGTACTTTATCATTGGCTGGTTTGTGAATATGTGAATTTCAGTACTGTGGTATTTACATAACTTAACAAAAAAAGTACCATGGTATTCTTGGAACTAAGGAGTACCATGCAAATACCATGGTGCATGAATTTCAGTGACCTGGTATGTATCAAAGTACCATAGTATTGCAATCTGATAACATCACTGTACCATGGTACAATCACCATACATGGTACAATACCATAGTATTTTGGTACTTACAAAAACGTACCATGTTTTTTGACTTTACAGTACCATGGTATTTTTAGAAGTTACTTTAAGTGCTTGTAAGTACCACGGTATATAATTTCAGTAGCATGGTATGTTTTAAACAACCATGGTACAACCACAGTATTTACATAAGGGTAAATTAATACCATAGTACTTTGGGATATGAATTTCAGCATGTTATTTACATGGTAATCAAGTTACCACTTACAAAAACAATTACCATACAGTTGTAGTACCATGGTATTTTTGGAAGTACAGGTTAGTACCATGGTATATAGATTTTACAATTTGATACCATACTTGTTTACAAGTGAAGAATATTACAAAAACTACTGTGGCGGTATCATGGTTTGGTAATAGTAATACTATGGTACTTTAATATCACTTGCTGGCAATACTGTGGTATTTGCATCACTAAACAAAGATCCCCACGGTGTTCTTGGAGTACATGCATGGTATAGTATTATAGCATTACTATTCGTAACACTTTATTTTAAGGTGTCATTGTTACAGTGTAATTATATATTTAAGCACTGAGTAATATTAAGCAACTACATGTACTTACTATAGAGTTAGGGTAGGGTTAGGGTTTGGTTTAGGGTTAGTTGCATGTAATTATGCATAATTTACTGTTATTACTACGGTAAGTACATGTAACATATGTAACAAGGACACTGTAAAATAAAGTGTTACCTGTATTCCTATTTCTAGAGTATATACTCCTTTATTAGGAGTCTCAACCAATCTTTTCCTCTCTCCATGCCGACGGATTCCTCCTGTCTTTTTATTCCCAGTGTATAGAAGTAAGAAAAGGCAGGGTATTGTGCTCTTTGTGCTTTGGCACCTCTTGGCACTCTCGTTCTGAATGCCCTGCCCAAGGGTACAAAAGCCTGTCCACTATCTAGGGATTGAATTGGCTTTCTGCCACTCTCCTCCATCACCACATGGGAAGATCCGTGAGGAGTCCTGGAGCTTCTGCGGAAAATTGATTGAACTACATTGTGATTCATTTCGCCCACCTAAATTACCGGCTGGCTCCCTTGTTTCCATAATTAATATGCAGTGCGGGCTTTAATCTAATGTTGTTATTTATCTTGAAGCTCCTTTAGTAAAATTATTAGCCCACTGATTTACTTTATGCCACGGATTAGATCATTCGATTATACCTGTTATTTTCACATCCATCCTGCCATGCGGAAAAACACAATAGTGTTGAACGTATTAATGGCGCTCGTATATAATATACTCATAACAGATATAAGATGCTTTCTGTGCAAGCAAGGGCTTTTTTTTCACCTGGGAAACAGTGAGAATGAGTTCAGATGAGAAAACTATAAGTAACTCCATGTCAACTATCAGTCATTAGAGTATTAGTCAACTTGATATTTGCGAACACTTTATTTTGATCTTCTGCAACAGACATTCTACTGACTGTAAGTAACTTTACAACTATGTCAAATTATAACCTGAACTCTAACCTACAGTCTACTAATACTCTAATGAGAGTTAGTTCACATGTAGTAGTTAAGTAAGATGTCTGCAGAAAAATAAGAGAAACAAAATAAGAAACATTAGATCAAATATCAAAACCCCGCTCCGACATCTTCAAACAAGAATTTAATTTGTACTTAAGTAAAATTTCAATGTCTGAAGAAAGCTATAAAAGCATCTAGAATTTGTGTCATGTTTAATATTCTTTCATAATATGCTTTCATTCATCTTTGTGCCCACTTTGTTTTTTTGTTTTTTTCTTCTTTCTTTGACATCTCTTCACAAATAATTTGTTCAATAGGTAATTTATAGGCTTCTTTATATTATTTTTCTTGTTGACTATTGAACTATAACTTGTTTATTGTCTGTTTTTGTATCTTATGTTTGTTAAAATTGGCACAAAAAAATAAAAATAAAAAATAGATCAAATATCATGCAAATCAAAAGTACCAGTATTTTCGAGGAGCCCGGTGTCTCTCTTGCCTCTCGTGCGCTGGTTGCTGCTCTTCTGCTCACTGTGATTGGCTCATGATCATTGATATGATTCATCACTATGATTGGCTGATTACCCTGCAATTGCAATAATGCCTGCCTCTTGTGCTCATGAATGTTTGCAGATCGGCTCAAATCTGTGGAAATGGAAGGACTAATTACAGTATGTTTAAACAACTCTCCCGCTCAAACACTTCCATTCATGTTTGAATTTAAAATCAACTTGAAACGTGAAATCTATATTCCCAGTGCAGAGCAATACAGTGCAGGGAATACTGAGTGCAATACAGACACTCACACTGAAGAGACAGCTTCTCCTGGACTGCAGGTCCGTCACAGTAGATGCACACACAGGTGAATTACAGTCGTCCAGCTGATACCGCTAATGCCAGCGGCTCAGAGGAGGCAGAGCCGGAGCTTAATTACCTTTAGTACGTGTTTCACGTGTTTCACAAGTTTCATGGGCTTCACAGGCTTCACAGGCTCCTGAGACACTAAAGCACGACTGCAACACCAGTGGCCGTCCGTTTGCATCAGGGATTGTAAGAAATGTAATGATTCTGATTCTGATTCCACTTAATGATTGTTTTTTTACTAAAGAAGCAAGGACATATAAAGAGGACCATCCATCCATCCATTCCTCCATCCATCCATCCATTCCTCCATCCATTCCTCCATCCATCCATCCATCCATCCATACATCCATCCATCCATCCATTCCTCCATTCCTCCATCCATCCATCCATCCATCCATCCATCCATTCCTCCATCCATCCATCCATTCCTCCATCCATCCATCCATCCATCCATCCATCCATCCATTCCTCCATCCATCCATCCATCCATTCCTCCATCCATCCATCCATCCATCCATTCCTCCATTCCATCCATCCATCCATTCCTCCATTCCATCCATCCATCCATCCATCCATCCATTCCTCCATCCATTCATTCATCCATCCATCCATCCATCCATCCATCCATCCATCCATCCATCCATCCATTCCTCCATCCATTCCTCCATCCATCCATCCATCCATCCATCCATCCATCCATCCATCCATCCATCCATCCATTCCTCCATCCATCCATCCATTCCTCCATCCATCCATCCATCCATCCATCCAGTTTTGTCCATTCATATCTCCATTCATCCTTCCATCCATCCATCCATCCATCCATCCATCCATCCATCCTGTTTTGTCCATCCATATCTCCATCCATCCATCCATCCATCCATTCATCCTTCCATCCATCCATCCATCCATTCATCCTTCCATCCATCCATTCATCCTTCCATCCATCCATCCATCCATTCATCCTTCCATCCATCCATCCATCCATCCATCCAGTTTTGTCCATTCATATCTCCATTCATCCTTCCATCCATTCATCCTTCCATCCATCCATCCATCCTGTTTTGTCCATCCATATCTCCATCCATCCATCCATCCATCCATCCATCCATCCATCCATTCATCCTTCCATCCATCCATCCATCCATCCATCCATCCATCCATCCATCCATCCATCCATCCATCCATCCATCCATCCATCCATCCATCCATCCATCCATCCATCCATCCATCCATCCATCCATCCATCCATCCATCCATCCATCCATCCATCCATCCATCCATCCTAACTTAAAGGGTAACTCTCACCAAAATTGAACCTAGGCTCTTTTTGTTAATCTACCCAAGTCAAACTTTCTTTTAAAAGCATAATTAGAATGGAAACGCCACTTTTAAGATTGACCGTATTTTCGTTTTAGGTCAAAATGCCTTTATGAATGGGAGTGCATTGGACACTTTTATGATAGCAATTGGAATTTTGTCAGTCAAAGTAGTCGATCTCCGAATGCAACATAACATGAGGAGAGTAAAGATGGAAAGCTCCTAAAGCTTGTTTCCATATAAATTCACGGATATTTTTTTTTTTTTTATCCAAGTTATCATTGAAATTACAAGTTCCTAACATTTCCTTATATGGAGTCAGTTCATTACGTTGCATTCGGAGATCGACTACTTTTGACTGACAAAATTTCAGCCACCGGAAACACTAACTGATAAAGTACGTTGTACAAAACTTTTCTTTTTAGTAAACTCTGTGTACACAAACAATGTTCTCAATGCTGGAGTTCATGTGTAGAGCCCCTGGTGACACTTCCAGCACAGTTTCATATTGTGTCGAGCTGTCTTTGTTTTTATGCTATCATAGTCGTGCCCCAAGCACTCCCATTCATAAAGGCATTTTGACCTAAAATGAAAATAGTCAATCTTAAAAGTGGCGTTTCCATTCTAATTATGCTTTTAAACGAAAGTTTGCCTCGGGTAGATTAACAAAAAGAGCCTAGGTTCAATTTTGGGAGAGTTACCCTTTAAAGGTGCACGCAGTATTTTTGCCAGAGTTCTGGAATATTGATGGGGATTGCGGAGATAAATGTTGTCGTATTTGTCTGTCGGTGCCCATGCATGAGATGAACACACTGGCCACTGCATCTCATGTACATGAACACATTCTCAAATATTCTTAAAGATTTTTATAATGGGAAAATGTACTGAATGCATCTTTAATTGTGTGGAAGAGTAAAAAGTTGGGTCTGCTGTTCTGAATGAGAAGCGAGAAGCCATTCTTTACTCTCATTTCTACGTGTGGATGCATTGGGGAAGAATGGAAGCTATTTGTGTGGGCGATGCATCTGTATATGGCCTGATATGGAGGAAATCAGGGAGGTCAGACTGTAATTACTGCAGGACCGATGGACCGCAGTGTGTGTGACACACTCCTCTGTGTGTGAGAGGTCTGGAGATTCGCTGATGAGAACTGAGAGCTGCTGCGGGACTGATTGAGACTGCTAGCACAGGCTAACATGGATCGGGCTTCGTTCCTGCAGGTGAAACTCAACAGGTGAAGAGCCAATCAATCGATGGGTTAGACGACTTTCCGCTGAAGACTCGACCTATGGAGCGTGTAGCTAAACAATCAGCTGGAAACACCAGGGCTGAATCCAAAATCGCCCCCTATATCCTCAAATAGGGCGTTATTTAAGGGGACAGCCATTTGTAATGGTGTCCGAAACCATAGTGGGTGCACTCATTCAATCCCACAATGCACCGCAATAGCGAGTGAGTGTACAACCGATGTACGCTCAAGGGCTGTCCAAACTCGCTCACTCGGTTTCATCCACTCCTTCAAGTGAACAGTATTAGTGGACTAACGTAGGGAATAGTGAATGAGGGTTTAGGGAGCGACTTGAGGATTGCTTATTTTGAACACCGCAATATGATTAAACACTTATATGATATAATATTAGTGAGTGTTAATAGTAATTATTAAGGTAACACTTTATTAAAGCCTTTATGTATATCTGTTCATAAATAATTGTAACCAAAGTTGAAATGCAATATAATATTTGCATTTTCCCTTGTTTCATCTGAAATTGGTTGTTTGTCATGGGTTTTAGTGCATTGAACTTTCTAAAGGTGTAACGATTAATAGATAATATTATAACTGTGGTGACAGGTATTCATGAGATCATCACAAGGTGTATTACAAGGCATAATTAATGCATTAACATTTTATAATGCATTTTATATAATGGCTTTAAGTGTTACGTTATTATTATTGTGCACACATTATTAAAACATATAATTAAATACTTAAATGCATAATATCATTTTTGTAATTGAGTAATTCATCATACTCGAAAACCCTAAACATGGCGATACTTGACTGTTGTGTTTAACATGAAAATAATTATTGCTGTTATTATTATTATTAATTGAACTATTAAATGGCTCTTTAAAATAGTTTAACTTATTATATTATATTATTAGAGTTTTATTAGATATTTAAATGCAAAAACATTATAATTTTCTAATTTTGTAGTTCATCACACTTGAAACCCCTTTGGTAATGCGTGTACTGCGGTATTTAATATGTAAACAGATGTGCTCTGGTTAATCTACAGTAGTGTCTGTTCTGTTCTGTTGTTATGGTGTGCAATGGCTGATGGGTAAATTTCCCTGTGATTGATGCATCAATGCGCACGTCTTCCCTAATGCAGTGCAAGCGGCTGAGCTTGTGAAGTCCACTCTTCAGTCACTTCTGACCAATCCTGTGTTTCTATTTTGAAGATTGATGGTTACCACTGTTCATTTTTGTGACTCTAAATGCATCAAACAGAATTGCTATTGTAACTATTGATTTTAAGTTTTCCAGGTTTCCCAAACACCTACCATTGGTTTATCTCTAAGTCTGTCTCTAAGATTGAGGATCTTAACAGAGAAAAATACAACACTTCACCTTGAAGTGTAATACACTGTAAGAGAGTGATGCATTGACGAAAAGAAAGGGTGACCTTGATCTCGTGCCCTAGCGAGAGCCAATATTTGAGCGTCATCTCCAGAGTCTTATTAGCAGCTTCATGGATACTCATCACATGCTAAACTGTCTTATAGGAAATAAGGGTCGCAATTATCCTTAATAAAAGGTTAACTGACCTGTCATGGCCGTCGAGAAGGTTGTGTGAAATGGTGCTTTTAACGGCATCGCTGATCCTTCTATTTTTGCTCTTCTCTTGATTTCGGTTGATCCGCTCGCCTCAAAGAGCCATTTCATCTGCGACGCTTCAAACACTGAAACTATTTATAAACGAGAGCATTCGAGCTCGTCCATCTCTCTCTCTCTGACTTCTGTATGAAGTCAAGAGCTATCGACAAAAATACATTTCGAGACCTAGCGCTGGCGACTTTTATCTTACTGTTTGTCAAGTTATTTCAAGTCCATCTCCAAACTTTTTGGCAGGAGGTGTGCGCTCTTTTGCATGATTGCAAACAATGGAAACTTGAAATGAAACTTTAAAATTAGCTTTCTTCAAGGGATCTGGAGAGGCTTGAGCAGAAAATAGGCGAGTGACAGAAGAGCCGTGAAAAATGAGATGTCAGAACGCGTTACTTTGTCTGTAAGATCTCTGAGATTGAGATTTGGCCTCTGGAACCTGTGATCGTGAGCCGATGCCGAATCATCCTCATGTTTTCCTGGCTTTATGAGCTGAGATTTTGACGGATTTCCTGGGAATCGTATTCCTGCATGTCAGTGTGTGTGAAGCGTTATAACCTCGCTTTACTGTGTGCTGTGTTATGACTGTGACTGCAAGAAAGATTTGTCAATATAGCGATATGATCGTGCGATTAGAGCGCATTAGTTTCTATAAGAACTGACAAGTAACATGGAGTCGCCATAATTACTGACTAATGGGCAGTAATTAAATAACAAACAACTATTTGGCAATTACAGCTCAATGGAAGTCATCATCCATCCATCCATCCATCCATCCATCCATCCATCCATCCATCCATCCATCCATCCATCCATCCATCCATCCATCCATCCATCCATCCATCCATCCATCCATCCATCCATCCATCCATCCATCCATCCATCCATCCTTCCTTCCTTCCTTCCTTCCCTCCAGCCAGATTAATGTATCCATCCATTTTTCCATCCATTCATAGGGATAAATATATCCTTCCTTCCTTCCTTCCTTCCTTCCTTCCTTCCTTCCTTCCTTCCTTCCTTCCTTCCTTCCTTCCTTCCTTCCTTCCTTCCTTCCCTTCCTCCCTCCCTCCATCCGGATTAATGTATCCATCCATTTTTCCATCCATTCATAGGGATAAATATATCCTTCCTTCCTTCTTTCTTTCCTTCCTTCCTTCCTTCCTTCCTTCCTTCCTTCCTTCCTTCCTCCCTCCATCCGGATTAATGTATCCATCCATTTTTCCATCCATTCATAGGGATAAATATATCCTTCCTTCCTTCCTTCCTTCCTTCCTTCCTTCCTTCCTTCCTTCCTTCCTTCCTTCCTTCCTTCCTTCCTTCCTTCCTTCCTTCCTTCCTTCCTTCCTTCCTTCCTGCCCTCCTCCCTTCCTTCCTTCCTGCCCTCCTCCCTCCCTCCATCCGGATTAATGTATCCATCCATTTTTCCATCCATTCATAGGGATAAATATATCCTTCCTTCCTTCCTTCCTTCCTTCCTTCCTTCCTTCCTTCCTTCCTTCCTTCCTTCCTTCCTTCCTTCCTTCCTTCCTTCCTTCCTTCCTTCCTTCCTTCCTTCCTTCCTTCCTTCCTTCCTTCCTTCCTTCCTTCCTTCCTTCCTTCCCTCCCTCCCTCCCTCCCTCCCTCCGGATTAATGTATCCATCCATTTTTCCATCCATTCATAGGGATAAAATATATCCATCCATCCATCGAATCCATCCGGATTAATGTGTTCGTCCATCCACCCAATCCCAGTATAGCGACATGATCCGGCTCTCGTGTGCGATTTAGAGCGCATGAGTTTCTATAAGAACAGACGAGTAACATGGAGTCGCTATAATTACCTACAAACTAATGGGCAGTAATTAAATAACGAACAACTATTTGGCAATTACAGCTCAATGGAAGTCATTAACCTGCGTTCACACAGAGTTAAATGGGCTTCAGCTCTACACACGTCACGACACGTCGTTTATTCAGACGGTATGCACGTCGCTGTAGAGCATCACCGGCTTCTATGAGGGTCAGATTTGTTGTTGATGTTCTTCGGTGGCTGAATGGCCAAACAAACCACTTTCTGTTTGAAACCGACACATAAAGGTAAAGAATGATTCACCGGCACTGACTAAATCACCATCCCTAGAGTCAATAGTCGCTGTAAAACTTGAATGAATAGTTATTCTGTCGTTCGGAGGCCCTGAGGTCTGTAGTTATTAGATCCTGTCTCCACGGTTGAGTACTTTTGGTCTTTTGATGTATTATAAAACCGTATGCTTCCTTTTCTTTAGATGCTAACCTTGACCTTTCAATTTCCATAACATTTACAATGTGACTTTTAATGCCCCGAGGGCCGCGAAGCACTTGACTCCAGAACATTTGATTTTAACGAGGAAAAATGGATTTGAACAGATCATTATAAACGAGTCTAAAATCAACTGTGGCAAGGCAAAGAAAGGCTTAAGGGATTAGTCCGGTCTTAAAATGTGTTTCTGGTGCCAGTTTTTGCTTCAAGAGTTTTTCCTCCTTAATTACTGTGGTCCGTCAAGTCGTGTATCTCTCGAAACAAAGGCATGATACAGCAAACTTCGGCTCTTTTCCAATACGGCTCATACCTGGAGTGTTTATCATCTGTTTGAACCCGATACACTTTCATTATTCAAACGTGCTTTTTCTATATTGTTTAATCAAATGTTTGAGCATCCACATTAATTCATACACAAAGCAGCCCTTGTGAGCCCTTGAACCTGAATTTAACAAGCTAGACTGTTCTTTCTCTGTTAAACAAGACTTACAATGACTGCATATTAATCAGACTCTTGTTTTAGGTCGCTAATTAGAAGCAGAATCCAGACACCTGTCTTGGCTGAATGATTAACGGTGGCGCGGGGTATTGTATTGTACAGGGAGGGATTGAGTCAAGCTTATTTTAGTCAATATTGAGTTTCTGGAGGCAAATTAGTGTGTGTGTGTGTGTGTGTGTGTGTGTTATAGGTATGGGTTTGAGTAAAATGTTCATTTTGTTTAATTCTAGAATTATTTTTATAAAGAAATTTAAGAAATTAATGCTTTTATTCAGCAAGGATGCATTAAATTGATCAAAAGTGACAGTAAATACATTTGAACTGTTTTTCAACATTGATAATCATAATCATAAATGTTTCTTGAGCATCAAATCATCATATTAGAGTGATTTCTGAAGGATCATGTGACACTGAAGACTGGAGTAATGATGCTGAACATTCAGCTTTGATCACAGGAATAAATTACACTTTACTGTATATTCACATTTTATATTGAAATAATATTTCACAATATTACTGTTTTTATTTTGGATCAAATAAATGCAGCCTTAGTGAGCAGAAGAGACTTCGTTATCTGTAAACATACACACACATGCATACAAACAAACGCACACACATGCATATACAGTATACACACACACATACACATATATACACACACACATACATATACTTTATATAGACACACACACACACACATATATATATATATATATATAGTAATATATATATATATATACACACACACACACACACACACAAATGCATACATCCTGCATACACACACACACACACACACACACACACACACATATATATATATATATATATATATACACACACACACACATACACGCAAAGCAACTGTGTGACATGAATGATAGTTCCAATAATCTGCCTTGCTGAGAGGAGAAATATTCTTTTTGCTATTATTTGTGCTTTTTATTTAATCAGTCCAAATAGTTTTTGTTCTCTCCAGAGAAAGACCTTTATTGAAGGATTGACCCAATCCAGGCCAGAGCATCCAGATGTGGATCGGCTCCTTCGAGTTCAGCTGGTAAGGATCAAATCTCGTCCACAGCATTGTGCTTTTCTTCATAAGATGGAGAGATCTAGTTGCTATTCCATTCTTTCAGTCTGCAATGTCAAGCAAAGGCGAGTGTTCGGGCCAAACGAGCTGATCAGATTCATGAGTCGAAGCCTCCTGGCGCGAGGAAACACTGCTCAGGGCTTTGATAGTAATATTGTAGGGCTTATACTGCTGTTGTGCCCTTGAGCGGAACACTTAACCGGAGTCTGCTCAGTAAATCTGGGGAGAATATGTAATACCTTGCCCCCCAAAATCCGGCGAAGACTAATAAAATGATATGCAGAGCAAAGATGTTGTGGGAAATGTGCAGACAGTGTGTGTTCTGCCAGTCTGTTATTCTAAGTGTAAGAGCACTTACTCTGAAATATTATCACTATAAAACAGGACGCCTCTACTAAAAGTTCACTAGTGGATGTTCATATGGGACGAGAGACTTGCTTTTGGCTCCGTTTCAAAACACAGTGAGCTTCTCACGCTCTGCCGACTACATAGGCACCCTAACTGATATGAGCCTCATTAGTGACATGCGCACTTGCTAGGCACTGTAAGTCCACTAGACCGTATTAGTGCACGTGAAGTTCGTCGTTTGGGACAGAGCCCTGGAGTGCTTGGCGTCACTGGAGACTCGACTCACGGGTGGTTTCAGTAGTTTGGAGTTTGTATCTGAGCTAAAAACAATATTCTAATGCAGTGTCTCGTTCTGATTATGTCAGTATTTATTATCTGTGTCATCAGCACAAATGTGTTATGTTTTTTATATATTATATTGTTAATTTATTATAGATTTATTACAAATAATTTACATTTTATATATATATATATATAAAGTAAATTAATTATCAACATATATTACATATAATTTATATTATATTACTATTCAAATTATATAATATAATACAATATAATATAATATAATGTGCTGTCAAATCGTTTAATCGTGATTAATCGTATCTAACAGAAAAGTCTTTGTTTACATAATATGTGTGTGTATAAATATATATATATCTGTGTATATATGTACTGTATATACAGTATACACACACATATTTGTACATTTATATATATGTTTATGTATATATACACTGACACGTACTCACACACACTCAAACACACACCCATGCACATGCACATATATATATATATATATATATATAGTATAATATCTATACATGCACATATATCATGTAAACAAAGACTTTTATGTTAGATGCAATTACTCGCGATGAATAGAATAGAATAGAATAGAATAGAATAGAATAGAATAGAATAGAATAGAATAGAATAGAATAGAGAGGGAAAACAATATAGAGAGACAAAGAGAACAGGCACTGATAAAACTTAAGGTTGGAAAAAATGAATTAAAATAACAAAAAATATCATTTGAAAAATAATTTATATAATATAATATGATTTTTTTTTCTTGCAATGTATTATTGGATTACTTTCTGATGGATAAATGTCGGGTGGAAAGTGTGTTTTCATGAAGAACCCTTGAATCAGAAGTGCACAGCAGCTCACTAACGTCATAAATGTTTTTTTGCCTCCAGTTTTTTATTTTTACAATGTCTTATACCTTCTTGTCTGGTTTTATGTCTTTCAGGATAGCATTTGCCTCAAGTAAAACATGAAATGTTTTGGTCAACTACCTACTGCTCATTTCCCCCATCAAATCTATCCAGCTGACCATAACTCTGTAGTCCAGTGTTTTATAAAACCATAACCTCTCCCCTCAGAAACAGTAAAATATTCATGGTGAAACTGCAGCGAAGTCAATGAGTGTTGAATCAGTGTGTTCCCCTCAGCCGAGCCGCCGGCCGGCCGATCTGTGATTTATTGCTGAATTAACACACTGAAGTCTTCATTCCTCTGTGTTCTCGAGTCCAGGTGAGCATCTCTGCAGATCTGAGGAGATGAGCCTGTTCAATACGTGTGCTGATGATTATTAGCATTATACACTATAAAAAAAAAAACATTATTTACATGATTTGTTATCACAAGATTTTTTCTTTTATCAAATCAACTTTATGTGGTTCAGATTATATAATATTTTGAGTGTCTGTTGATTACACCAATCTCCTACATTGTATCAACTAAAATGTTTTTATTTCAGTGAACTTCAAATTTGAAGGCAACCAGATTACTTACTTTTTTTTAAGTTAGACCAACAATATATTTTTTTAAAAGTGTATTGTGCAGTTGTTTTTATGCTGCAATCCAAACTCTATACACTGGATTTGCTTTTAATTGCAATTGCAATTGCAAAAAAAAGTCAGGTTTCCTGGACATTTTCCCCGATCTAGCATTGGTTGAAGCAGAAGCTGACTGTCATGCCGAGGGGTCGAGATCAGTTGCCATAACTAACCATCTGTGCCAAAAAAGATTATTTTCTTTATTGACAACTATTCAACATTAGCAGTGTATTCTGATATTTTTCCCCAAGCAACATAATTGCTTATAATATATTATTATATTATATTTAAATTTTTCATTTAATAAAATTGTCTACATATTTTATATGTTATGTTGTATGTTATGTTGTCATGACATTTATTTTCTTATTTTTCTCTCTCTGTATATTATATTGTTCTGTTATATTATATATATATTTTAAACATTTTAAAATTACATTTTATCAGTGCCTATTTTTACCCTTATAAGCTATTCATTTGGGATGTACACATAAGATGTGATTTTGTAACATCATAATGGATTTATTTTTTTTTAAACAAATGTAATATCACTCACTTTATTCATGTATTTACTGTACATTTGTGCAGTGTTTTGAGGTTTTAACATATTTAAAATATAAATAAATACATTTAAAAATTATGTATGGCTTTTATGTATTTATTTATTTTTTAAATGTATGGCTCTTAAAAGAATGCATTGAATTATGCAGTACACTATGTTGCTATGTTATGTTATGTCATGTTTATTGTTATATGCGCTGTCTTTCTTGGTCATGTTCTTGTGCCATCAGATGTCATTTTCCTGTAACTCCTGAGTGATTAGTCACATGGCATTTACGGCTCAAGTGATTGGCTCAACAACATCCCTGCCCAGAACTGAGGCTGATGTCAAACCTCTTCATTCTCCCAGAACTGAGACTGAAGTCAAACCTCATCTTTCTCCCAGAACTGAGACTGAAGTCAAACCTCATCTTTCTCCCAGAACTGAGACTGAAGTCAAACCTCTTCGTTCTCCAGAACTGAGACTGATGTCAAACCTCATCGTTCTCCCAGAACTGAGGCTGATGTCAAACCTCTTCGTTCTCCCAGAACTGAGGCTGAAGTCAAACCTCTTCGTTCTCCAGAACTGAGGCTGAAGTCAAACCTCTTCGTTCTCCAGAACTGAGACTGATGTCAAACCTCATCGTTCTCCAGAACTGAGGCTGAAGTCAAACCTCTTCGTTCTCCAGAACTGAGGCTGAAGTCAAACCTCTTCGTTCTCCAGAACTGAGACTGATGTCAAACCTCATCGTTCTCCAGAACTGAGGCTGAAGTCAAACCTCTTCGTTCTCCCAGAACTGAGGCTGAAGTCAAACCTCTTCGTTCTCCAGAACTGAGGCTGAAGTCAAACCTCTTCGTTCTCCCAGAACTGAGACTGATGTCAAACCTCATCGTTCTCCAGAACTGAGACTGAAGTCAAACCTCTTCGTTCTCCAGAACTGAGGCTGAAGTCAAACCTCTTCGTTCTCCAGAACTGAGGCTGAAGTCAAACCTCTTCGTTCTCCAGAACTGAGGCTGAAGTCAAACCTCTTCGTTCTCCAGAACTGAGGCTGATGTCAAACCTCTTCGTTCTCCCAGAACTGAGGCTGATGTCAAACCTCTTCGTTCTCCAGAACTGAGGCTGATGTCAAACCTCTTCGTTCTCCCAGAACTGAGGCTGATGTCAAACCTCTTCGTTCTCCCAGAACTGAGGCTGAAGTCAAACCTCTTCGTTCTCCAGAACTGAGGCTGAAGTCAAACCTCTTCGTTCTCCCAGAACTGAGACTGATGTCAAACCTCATCGTTCTCCAGAACTGAGACTGAAGTCAAACCTCTTCGTTCTCCAGAACTGAGGCTGAAGTCAAACCTCTTCGTTCTCCAGAACTGAGGCTGAAGTCAAACCTCTTCGTTCTCCAGAACTGAGGCTGATGTCAAACCTCTTCGTTCTCCCAGAACTGAGGCTGATGTCAAACCTCTTCGTTCTCCAGAACTGAGGCTGATGTCAAACCTCTTCGTTCTCCCAGAACTGAGGCTGAAGTCAAACCTCTTCGTTCTCCCAGAACTGAGGCTGATGTCAAACCTCTTCGTTCTCCCAGAACTGAGGCTGATGTCAAACCTCTTCGTTCTCCAGAACTGAGGCTGATGTCAAACCTCTTCGTTCTCCCAGAACTGAGGCTGATGTCAAACCTCTTCGTTCTCCCAGAACTGAGGCTGATGTCAAACCTCTTCGTTCTCCAGAACTGAGGCTGATGTCAAACCTCTTCGTTCTCCAGAACTGAGACTGATGTCAAACCTCATCGTTCTCCCAGAACTGAGGCTGAAGTCAAACCTCTTCGTTCTCCAGAACTGAGGCTGATGTCAAACCTCTTCGTTCTCCCAGAACTGAGGCTGATGTCAAACCTCTTCGTTCTCCCAGAACTGAGGCTGATGTCAAACCTCTTCGTTCTCCCAGAACTGAGGCTGATGTCAAACCTCTTCGTTCTCCAGAACTGAGGCTGATGTCAAACCTCTTCGTTCTCCAGAACTGAGACTGATGTCAAACCTCATCGTTCTCCCAGAACTGAGGCTGATGTCAAACCTCTTCGTTCTCCAGAACTGAGACTGATGTCAAACCTCATCGTTCTCCCAGAACTGAGGCTGATGTCAAACCTCTTCGTTCTCCAGAACTGAGACTGATGTCAAACCTCATCGTTCTCCCAGAACTGAGACTGAAGTCAAACCTCTTCGTTCTCCCAGAACTGAGGCTGATGTCAAACCTCTTCGTTCTCCCAGAACTGAGGCTGAAGTCAAACCTCATCGTTCTCCCAGAACTGAGACTGAAGTCAAACCTCATCGTTCTCCAGAACTGAGACTGATGTCAAACCTCATCGTTCTCCCAGAACTGAGGCTGAAGTCAAACCTCTTCGTTCTCCCAGAACTGAGGCTGAAGTCAAACCTCATCGTTCTCCCAGAACTGAGACTGAAGTCAAACCTCTTCGTTCTCCCAGAACTGAGGCTGATGTCAAACCTCTTCGTTCTCCCAGAACTGAGGCTGAAGTCAAACCTCTTCGTTCTCCCAGAACTGAGGCTGAAGTCAAACCTCTTCGTTCTCCCAGAACTGAGGCTGAAGTCAAACCTCTTCGTTCTCCCAGAACTGAGGCTGAAGTCAAACCTCTTCGTTCTCCAGAACTGAGGCTGATGTCAAACCTCATCGTTCTCCCAGAACTGAGACTGAAGTCAAACCTCTTCGTTCTCCCAAAACTGAGACTGAAGTCAAACCTCATCGTTCTCCCAGAACTGAGGCTGATGTCAAACCTCATCGTTCTCCCAGAACTGAGGCTGATGTCAAACCTCATCGTTCTCCCAGAACTGAGGCTGATGTCAAACCTCATCGTTCTCCCAGAACTGAGGCTGATGTCAAACCTCATCGTTCTCCCAGAACTGAGACTGATGTCAAACCTCTTCGTTCTCCCAGAACTGAGGCTGATGTCAAACCTCATCGTTCTCCCAGAACTGAGGCTGATGTCAAACCTCTTCGTTCTCCCAGAACTGAGGCTGAAGTCAAACCTCTTCGTTCTCCAGAACTGAGGCTGAAGTCAAACCTCTTCGTTCTCCAGAACTGAGACTGATGTCAAACCTCATCGTTCTCCAGAACTGAGGCTGAAGTCAAACCTCTTCGTTCTCCAGAACTGAGGCTGAAGTCAAACCTCTTCGTTCTCCAGAACTGAGACTGATGTCAAACCTCATCGTTCTCCAGAACTGAGGCTGAAGTCAAACCTCTTCGTTCTCCCAGAACTGAGGCTGAAGTCAAACCTCTTCGTTCTCCAGAACTGAGGCTGAAGTCAAACCTCTTCGTTCTCCCAGAACTGAGACTGATGTCAAACCTCATCGTTCTCCAGAACTGAGACTGAAGTCAAACCTCTTCGTTCTCCAGAACTGAGGCTGAAGTCAAACCTCTTCGTTCTCCAGAACTGAGGCTGAAGTCAAACCTCTTCGTTCTCCAGAACTGAGGCTGAAGTCAAACCTCTTCGTTCTCCAGAACTGAGGCTGATGTCAAACCTCTTCGTTCTCCCAGAACTGAGGCTGATGTCAAACCTCTTCGTTCTCCAGAACTGAGGCTGATGTCAAACCTCTTCGTTCTCCCAGAACTGAGGCTGATGTCAAACCTCTTCGTTCTCCCAGAACTGAGGCTGAAGTCAAACCTCTTCGTTCTCCAGAACTGAGGCTGAAGTCAAACCTCTTCGTTCTCCCAGAACTGAGACTGATGTCAAACCTCATCGTTCTCCAGAACTGAGACTGAAGTCAAACCTCTTCGTTCTCCAGAACTGAGGCTGAAGTCAAACCTCTTCGTTCTCCAGAACTGAGGCTGAAGTCAAACCTCTTCGTTCTCCAGAACTGAGGCTGATGTCAAACCTCTTCGTTCTCCCAGAACTGAGGCTGATGTCAAACCTCTTCGTTCTCCAGAACTGAGGCTGATGTCAAACCTCTTCGTTCTCCCAGAACTGAGGCTGAAGTCAAACCTCTTCGTTCTCCAGAACTGAGGCTGAAGTCAAACCTCTTCGTTCTCCCAGAACTGAGGCTGATGTCAAACCTCTTCGTTCTCCCAGAACTGAGGCTGATGTCAAACCTCTTCGTTCTCCAGAACTGAGGCTGATGTCAAACCTCTTCGTTCTCCCAGAACTGAGGCTGATGTCAAACCTCTTCGTTCTCCCAGAACTGAGGCTGATGTCAAACCTCTTCGTTCTCCAGAACTGAGGCTGATGTCAAACCTCTTCGTTCTCCAGAACTGAGACTGATGTCAAACCTCATCGTTCTCCCAGAACTGAGGCTGAAGTCAAACCTCTTCGTTCTCCAGAACTGAGGCTGATGTCAAACCTCTTCGTTCTCCCAGAACTGAGGCTGATGTCAAACCTCTTCGTTCTCCCAGAACTGAGGCTGATGTCAAACCTCTTCGTTCTCCCAGAACTGAGGCTGATGTCAAACCTCTTCGTTCTCCAGAACTGAGGCTGATGTCAAACCTCTTCGTTCTCCAGAACTGAGACTGATGTCAAACCTCATCGTTCTCCCAGAACTGAGGCTGATGTCAAACCTCTTCGTTCTCCAGAACTGAGACTGATGTCAAACCTCATCGTTCTCCCAGAACTGAGGCTGATGTCAAACCTCTTCGTTCTCCAGAACTGAGACTGATGTCAAACCTCATCGTTCTCCCAGAACTGAGACTGAAGTCAAACCTCTTCGTTCTCCCAGAACTGAGGCTGATGTCAAACCTCTTCGTTCTCCCAGAACTGAGGCTGAAGTCAAACCTCATCGTTCTCCCAGAACTGAGACTGAAGTCAAACCTCATCGTTCTCCAGAACTGAGACTGATGTCAAACCTCATCGTTCTCCCAGAACTGAGGCTGAAGTCAAACCTCTTCGTTCTCCCAGAACTGAGGCTGAAGTCAAACCTCATCGTTCTCCCAGAACTGAGACTGAAGTCAAACCTCTTCGTTCTCCCAGAACTGAGGCTGATGTCAAACCTCTTCGTTCTCCCAGAACTGAGGCTGAAGTCAAACCTCTTCGTTCTCCCAGAACTGAGGCTGAAGTCAAACCTCTTCGTTCTCCCAGAACTGAGGCTGAAGTCAAACCTCTTCGTTCTCCCAGAACTGAGGCTGAAGTCAAACCTCTTCGTTCTCCAGAACTGAGGCTGATGTCAAACCTCTTCGTTCTCCCAGAACTGAGGCTGAAGTCAAACCTCATCGTTCTCCCAGAACTGAGGCTGAAGTCAAACCTCTTCGTTCTCCCAGAACTGAGGCTGAAGTCAAACCTCATCGTTCTCCCAGAACTGAGGCTGAAGTCAAACCTCTTCGTTCTCCCAGAACTGAGGCTGAAGTCAAACCTCTTCGTTCTCCCAGAACTGAGGCTGAAGTCAAACCTCTTCGTTCTCCAGAACTGAGGCTGATGTCAAACCTCTTCGTTCTCCCAGAACTGAGGCTGAAGTCAAACCTCATCGTTCTCCCAGAACTGAGGCTGAAGTCAAACCTCTTCGTTCTCCCAGAACTGAGGCTGAAGTCAAACCTCTTCGTTCTCCCAGAACTGAGGCTGAAGTCAAACCTCTTCGTTCTCCCAGAACTGAGGCTGATGTCAAACCTCATCGTTCTCCCAGAACTGAGGCTGAAGTCAAACCTCATCGTTCTCCCAGAACTGAGACTGAAGTCAAACCTCTTCGTTCTCCCAAAACTGAGACTGAAGTCAAACCTCATCGTTCTCCCAGAACTGAGGCTGATGTCAAACCTCATCGTTCTCCCAGAACTGAGGCTGATGTCAAACCTCATCGTTCTCCCAGAACTGAGGCTGATGTCAAACCTCATCGTTCTCCCAGAACTGAGGCTGATGTCAAACCTCATCGTTCTCCCAGAACTGAGACTGATGTCAAACCTCTTCGTTCTCCCAGAACTGAGGCTGATGTCAAACCTCATCGTTCTCCCAGAACTGAGACTGATGTCAAACCTCTTCGTTCTCCCAGAACTGAGACAGATAAACGGATGCGTCCTCTAGGTATGATGGACCTCCTACGCTAAAAACAACACCAAAGAACAAATAACGCACTTTAAAAATGGTTGAAATCCTCAAATAACAAACATTTCAGAAAAACACTCGTTGAAAACTCAATGTTTAATGTTTTTCATTGAGAGATGCTCAACGACCTTCGGCAGCTGACACGCATTTATTCATTCTTACACATGGCATGGACTTGTTTTCGAGGTATCCGCTTATAGCAGAATAATATGTATTCCGTTCATATGGTGTTATTTATTTAATGTATGATGCTTTTATGTATACTGTTTACATGACCCATGTGGCCTTGTTAAGTGCCCCTCGGGGACAAAATAAGTGTTTTGAATTGAATTGGATAACACTTTATTTTACAGTGTCCTTGTTGCATATGTTACATGTACTTACCATAGTAATAACAGTAAATTATGCATAATTACATGCAACTAACAATCCAAATCCTAATCCTACCCTAACCCTATAGTAATGTAGTTGTTTAATATTACTCAGTACTTAAATATATAATTACACTGTAACAATGACACCTTAAAATAAAGTGTAACCTTGAATTGAATAGAACTGTGAGATCCGTGTTTCTAGATGGAAGAAATGGACGGAGCACCTCGACGGTTAACAGAATGAGTCTGAAGGACTGTGAGAGGGACTTGCCTGGGATTCAGAAAGCGTTGCGGATCAGACGAGGTGAGAGTGGCTGGTTATTAAATTGTCCAGAAGAACGAACGAGAACTCGCAAAGTGCATCACTAATGAGCTTCTCATCTCTCAACCAGAGCTTCAGATGGAGACCACTGTTACCAGTGCATAAACTCCAGCCCATCTCTCTCTCTCTCTCTCTCTCTCTCTCCCTCCCTCTCTCTCTCTCTCTCTCTCCCTCCCCCCCTCTCTCTCTTTCCCTCTCTCCCTCTTTCTCTCTCTCTCTCTCTCTCTCTCTCCCTCTCAATCTATGTTAATGAAGCCCAAATCAAAGCCTGAAATGTCCAAGTAGCGCACATCCTACCTCCGTCATGTTCAAAGCTGTATTAAAGATGACAGAAACTCTTTGCCAGTGTTCTGTAGCCCACAGGGCTTGTGTTGAACTCAGTGTTCAGGATGCAGAGTGAATGATGCAAACACTTGCATGACTTCTGTGTGGGCATGTGTTTTAATGCAGGGTCTTGACACACTTATTTTTATTTTTTATTTTTTGCTCATTCATTTGGGGAATGTAATGGGTGACAATATTGCGATACTCATAAAATCCTCTTGTAGAAAATAACATGCACATTTACTTTTGCGCAACATTTTCTCACTTCTCTCTCTCTCTGCTCCAGAATCGAGGTGATTTGCTTGGCTTGCAGTTTTTTGTCTCATCAGAAGTGCTGTTTTTTTTATTTTGTATGACTCATGCTGTGGATTTATATTTTCCCTGTCCTTATTATATTATATTATATTATATTATATTATATTATATTATATTATGTTATGTTATGTTATGTTATGTTATATTATATTAATAAAAAAAGTAATGAAAAAAAAGTGTTATATTAATAAAAAAAAAAAAATGCAATGAAAAAAAATGTATATTATATTACTTTATATTATGTTATATTATATTACATTAATAAAAAATGCAATGAAAAAAAATTATATTATATTATGTTATATTAATTAAAAAAAAGAATGTAAAAAATGCAATTAAATTTTTTTTATTATATTACATTATATTATATTATATTATATTATTATTTTAATTTTATTTAATTTTTCTATTTAATGCCTTTTTAACAGCATGCACTAGATTTATACTTTTCCCTGTCTGTTACGTATTACTAATGTTATATTAAATAATAATACATTATATTATAATTTCTGAAATTCTTTACATGTTGTGGACAGCTCAGTTCCTCTCTCTGCTCCAGATTCAAGGTGTTTTGCACATCAGAAGTGCTGTTTCTTTGCTGTTGCCCACAGACATGTTTGCATGCAATCGTATATCGGCCGTTCCATGAAAATTGCATTGGTAAAGTTCACAGTGTCCGTTCCTCGAGCTCCAGGGCAGAGCAAATCCATGCTAACCCCAAACTCGGCCGTTTTGTCACAAATAACAAGTATAACCCGATTCCGTTAAAACGCCTGGATTTATTTTTGCTTACCAGCAGTATTTTGGCATTTCTAAAACATAAATCTCAGGGTGAGCTGAAAGAAGAGTTTGCTCTGCAGTGCATGTCTAGAACTTCAATTCCCATCATTTTTTATGACATTTTTGTCATGATTATGCCATTTTTCTAAATGTCATAGTCATTTGTTAACAAACAAGTATTCATTATACTTTCATTGTTTCTGCCTTAAATTATTACATTGTTTAAATTAATAAATTTTTAGCTAACTGTGATTTGTATATGTGCATTTCTGAAATGCATAACTTAGACAGTTTCCTCTGATAACAGATCACTCTAAATTGTAATGTGGACTCATGCACTTTCTGTAAAGCTGCTTTGAAACGATGTGTATTGTGAAAAGCGCTATACAAATAAACGTGAATTGAATTGTATTGAATCATGCATATTATATTAACATATTAATCCCGACACAAGAAGGAGAGCCGTTTTCAATCACATTGATCAGAAAATTCATGTAGTGGCGCAAATTTAACAAGCGATGCATGAAAAAAAAAATCTGATTGTGTGACACGTGACCCCCAACACTGCTTGTTTACATCTATTTTCAGTCGGATTGATATGAGACAAATATTTTGACAGCGAGCCAGATTTCAGTGAGTAGCAGCTTTGCTGGCCTCCAAATCAATGGACAGATGGGTTGCTCTAGAAATAAATCACAGAAAAGCAGCGTGCTTTGCAGTCATGAGCATGTATCACACAGATGATGTTATTGCAGTGGTGCTGTTGCAGTGTGTGGGCTAATCCTCGGCTGGAGTGTGAGATGTGCACGGCGTTCACTGTATCAGAGTCTACAGAAATGCTTGTCTTGGTTTTCTCAGCTGATTTAAAGTGACTGTAACTCAAAAGATGTTTTTCACCTATTGGCAGCTGGAGAGTTGAAAGCGTCTAGTGTTCTCATGGCATGTGTATCAATAAAGCAGAATGACAGCTCTGGATACGCCTGTACAACGTGTTGCATGTGCTTTTTACAAGCGTTTCTCTAATAGCATGTCTAGGGCTCAGTAGAGCACAACAGCCGTCGAGTCTGGAATCAAAGGGTCCAATTGTGCTTTTGTCCAAATGTCCATGTTCAAAGCACACTTTATTAAATGTAACGGCTTTCTGCAGTTATGCAGTTTAAGAAAAAAAATGTAATAATACAAATATTTTCTTTGTAATAATTGTGAACTGATGAATCATTCTGAATAACACCTAGAACTATTTATAAAACTAAATTAATATAAATACACAACTACGTTCATCTCTCTTGAGTGTGTAATGCTGATGTTTGTCTCTCTATATCAGAGTCAGTGTTCCTGAACTCCTGAAACGCCTCCAGTGTAGTCTTGAGTTTCTCCCGGGAACGAACACGTCACAATATTCCTCATTATAATAATTCATGCGCAGAATAAAGGGGCGGGGCCTGGTTGAGTTAGTTAGTAGTGTGTTAAACTGGCGGTTATGGAAAGGGGCGGGACATTTCCCAAACACACTCGAAACGCTTGACCAATCACAATACACTGCTCCAGCCGACCAATCAGAGCACAGTGTGTTTTCAGAAGGCGGGGCTTCATAGAGACAGGAACTAAACAGAGCGTTACTGACAGACTGGGACGAGAGGAGCCGCAACAATGGAGAATATGAGGAGAATAATCAACATTCAAGCTGGAAAACCTGTTCTAGTAGAGCCTGAAACAACATCAAGACTTTGATGATAAAGCATGTTTTCTTTAAAAATCCTGTTTTTTAAGATAACAAATACACTTTCAAGCTCTGAGGTTGATAAGCAACAATGGTAAAGTCTTAAAAAAGCCAAAAGTCAGAGTGATTTGGTGATGGAAATTGGGAAGTTTCCCAAATGCATTTTATATTTATAAGTTTATATTCTACCTTTACTGCAACTCCCATTGGTTGTCGCTGCATAACTACTAATTTGCAGAAGAGCGAACTCCCTTTTAGTTAGTGGTTTTATAT